>NC_091065.1:23902322-24213080 GCF_000393655.2 Nicotiana sylvestris
CTCCTCAACATAAGTCAAATCCTTGTCCAATTGGACTGAGCTAAAATCTAAAACCTGTGATGGATCACCATAATACTTCTGGATCATGGAGACATGGAACACTAGGTGAACTGCCGATAAGATGGGTGGAAATGCAAGTTTGTAGGCCACCTCACCAACTCTCTCAAGGATCTCAAAAGGACCAATATACCTAGGGCTCAACTTTCCCTTCTTCCCGAACCTCAAAACACCTTTCATGGGTGAAACTTGTAGCAAAACCCTCTCTCCTACCATAGATATTGCATCATGAGCCCTCCGATCAGTGTAACTCTTCCATCTAGAATGTCTTGTACGAAGCCAATCTCGAATCAACTTGACTTTCTCCAAGGTATCCTGAACCAAATCAGTACCCAACAACCTGGCCTCTCCCGACTTAAACCAACCAACTGGAGAACGACACCGCCTCCCGTATAAGGCCTTATAAGGAGCCATCTAGATACTCGATTGGTAGCTGTTGTTGTAGGTAAAGTCTGCAAGCAGTAGGAACTGATCCCATGAACCCCTTAAATCCATAACACATGTGCGTAGTAAATCCTCCAAGATCTGAATGGTACGCTCAGACTATATCTCCGTCTGGGGTGAAATGATGTACTTAACTCAACCTGTATGCCTAACTCACGCTGTAACGACTCTTTAGAAATGAGATGTGAACTGCGTGCCTCGATTGGAGATAATGGGAACCATCACACCATGGAGACGAACAATCTCATAGATATAGATCTGAGCCAGCTGCTTTGAAGAATAAGCAGTCACCACCGGAATGAAATGTGCCAACTTGGTCAGCCTATCTACAATAACCCACATTGCATCGAATTTCTTCAAAGTTCGTGGGAGCCCAACAATAAAATTAATGGTAATACGCTACCATTTCCACCCGGGAATCTCAAGTCTCTAAAGCAAACTGCCCAACCTCTCATGCTCATACTTCACCTGTATACAGTTCAAGCACCGAGCCACGTACTCCATTGTATCTTTCTTCATCCCTCTCCAATAATAGTATTGTCTCAAATCCTAATACATCTTAGCGGCACCCGGATGAATGGAGTACCGCAGACTGTGGGCCTCCTCAAAGATCAACATATGCAACCCATCCACATTGGGCACACATATCTGGCCCTGTATCTGCAACAACTCATCATCTCTGATAGAAACCTATTTGGCATTGCTATATTGCAGTGTGTCCTTAAGGACAAGCAAATGGGGTCGTCATACTGACACTCTCTGATGCGCTCATACAAAGAAGACCGAGAAACTAAGCAAGCAAGAACTCAACTAGGATCCGAAACATCCAGCCTCACAAACAGATTGGCTAAATCCTGAACATCCATGGCTAGTGGCCTCTCTGCTACAGGTAAGTATGTCAAACTGCCCATACTCTCTGCCTTTCTACTCAAGGCATCGTCCACCGCATTGGTCTTCCTGGGATGATACAGAATAGTGATATCATAACTCTAATCATCTCCGTTGTTGCAAATTAAGGTCCTACTTGAATAGATACTGGAGACTTCGATGGTCGGTATAGACCTCACATGGAACACCTTACAGATAGTGCCTCCAAATCTTTAATGCATGAACAATAGCTGACAATTCCAAGTCATGAACTATGTAATTCTTCTCATGAACTTTCAATTGTTGATATGCGTAGGCAATCGCCCTGTCGTCTTGCATCAACACTGTGCCAAGCCTAATATGCACCGCAACACAATACATAGTGTAAGACTCTGAACTCGTAGGCAACACCAATGAGGGTGTAGTCAATGCGGTTTTGAGCTTTTGAAAGCTCGCCTCACACTCGTCGGACCATCTAAAAGGAGCACCCTTCTGGGTCAATCTAGTCAAATGTGCAGCAATAGATGAGAAACCCTCTACGAAGCGATAACATCCGGCCAAACCAAGGAAACTCCAAATCTCAATAGCTAAAGACGGTCTAAGCCAACTCTGAACTGCCTCTATCTTCTTCAGATCTACCTTGATCCCCTCACTAGACACCACATGACCCAAAACGCCACCAAATCCAGCTAGAATTCATACTTGGAAAATTTTGCATACAACTTCTTATCCCTCAAGGTCTGGAGCATGATCCTCAAATGCTACTCATGATCCTCCAGCTGCGAGAATATACCAAGATGTCATCAATAAACACAATGATGAAAGAATCAAGATATGGCTGGAATACACTGCTCATCAGGTGCATAAATATTGCATGGGCATTGGCAAGCCCAAATAACATCACTAGAAACTCATAGTGACCATACCAAATCCTGAAAGCAGTCTTCGGGATATCTGAATCCCAAATCTTCAGCTAATGTTACCCTGATCACAAATTAATCTTCGAGAATACTTTGGCACCCTGAAGCTGGTCAAACAAGTCATCAATGCGTGGTAATGAGTACATGTTCTTCATTGTAACCTTGTTCACCTGTCTATAATCAATACACATCCTCATAGTACCATCCTTCTTCTTCACAAATAGAACTGGAGCACCCCAAGGTGAAACACTAGGCTGGATGAAACCCTTATCGAGCAACTCCTGCAGTTGTTCCTTTAACTCCTTCAACTCCACCAGTGCCATAGGTATGGTGGAATATACATGGCCTGAGTTCCCGACATTAGGTGAATTCTAAAATCGATATCTCAATCAGGTGACATAACCAGAAGGTCTGCTGGAAACACATCTGGGAAATCTCTCATTACCGAAACTGACTCAACGGTCGGAGTATCAGCACTAGCATCTCTCACAAAGGCTAGATATGTTTCACACCCCTTCTCAACCATTTATTGTATCTTAAGAAAGGACACAACTCTGCTAGGAATATAATGTAATATACCCCTCCACTCCAATAGTAAACATGGCATAGCCAATGTCACAGTCTTGACATGCCAATCCAGAATAGCGTGATAGGGCGACAACCAATCCATGCCCAAGATTACGTCAAAGTCTACCACACTAAGTAGCAATAGATCAACTCTGGTCTCATAACCACCAATAATGACTAAACACGACTGATAAATATGGTCCACAATAATACAATCTCCCACAGGCGTGGACATATATACATGAGCACTCAAAGAATTATGAGATATATCCAAATACGGAGCAAAGTAAAATGACATATATGAATAAGTGGAACCCGGATAAAATAAGACTGAAGCATCCCTATGACAGACCAGAACAATACCTATGATGACAATATTTGATGCAACAACATCCGTCCTACCAGAAAAAGCATAATAATGAGTCTGGCCTCCCGCTCTATGGCAAACTCTACCCACCTACCATCACCCCTAGCTGGTGGTACAGGTGGAGCGGCAATTGGACCAACAATCATGGACTGTGAACCTTATGGGCCTGTGGAATCCGTGGAGCATGTATAGTCTATGGAAGTGCACCCCTCCTAATTCTGGGCGGTCCCTCACCATATGCCTGGTATCACCACACTCAAAACAAGCTCTCGGTGGGAGTGACTGCTGAAACTAACTCTGGCTTGGTCAGCTGGACTGACCACCGAAGGCACCCTATGTAGGAGGTGTACTGGAAAGTGGCTGAGCAAAATGGTCAATCTAAGACTTTAGAATAGCTGGAGCACTGCTAGAAGTGCTGAATGGACTGGGCAACTCACATATCCCCTACCATATCAGGCTGAAACTGTAGGGTGGCCACTACTAAATCCTCCAGTACCTCGAGGCCTCTTGACCTCCCCGTCCTCTCTCTCGGTCCCTCGTATGCTCCAACCTCCAAAAGCTCTCTATTACTTGCTGAAATGGAGTATTCATATCCAACTATCGAGCCATACTGAGTCTACGACCATAAAAGAGCGCCTCAATGAATTTGCGGACTCGCTCTCTGACTATAGAAACCATGGCAAGTGTATGAGTATGGGACAACTCACTAAACCTGATAACATACTCTGACACTAACATAATCCCCTGACGTAACTACGAAAAACTTTTTGCGCCATGAGTCCCGGAGGGTCTATGGAACAAACTCTCTCAAAAACATCTCTGAAAACTGAATCCAAGTGAGCGGGTTTGCATCAGCTGACCTACCCTCCTTGTAAGCCTGCCACCACCGATATGTTGCTCCTGACAGCTGCAATATAGTAAAAGCAACTCTGCTCACCTCCAAATACCCATGGTACGGAGAATACAGTAGCACTTCTCTAGAAAAACCTACGTATCTTTGCTAGCTATGCCGCTAAAAGTAGGAGGATCATACTTCTTGAACCTCTCAAGTCTCCTCTACTACTTCTCAGATGCCTCTGGCCATACCTCAGGCTGAACCAGAATAATGGGTTATGCTGGCATGACGCCCGGGACATGATCAATGTAGACCTGCTACTTTGAGTATGAGCTGCGGGAGACTGAGCTCCTCCCTCAGCCTAAGATGTATCTGGTGCAAGGGGAATCAACCTTGCCTAAGCTAGAGTGTTGAACATGCTCAAAAACTGTGATAAGGTCTCCTGAAGTCCAGGGGAAATAACAGGTATCTCGGGTGCATGTTCCCCAACCAGAGCTACTGGTGGCTCCTCAGTTGCTACTCGAGCAGGCGCTCAGGTTGTAGCACGTGCCCCTCCTCAGCCTCTGCCCTGACCCCAGCATCGTGCGACTCTAGTAGGAGGCGTGATTGTCTGATCATCGGATCCAACAGCGGGTGTCCTCACCATCTGTGAGACAATAGAAAGACAAAGACTTAGATTTTGAAGTCAACAAATTTGTATGATAAGGAGTCAAAGAAGTGTAATTTCCAAACAGTTTCGTAGCCTCATGGAGATAAGTACAAATACCTCTGTACAGATATGCAAGACTCTACAAACTTGCTTATGACTCGAAACACCAATAAACCTAGAGCTCTAATATCAACTTATCATAACCCCAGAATTTCCACTGGAAGTTGTCATGATAGCACCTAGTCTCTAAGACCAAGAAAATCTAACATACATAAGGATATGATAGAAATACCGAATAAAAACATGAAATAAAGCTGATAAGTCTCATAATAACTTAAATGCAGAATTACATACAATATTCCCAAAACCCGGTGAGACTGAGTCATAAGCTCTACAGGAATGTACTAAAATCTCTAATACAACACGGTCTGATAATAGAATAAATAGTAAAAAGAAAATGGCGGAAGGTGCCTCTGAGGCCTACGAGTGTCAGGCAGGTATACCTTGAAGTCTTTGGAAGTAACTGAATGATCATTAGCGTCTGACACGAGCAGATGTATCTGGATCTACACAAAAATGTGCAGAAGCATAACATGAGTACACCACAATAGTACCTAGTAAGTATCAAGCCTAACCTTGGCAGAGTAGTGACGAGGCCAGGTCAAGACACCTACTAGGACAAGAAAAACTAAACAGAGTATAGTGTAGGCTAATAATGGAAAGCGAGGATATTACAATAAAGTAGTGTACTAATGGAAACTAATAACGGAAACTTAAGGCGATAAAGGCAACAAAGTGAACACATGAATAGATCAACAAGTAATCAATACAGACAAATGCAAGTAAGACAAATGAAGAATCAACCAGAACTGTTCAACTAACAAGACTTTTTAACATAGAAAGTACAATAAGAATCACTGCCGAGGTGCCACGCCTCATTTTCACATTTTACAATCTCAATCACAATCTTTCCTTATATCGCCACGTGAGCCTTATATTTAGATATTTTTGAAAATATTTTTTCCGAAATAGCTACATGCGCTTTAGCCCCCTTATATCGTTGTGTGGCTTCAAGTAATTCCCTTACTAGTAACACGCACATAAATCCCATCTTATGTCATCGCATGCAAATCAATCCCTATCCTTATACCGCCGCATGCACATCAATATCACAACACAATAATAACTCGCACCACATGTGCCTATATACCATAATACCAATATTACTACAATATATAGCCCACAGTTCAACCACAATGTATACACGAATCTCAATAATAACAAAATAAATTGCAAAATACTTAACAAGGAAAGATATCTCAACATTCAACAACTTTAACCTCATAATAACTTTCACAACTTCAACATCAATAACCCGACAAGAAGATATTCCCACGAAATAACAACTTCAAGTAAGAGTAATTCAACAATAAGAAAGGTAACAAGACAACAAGGGCGGTAACAACTTCAACTAAAGCATGTAAGAGCAAACATAACAATAAATGATAGAACAATACTAACAACATCAAATAAAGCATGTGAGAGTAAATTTAACAAAGAAATGTTAACATGTTATGACAGATTCAATTAAATGCATGGAAGAAGATTAAAAGTCTAAACCGGTCAAAATATCACATATAGCCCGTGTACACACTCGCCACCACGTGTACATGTATTCCACATAATACAAATAATATAATCAACCCAAATCCTAAGGGATGGTTCCCCCACACAAAGTTAGACAATATATTGACCTCAACTAAGCCAAATCAACCCTCAAAATAGTTTTCCCCCTAAAACTCACCTCCACACGACTCAAATCTAACAAAAAATGACTTAATATCATAAAACAATGCAAGAGAAATCAAGTATGATAGATAAAACTATGGTCTTTATACAATTCCTTAAAATTCAACAAAAGTCAACCTCCGAGCTTGCCAGGTCAAAACCTGGGTCCAAGACGAGTCCATATATGTGTTTTATTTTCAAATTCGAGTCCAAATAGACTCTTAGAATCCAAATTTTTTATTTTTCAAAACTTTGAGAAAAATTCACATAATTCCTCTTTGTTTCTCATAAATTTGATGTTAAATCTAAGATATAATCATGAAATATAGTTAAAAATTGATTAGAATCACTTACCTAATGATTGTAGATTAAATTCCCTCTCCAAATCGCCCCTACCAAGTCTAGAGATCTAAAATGAGAGAAAATGAGATGAAATCCCACCTTTCCAACCTTTTGTTCAGTTGCAGATGTTGCAATTACGACACTGGGTTCACAATTGTGAACCTTCACAAGTGCATCTACTGACAGCCTAAGTGGGAAGTCACAAATGTGTCATTGGCTTCACATTTGCGAAGCATGTCCCCATCGCAAATGTGACATTATTATCGCAAATGCGATCCTACCCTGCCCAGGTACTACTTTGCAATTGCGACCCAGGCATCACAAATGCAACATCTGAGACCCCTCTGCTAAGACCGTAATTTCGATGATGGTGTTCTCAATTGTGGCGTCAGATACACCAGCACACCAGCAACTTGTTTCAGTTCAAAATCATTCCAAAACACGTATGAAACTCACTCGAGTCCTCGGCACTCCAAACCAAACATCCACATAAGTATAATAACATCATACGAACTTGACATTGGTCCAAAGATATAGTTAGTATTTTAAAAGGTGGAGGCGTAAGACACAACGTATTTTCTATTATGCGTACTAAATCTTACTATCTTCTTTTTTAAAATATATGTATAAAAAAATAAAAATATAAAAATAGACTATAATATGAAATTTTACAACATTTATTGAAAATTTTAAATATGCAAGCTTTAAGAAAGTATTAGAACTAATTGAACCATCTTGGTTTAAACAAATAGGTAGATAGTATTGTAATTAACTCAATTGTTAATTTCAGAACATCAGTATATTATATTAAGTACAATTTATTGGATTAAACTGTAAAACTTGAAAACTATTTGGTGTGGGAAGACATTGCAACCTTAAACTGAGGGGTCCGAAGGCAGTTTAATAAAATCAGAGGACACTGGATTTACTGTAACATAAATGAGAAAATCACTTTAGTATTATGAAATTGTTATTCCTTCTGATCCATAATAAGTGATATTTTGGCTTCTTTTTTGGGTAAAATCAAGTGCTCTATATAATCAAGAATGGATTAACTTTAGTTTTTCAAATTTACCCTTATTTACATATCCCAATGTGTCAAGCTAACAATATATAAATTTTAATTAAGGGTAATTTAGTCAAAATACCTTTTTAGGAGTTAGTATTTTCTTAAGGGATGTGTCAAAGTAAAAAAATCACTTATTGTGGACCGGATAGAGTATTATATAGAGATGTGACAAGTTTAAAATGGTTATTTATTCACGCCCAACTATGCCTGATAAAAGACAGAGCGTCCGTTGCAAATATAATCCGGTTTACAAGTCCAAAATCGAATCCTCAGGGAACTACCCTATCTATTACAACTCTTAGTGATGCTAGTACAAGCTCAAACAATTTCCGGATGCAAGATTTTTATCAATAAATATTGGGGTTTGTTTAACTAATGTAAAATGATATTAAAACTAATAATATTCCAAATTAAAGATAATTCAATGGTAAAAAGATATAGGGGATTGATTTTCCCAATTGCTAGATTAATTCTTAACTCTTTTGCTATAATCTCGCCGTAATACTCTATGAGGATTATGGGCTATAGATTACCGCAATTATCTCTTGATCAACTACAATAATTTACTAGAGCATTCTCTCGAACTACTCTAGCTGATAATTTATGCAGCTCTGAATTATCTTACCAAAGTTTCATTATTTCTAACCCCACTTTTAAATTCAAGTAGTGAATCTCTTCAACTACCCAAAAGTGGTGTTGTTCAACAACAATCTAATCTAGTATTCTTTCTCAAGCAACACAAGGCGATTAGACACGATTAATCAAGGGCCCATTCAATTAATCACCATACAAAATATAGTTGAACAATCATATAATAAACCTGGCTCGATTATAACAAAACTGAGTCAAAACTTCATCTAACAATTAGTTCCATCAAGCCTAGACTAAATAATTAGCTACACATAATTGTTTTCATAATCACAACAGCAAAATTCATAATCAATGATCAACACAATAGGAAGAAAGATAGAACTCGATGCCGAATTTTCCTCCTTGCCTTTTCTTGCCTTCAACAAAACTATAAAAACCTTGATACCCTCTCTTTGGGCGACTTGGGCTTCTTATATGTTAAGGAGAGTTGCCCCGAACTTACAAAATTACCCCTGGAAATAAGATTCAGCGAATTGATGAATGCGGCCGCACTTGGGCCGCACATATTGCGTTCTATTCTGCCTGGACTAGCGTGGCTAGAGCGCGCCCGCGCTTAGCCTGCGCTCATGAGGTTCAGCTATTTTCTACTTTTCTCCTTCTTCTTTCACACGCATTCACCTCCGAGTGGCTTTCCTTGCTCCAAATTAGCTCCAAAAGCTTTTCAGTGTCCTCATAATCAACACTTTCTTCTGCAAAGCACAAAAACCTCAATTAGAGCATTTTGTTATCATTTAGCACTTAAAACATCAATAAAGTATGGTTAACTTCGAGCATAAATAGCATCTACATCGTATAATATAGGCTACTATCAACACCCCACACTTAAACCGTTGCTAGTCCTCTAGCAACACAACCACACTTTATAGGCCTAATCATCACCGGGTCACTTCCCTACTCCTTATACCAAGAATAATTCACATATATAGACTACCATAGCGTAACATCCTAACCTCAAGAGTGGACTCTCTCTCTAGCCATGTAATGTCCTCAACCGGCTTTCATACTCTTAGTCAGAGGTCCAGACTTACCTTCCTTTCATGAATCATATGCCTACTCACTACAAAAGAGACTTGCATCATGGTCATTGTAATTCACACACTGAGGAATTCAAATACGTAAGATTCCATTCACCCTCAGAAAGAAATTCTTATGCCACAAACAACGCACCATAGGCTTGCCCGTAGTGTAATACTCGACTAATCGAGCTAATTTGATCTAGAATCAAGTAGGACTTTATTTGGTTCTAATGTTGGCTGCGGGACATGTAGGATACATATGGGTATAGTGACTACACCTCCCTAAGCACTTCAATACATCTTTCACTTTTAAGCTCATA
This sequence comes from Nicotiana sylvestris, assembly GCF_000393655.2. Lineage (NCBI taxonomy): Eukaryota > Viridiplantae > Streptophyta > Magnoliopsida > Solanales > Solanaceae > Nicotiana > Nicotiana sylvestris. The sequence continues at coordinate 23,912,215 of NC_091065.1, forward strand.
CCTTTGTCAAACCTTCATTCCACCTTTACATCATTGAGTTAAACCCCCTACTTCTTTAAGCACACTTACATCAAGAGTCACCACTTATCATGGAATATATATATATATATATATATTCAATTCAAGTGGCTCTTATTTTCTTTGCAACACAGTGCACCTTTCTCCTTATTTTATTAGCTCCGATCAAAAGCCCAACCAACCACCCCACACTTTAACTTTTCCATATTCATTACAATTCAAGTGCTTCTAAGAGGTCGTAGGGTTCAAAAAGATAGACAATTCACAACTTGGGTAAGGCTTGTAATGTGGTTACCAAAGAAACATGATTACAGGCTCAAAGGGGTTAACTAGGATATACACAATCAGGTGGGTGAAAACATATATAGATAGGTTCAACAAGGAAACGCCTGTATCACTTTCCAGACCAATTAAGACTACCATTTCGCTTCGTACACACACATGGCAAGTTCTTGGCATTGAGTGTTAGCATAGAATACACAAAGCCTCACTCACACATGACACATGACTCAATTCAGTTAGGACCATCAGACACTCTGCTCAAGGTGCTTAAGCCAACTCAAGAACGCACATTTTAAGGCTTTATTGCTAGAGTCAACTAATGAGCCTAAGTGTCACATTAAAACAATCTCTATTCTTCTTCGCCCAAAAATTCCTAAACTAAAAAAAAAAGAAAACTAACTACACCTGGTTCAAATGGAAACCCTTGGAAAAGAACCGTGGTTTAAAGAAAAACCAAGAGGGAGTTGATACACTACCTAACAGGAGAAAATCTTTTTTTATTATTATTTTTTTTTGTTCGACTTAAGTCCCTCAAGAGACCCGTCGAGAGGTGTCCGTCTTCGGGCCAAGTCAAAGTTAATTAACAACAACCAAAAATACCAAACAAGTCTATACAATTGTAAAACAACAACAATCATCCCCTGCCCCACACTTAAAGATTTGGCATGTCCCTATGTCAAAGAAATTAGAGCAGAGTAAGGTAAGGGGACTTCCCTGGTGTTTAGTCCTGATCGGAGACGGTGCCAAGATCGAGGTGACACGCTCTTCCTAGCACCCAAAGCCAGCCCATGATCTTTTTCTCTGACATAGCATTTTGAGTAGCCAAAGCATCAACTCGCGACCCCAAGTCTATGACAGTGGTACGCATCCCTGCCATCTCCTGCTCTAAGGCTGCTAACTGGGTAACCCGACCAACCCCAGATGGTCATGCAGCTTCCGCAAACGTCGCATGAGTGGGAAAATAGGCTTTCGCTTCCTCCTGCTCATCCTCTCCCTCCTCAGGTGCATCTGAGTCATCACTATCATCACCACTAGGTGCCACCGGCTCCTTCCCAATAGTTACCTTATCCGCTCAAAATTTTGCCTCTCTCGGCACTTTTCCATCAACACTCAAGTTTTCTGGCACCCGAGCTGTCCAGCAAAGCCTAGTGACTAGGGAAGGGAAAAAGAACCCATACCTCTTCACCGGACAATGAGTAAACATCTCCTCGTGAATAAGCTTGGCCACGTAAAAATTGTGACCATTCATAAAACACCAAATCAATGCAGCTCGTGGGGCATTCACTTCCATGGTGTTGGAGGACGAGAGCAGTCGGTTGTTGATGACATACAACCAGCATTTCCCTTTAAAGATGAGTGCCGCTGAATGGAACTTGCGCCGATATTTCATCCACACAATTTCTTTGCCAGGTATACATATGGTTTCAAAGAATACCTGCCACTGGGTATATTTTCTACCATAGGCTGCATAGTAGTCTTCCATCTCTACCACAGGTGCAGACAACTGGTATATTCTCCGAATAGCGTCAATAGAGGCATCCACAGCCTTCTTGCGCACTGTGACTACACCATTCACATGTTCTTTGACGTTTGCATAGAATTCCCGTACAACCATCAAATTCCCATCATTTGGTTCTTCAAAGAAAATTTCTAGCCCACGCCTAACCAGCTCATTGTACAAGTTGGGGCAGCCATATTGGAGCGATCCTATATCCATGCCCCTCTCTGGTATTGGTTTCTTGGGTGCCTTATCAGCAAAACGGTCCCGAGCTGCAGCGGAAATGAACCTGTTACTATCATAAGGACGAGCAGGAGCTGAAGCGCGCGCTATGGAGGGTCCATCTTGGCTACTGGATGAAGCACCGGTGGTTCGGTATTTCCTGAAAGGTTCCATAGTACCTGAAATCAAGAACATCATCAGCGAAACACAAGAGATGTGAACCAAAGGCGGTTACTCAGACTTCATCTGCCCAATTGCTCACAATTAACATTAACAACTCACTGAGGCATTTTAACAAACACTTTGTATGCACCATTCACCTGAGTCCCTAATCAACAAATTTATAAGCCAAAAACCACTACAATTGCCCCAATGTCACCCACATATGGTAAGAGATACTTTTACAACAACCTCAACAAACCCACTAGCATACAAGAGCACACTACAAAAATAAAAATAAAAATCTACTAAAGAAAAGAAAGAGAAGCTACTACATCACCAAGAACACAAATATTCCCAAAAACAAAACCTTACCTGATGGGATTGCGGTTAGTAGATGTGAGGTGATAGTTAGAGGAGAAATTATGGTGCCTTGGGTGTGTTGGGATCATGAATTTGGGAGTATTAGGGTTGGGGTTCTTGGGGGAGAAGAGGGGAGGTGAGTGTTTTGATTTGTGAGTGAGGGTTTAGGTTTGGGCGTGAATAGAATAGAAGAGGGAGAGAGAGATCAGGTTTTGGGGGGGAATAAGTTAGTATATTACAATTAAGACTTAACAATTAATAAAAAAAAGTAAAATAAAAAAAATTCTCTTAAACTCAAGTGGTAGGCGGAACGGTACTAGCGCGGTCCGAGCGCAGCCACGCTAATGAAACAGAATACTTTGCCATATGCACGGTCTATAGTGCGGCCGTGCTCCTGGGCGAAAATCTGAGGCAGAATACATTGCAATATGCGCGATCTGAGCGCGTTTCATGCGCGTCCGCGCTACTGGGCCTCGAGATTTTTCAATTTTTTTTACCTATTCCTTCAACGTCTGATGGACTTATCACTCGCCCAAGCTCACCTGCACTGGTTAGTACTTGCTAAAATCAAAAATAACAAATTCTAACTATACTAAAGTCATTACGCATTGGGTTGCCTCCCAACCAGCGCCTTAGTTAATGTTGTGGCATGACAAATACAACAAATCAATGGGTTGCCTCCCATGAAGCGCTTGATTTAATGTCGCGGCACGACACAGGCTCATGTTATCACTCCTCATTTGTATATTGGGGCTCCTCCAATGTTATCACCATGCTGTCCCCTTTTTCTTCAGTCATTCCAAGGTAATGTTTCAACTTCTGCCCATTCACTGTAAATGTGTCCGTCCCATCTTCAGATTCGATCTCCACAGCTCTACTTGGGAACATTTGCACCACTCTGAATGGTCCTGACCATCGGTACTTCAACTTACCCTGGAACAACCTCAATCTTGAGTTATATAGCAGCACTAATTCTCCGGGTTTGAAGTTCTGATTCAAGATGTGCTTGTCATGCATTAGTTTTATCCTTTCTTTATATAGTTTAGCACTCTCGAATGCCTGGAACTGGAATTCCTCAAGCTCATGCAACCAATTAACTTTGTTGGTGCCCGCTGTCTCTATGTTTAAGTTCAGCTGCCGCAATGCCCACAGTGGTTTGTGTTCGAGCTCAACCAGAAGGTGGCATGCCTTTCCAAATACCAACTTGTATGGTGACATACCAATTGGAGTTTTGAAAGCTGTGCGGTATGCCCACAATGTATCATCCAACTTCTTTGCCCAATTAGTTCTTGTTGCATTCACTGTTTTTGAGAGGAAACTTTTGATTTCCCTATTGGATACTTCCACCCCGCCCGCTTGTTTGTGGGTGGTATAGTGAGGCTACCTTGTGGTGGACTCCATACTTCTCCAATAGGCGTGCAAACACTCTATTGCAAAAATAAGAGCCACCATCACTGATTATGCTCGGGGGTGCCAAAATGTGTGAAGATGTTTTTCTTTAGAAAACTGGTCACCCCTTTTGCATTATTGGTTGGGAGAGCAACTTCTTCGACCCACTCGGAGACATAGTCAACGGCAACCAGTATATACTTGTTAGCGTATAAGCTGACAAAAGGCCCCATGAAGACGATCCCCCACATGTCAAACACTTCCACCTCTTGGATTGTGGTCATTGGCATCTCATGACGACGAGATAGGTTGCCCATCCTTTGACATTCATCACAGCTTTTGACCCAAGCATGGTAATCCTTGAACAATGTAGGCCAATACAGGCCTGATTCCAGCACCTTTGCTGCTGTCTGAATTCCTCTAAAGTATCCACCATATGGCAAAGCATGGCAAGCCTGCAAAATAGAGGGTTGATCTTGCTCGGGGATACGGATCATGTTATCAACACATATTTTGAACAATAGAGGTTCATCCCAATAATCGCCCGACAATCAGTAAAAAAATTTCTTTTAAATTGAGGAGAGATCATGAGGTATAATACCACAAGCTAAGTAATTAGAAATATCAGTATACCATGGTTCCTCTTCCATTGTCACAGCAAGTAATTGCTCATCCGGGAATGGTTCAATGATATCTTCAACCTCCGTTCTCTTTTCTGCCCCTTCTAACCTCGAGAGGTGGTCTGCTACTTGGTTGTCTATCCCCTTTAGGTCATGAATGTCCGGGTCAAATTCCTGTAGCAACAGAACCCAGCGAATCAAGCGGGGCTTTGACTCCTTCTTTGCTATCAAGTACCTAATGGCTGCATAGTCAGTATAAACGATAACTTTCGAGCCAATCAGGTATGACCTGAATTTGTCGAAGGCAAACACTACAATGAGCATTTCCTTTTCAGTGACCGTGCAGTTCAGTTGTGCACCACTAGCGTCCGACTTGCATAGTAAATTGGGTGCATAATTTTCTCCTTGCGCTACCCCAAAACCACTCCTATAGCGTAATCATTGGCGTCGCACATCAGCAGCTCGAATGGTTGCTCCCAGTTGGGTGCAACAATGATGGGTGTAGTCATCAAGCTCTTCTTCAGCTCCTCAAATGCTAACCTGCAATCATCAGAATACATAAAGTGTTGGTCTTTTTCAAGTAGCCTACATAAGGGGTTAGCACTTTTTGAAAAATCCTTGATGAACCGCATGTAGAATCCGGCGTGCCCAAGGAAACTTCTCACTGCTTTCACTGAAGTGTCTACTGGGAGCTTCTCAATCACATCAACTTTTGCATGGTCTACTTCAATCCCCTTTTTGGACACTCTATGCCCCAACATTATGCCTTCATGTACCATAAAATGGCACTTCTCCCAGTTCAGCACCAAATTTGTCTCCACACATCGTTTGAGTACTCTTTTAAGGTTGTGAAGACAATCTTCGAATGAATTCCCCACCACGGAGAAATCATCCATAAACACCTCCATTATGTATTCGACCATGTCGGTGAAAATGGCTAACATACACAGCTGGAATGTGGCCGGTGCATTGCAAAGTCCAAAGGGCATCCTCCTAAAGGCAAAGATGCCATACGGATATATGAAGGACGTTTTCTCTCTATCTTCCAGGCTATTGAGATCTAATTGTACCCCGAGTATCCGTCCAAGAAACAAAAATAGGATCGCCCAGCTAACTTGTCCAACATCTGGTCAATGAAGGGCAAGGGGAAATGGTCCTTTAGGGTGGATGCGTTTAATTTCCTATAATCCATGCAAATCCGCCACCCTGTGACTGTACGAGTTGAGATCAAATCGTTCTTCTCATTTTGTACAATTGTCATTCTACCCTTTTTCGATACACACTAGACGGGGCTTATATAATTGCTGTCAGAGATGGAAAAGATGATGTCCGCATCCAGCCACTTGATTACCTCCTTTTTCACTACCTCTTTCATATTCGGGTTCAACCTTCATTGATGTTTCCTGGAAGGTTTGTGCCCTTCTTCCAGACGAATCTTGTGCATGCAGAAGGCCATGCTGATACCCTTTATGTCTACCATGGTACAACCAATGGCAGTTTTGCATTCCTGCAACACCTGCAGTAATTGTTCTACCGGCACAGCTAGCAAACCAGATGATATAATAACAGGCAAAGTAGAATTGTGACCCAAGAAAGCATATCTGAGGTGGGATGGAAGCGGTTTCAGCTCCAGTTGGGGTGGTTCCTCTATTGATGGTTTTGCAGGTGGTGTAGCTCTCTCTTCCAAATCAAGGGGCTCGAACTGAGGTTCCCTCTTCCAGAATCCTTGGCCTTCGAGTGCCATGAACCACTTTGCCAACCCTTCACCATCCATTTCCTCTAAATTTGTCAAGCAAGCTCCCAATGTATCTTTAGCATTTAGGTTTTCATCATCTTCATATAGGATCACATCCACAACTTCCACTAGTGAGAAATTTGCATATTCACTTGGTCTCCTCATGGATTATTGAATGTTGAATATTACTTCTTCATCGTTCAACCTCATTTTTAATTCCCTAGTTTCACAATCAATCAATGCTCTCCCAGTGGCTAAGAATGGCCTCCTCAGGATGATGGGTATCTCCTCATCTTCCTGGCAATCCAGAATAACAAAGTCTGCAGGGAATACAAACTTTCCCACTTGTACCAGCACATCATCAAGAATCCCCGTCGGTCTTTTAACCGTGCGGTCAACCAGTTGCAATAGTATCGAAGTTGGTCTAGCTCTGCTAATGCCTAGTTTTGTATATATTACCAAAGGCATCAAGTTTATGCTGGCTCCTAAGTCACACAATGCTTTTGCAAAAGCATAACTCCCAATAGTACATGGAATAGTGAAGTTACCTAGATCAGACATCTTTTGAGCTATGGGTCTTGTCATTATCGCGCTGCATGTCTGTGTCAGAGTTACTATAGACAGGTCCTGAAAGTCAAATTTCCGTGACATCAGGTCCTTTATCATCTTTGCATAGCCTGGCATTTCCCTCAAAGCATCCATCAGAGGGATATTCAATTAAATCTGATGAAGTATCTCCATGAATTTCCTGTATTGATCTTATTTCTTTTGTTTTGCCAGTCTCTGAGGGAATAGTGTAGGCATCACTCTTTGTCCACTGCTTGCTGGCTGTTCTTTGTTGGAATTTTGTGGCACAAGAGGTATCATTGTTCTGCAACTTGTTCACTTTCTTTAGCCTTACCCTTATCAACCTGAGCTTGTTCAACCACCACTTCAGTAAGTTTTGCTGGTTCATCTATCTCTAATGGAACTGGAGTGGCTGGTGTAGTTTCACTTCTGGATTGAGCAACTTCTTGCTCCTTGTCTAAATCTCTCCCATTCTGAAGACTTACTGCCATCAATTGATTCGGGTTTTGCTCCTTGGGGTTAATGTTCGTGTCGACTGGCAATGTTCCTTGGGAGCAGTTATTTAAGGCCATGGACAACTGACCCAATTGAGTTTCAATACCCTTAATTGTTGAGTCATGCGCTATCAACTTTTCCTGCATCTTACCATTTGTTCCAATGAGTTGTTTCAGCATACCCCTGATTTCTACCATGTTTTTGTCATGTTGATGATGAGGTGGCTGATATGTCAACTGTTGTTGGTGTTGTTGTTGATAGTCCTGTTGCCTCTAATATGGCACCATTTGGCCTTGGGGTCGCATACCTCTAGGTTGTGGCATGTTTGATCTGTACTGCTGGTTGGGTGCTGGCCCCCATTGTTGTCCTCCTTGTCTTTGACCCTCCAAATTGTTGACATAATTCATATCCTCTCTTAACCCTTGGTTGTCACCTTCTCCACTCCATGAACACACATAACACTGATTAATGCAAGGTGTACACAGTCCTTCATTTGTTGTGTCAACGATATGCAATTGTGTTGTACCCATCTCATCAATATTCTTTGTCAGTATACTCATCTGAGTCATGAGTGTGGCTATGTTCTTTACATGTGAATTATTTGGGTCAAGAGGAACTGAATGCACTATTGGTGTCAGGGTCGTACCTCTCGTCACCCACCCCGAATTCTGGGCCATCTTGTCAAGAAGAATTTTACACTTTGCAAATGTCTTGCTCAGGAATGCACCCCCAGCTGAAGCATCTACATTGGCTTTTAAATTGTCTGCTAACCCCATGTAGAATCTCTGGCCGAGCATCTGGTCTGGAATACCATGGTGGGGACACTTCACTAGCATCCCTTTGAATTTTTCCAAGTTTCCTGCAAGGTCTTAGTGGGCGTCTGCTTGTACTAAATATCTCATCAATTTGTCTTGTAGTCTTGTTGTGCGGGTAAAACTTGTTCAGGAACTGCTAGACTAATTCCTCCCAAGTGGCAATGGAATTTATTGGGAGCGAATTCAGCCAAGTCTGAGCTTCCCCAGTCACAGAAAATGGGAACAGTAATAGCTTGATGGCTTCTAGGGTCACATTTGGCTAACTTTGGGTCACACAAATCAACAAAAAAAAATTCAGGTGTTGTTGAGGGTTTTCAATGTGTGACCCGGAGAACAATCTCTTATTCTACAGAAGATGCAGCATGTTGTTGGTGATCTGGAATGTCTCCACTTGTATTTGCGGCACAGCAATGGCGGTGGCTAGGTTGTCAGCTATTGGTTGTGCCCAATCATAAAGTGCAGCTTTTGGCACAAGAGGTGCCACCACTCTGATGTTTGGGTCATCTTGATCATTCTTGATGTTCCCGTTGACATTATCTATGTCACCCATTTCAATTTCAATTTGTTCGTTTTGTTTTACCTGTTTGCTTTTCTTGTTAGCCCAGTTCAATGTCCGAATGTTTTATCGGGATCTAAGAGTCCTTCAAAGAGTTCACCAGTTCTCGAAGAGATTCTAGGCATGCACCTGAGTTACAAAAGAGCTCAACCGTGAGAATTTCAATAAGAATATTTTACACCACGGAAATTTTATCAAAACTAATAATCCTAGCAGTTCTTCAAAGTTGCAATAAATAACACTGTTAGTTCCCCCAGCAACGGCGCCAAAATTTGTTCACGCCCAACTATGCCTGATAAAAGACAAAGCAATCGTTGCAAATATAATCTGGTTTACAAGTACGGAGTCGAATCCTCAGGGAACTAACCTATCTATTACAACTCTTAGTGATGCTAGTACAAGCTCAAATAATTTTCGGATACAAGATTTTTATCAATAAATATTGGGGTTTGTTTAACTAAACTAAAATGATATTAAAACTAACAATATTCCAAATTAAAGATAATTCAATGGTAAAAAGATCTAGGGTATTGATTTTCCCAATTGCTAGATTAATTCTTAACTCTTTTGTTATAATCTCGCCGTAACACTATATGAGGATTATGAGCTATGGGTTACCGCAATTATCTCTCGATCAACTACGATAATTTACTAGAGCATTCTCTCGAACTTCTCTAGCTGATAATTTATGCAGATCTGAATTATCCCACCAAAGTTTCGTTATTTCTAACCCCACTTTTAAATTCAAGTAATGAATCTCTTCATTTACCTAAAAGTGGTGTTGTTCAACAGCAATCTAACCTTGTATTCTTTCTCAAGCAACACAAGGCGATTAGACATGATTAATTAAGGGCCCATTCAATTAATCACCATACAAAACATAATTGAACAATCATATAATAAACTTGGATCAATTATAACAAAATTGAGTCAAAACTTCATCTAACAATTGGTTCAATCAAGCCTAGACTAAATAATTAGCTACGCATAATTGTTTTCAAATCACAACAGCAAAATTCATAATCAATGATCAACACAATAGGAAGAAAGATAGAACTCGATGCCGAATTTTCCTCCTTGCCTCTTGCCTCTTCTTGCCTTCAACAAAATTATAAAAACCTTGATACCCTCTCTTTGGGTGACTTGGGCTTCTTATATGTTAAGGAGAGTTACCCCCGAACTTACGAAATTACCCCTGTAAATAATGTTCAGCAAATTGACGAGCGCGGCTGCGCTTGGGCCGCACGTATCGCGTTCTATTCTACCTGGACTAGCGCAGCTGGAGTGCACCCGCGCTTAGCCCGTGCTCATGAGGTTCAGATATTTTCTACGTTTCTCCTTCTTCTTTCACACGCATTCACCTCGGAGTGGCTTTCCTTGCTCCAAATTAGCTCCAAAAGCTATTCAATATCCTCATAATCAACACTTCCTCCTGCAAAGCACAAAAAACTCAATTAGAGCATTTTGTTATCATTTAGCACTAAAAACAGCAATAAAGTAAACTTCGAGCATAAATAGCATCTACATCGCATAATATAGGTTACTATCATTATTATCCGAGGTATTTCATTAATGTAATTTTCTAAAGCATGATTAACATACAGAATCCCAAGATTTTTTTTTAATAAATGTTGATTGCTCACTTCCAAGTAAATGTACTGCTTGACTGGCAAAAATTTGAGTGGGATAAATTTAATGTTTTAGTCTAGAGGTATGTTTGGTATGAAGGAAAATGTTTTTCAATTTTTCCATGTTTGGTTGGCTTAAATGTTTTAGAAAATATTTTCCTTATGAACTCATTTTCCTCCAATTGGAGGAAAATATTTTCCTTATCAAGAGAACGGAAAATATTTTCCAAAACTCCTTCTCAACCTTCCCTACCCTCACCAACTCACCCCACCCCCTCGCTAAAAAGGCTTTTTTTTCAAATTTCAATTTTTTCGTTACCACCCACCCTACTACCCTACCCACCCCACCCGATTCCTCCACCCCCACCCCCTCCCGCAAAAAAAAATTATTTTTTTATCTTATTGTTTTATTACAATTTCAAATTTCTGTTTTTTATCGTTTTTCTACACCACCAACTCCCCCCCCCCGAGAATGAAAAATATTGCTTTTTATTCGTAATTTCAGATTCAGTTTTTTCATTTTTCTGCCCCCCACCCACCAACTCCCCTCCCTCCAAAAAATTTTTAAAATATATTTTTCGGTTTTAATTTTTTTATTTATCGGTTTAAAGGTTCAAAATTTTACAAGTTCCAAAGTTATGAGTTCAGAGGTTTATGTGTTTGGAAGTTTACATGTTTAGAAATTATAAAGTTTACCGGTTAGAAATTCCGTGGTTTCGAAAGTTTAGCGGTTCGAAATTTTATGAAAAAAGTGGGTTCGGAAGGTTGTTAGTTTGAAAGTTTATGGCTTCATGTTTATTATATCTAAATTATTTATAAATACTCTTGAGAAGCATTTTCCTTTATGTACGTATCAAACATCGGAAAATGAATAAGATTACTACTTGTTTTCCAAGAAATTTTCCACGAAAAATATATTCCGTTATTACCAAACACACTCTAGATGTTAATTTTTTTAACAAGAAGCACCAGTGGTCTAGTGGTAGATTAGTACTTTGCCACGGTACAGACCCAGGTTCGATTCTCGGCTGGTGCATTTGAGGGCAATGAAGTTATTTCGCACTAATTGTGAACGGATGGGTCGTCACGCGCATCTGACTTCAGATGAAAATATTGTGTATCTGAGCTCTCTTTTTTTAGCTCCTTCAGTTGATAGACTTCTTGATTGTTTTCTTTATATTTATTAATAAGCTCTTTAAATAGCACTAATTTTTTTAAATCTCTGATTGGGCCAATAATTAACATCACAAAACAATTTATCCTGGAAAGGGTTTAGTTTCAATGAACAAGACATTTACAACTCAATTAACAGTATCCACTAGAATAGTCCAAGAATCACATTGAAGCAACAGTCAACTGGCAGTACAAAAATTCTATTTCTCAAAGTAGAATCTTGAACAACAATGATAGCACTGTTAAAAATGTTGTACACAATCAAGGTGGAAAATATTGAGAAAGTCGCATGACCAGCCCAGATTTATTCGTTACATATAAGAAACATATGATCCTACTTTTCAAGATTTTCATAGAATAACTATTAGAAATAATATATGCAGTGATGAAATAATTGAAGACTTGCTGAAATATTGGATTAAAGAAGAGAGAATTTGGCCTTCCAGAAATAATTCGACAAGACAATGATGTTTATAGTGAAATACTATCTACCGGAGACAGCGGAGACATAGAAGAACACATGCAATCAATTTTGTATATGGTGAAATCGGAGGGTCCAATTTCTCATTGTCAAAGCACCTCAAAAGGCCGTCTCGAAGTCCCGGGGCTACAAGGCTACGATCGAGACTCCTCTCTCGAGGTTCGTCGACACTCGGTCTTGTGATAATGTTAACCACGACCACGCCAAAAACGGGGAGTTCCCGAGGCACGTGGCTAGGACTGACAAAGCCTAGAGAGCTACTCTAGGACCCGAGTCAGGGTGTCATCTAGTGGTCACATCTCCATATTTGCAATCAATGCTTGTTGTACTACAATGGGATTTTCCTCCTATATAAAGGGGATCCCTATCACTTTGTAAGGGTTGGTCACTTCAGCTACTCCTCACGAAAATATACAAGAACTCTCTATTTCACTCTCTAACATATTCTCTTTATATTACAGCTTTTATTTATTATCCCCATATTTTTTCATCATTTATTGCTTATCATTGGCCATAAAGAGCCCTCTTTAATCGCCTCATAACTGTTAGCTCTACCTCGATTACCCTCAACAGCTCGTGGCCGAGCCCCGGGATCGACCTCGAGGTCCCAAGTGACTGGCCTATCAGTTTGGTTATAGCTCCCTCCTTAACTTTATTTCGTCTCTAAATCTCATATACTTAGCATCAACTGCTCAACAAACTAGCATAAAAATAGATCACGTATTTTTAGAGTCACATTAACAATTTTAATTGTTATTACCATTTTCACGGTAAACAGTTTGGCGCCCATCGTGGGGCTAAAAATAATAGTGATTATTTCTTGTTGGTTTCGTCACACAATGCAAGTTATCTTTCACGTTTTTCTTGTCCAAAATCTTCGATTTTAGGTCAATATGTCTAACTCAGTGAATGAAGGAAAAAACAACAATCTCGAGGACCACGGGGAGAACGGTGTGGATGTTCCAGGTGTTGGTGTGCTACCACAAAAGCCTGGGAATTTGCCTGAACCAATCCCCATGGACGCGGTCTCTCGCGACGCCCAATGCATCGATATAAACTCGTATACTGACAGGAGCATGCGTCAGGGAGATCCACAAGAAGCTCAAAAAATCCCAACCAGGGAAGGATATGAGGTTAGCCTTCACGTTACTTTTGAAATGTTACAGGCACAACAACTAGCTATTGCTCAGCTGCAAAGTCACCAAAAAACTCCCAGCATGGTAGCACCGGGGACAGCTCCCCCAAGCTAAACAGGTACCGGAGAGATCAAGCAATAACGGGTCGATGAACGATCCTGCCATCATAAAAATGCTCGAGGACCTCACCAGGAGGATCGATTCTGGCGAGAAGATGATATAAGTCAATGACAAAAAGGTCGAATCCTACAACTCCAGGGTCGACCAAATTCCGGGCGCACCCCCGGTCCTGAAAGGCATGGATTCGAAGAAGTTCATACGAAGGCCGTTCCCTGAGGAGGCAGCCCCGAAACCCATTCCAAAGAAGTTCAGAATGTCAGAACTCCCAAAATACAACGGGACCTCATATCCCAATGAGCACGTTACTGTCTACACCTGCGCGGTAAAAGGCAACTACATAAAAGACGACGAAATCGAGTTCGTCTTGTTAAAAAAGTCAGGGGAAACACTCTCGAAAGGGGCCATGATGTGGTATCACAACTTAGATCCTAACTCCATAGACTCATTCTCCATGCTAGCAGGCTCCTTCATAAAGGCACATGCCGGTTCCATCAAAGTAGCAACAAGGAAATACGACGTTTTCAAGATTAAGCAAAGAGAGAACGAGATGCTGCGAGAATTTGTATCTCGCTTTCAAATGGAACGGACGGAGCTACCGCCAGTCTACGACGATTGTGTAGTGCAGGCTTTCACTCAAGGTCTGAATGAACGAAGCTCGGTGGCTTCAAAACAATTGAAACAGAATATGATTGAGTATCCAGTTGTGACCTGGTCGGAAGTCCAAAATTTGTACCAGTCAAAAATCAGGGCCGAGGATGACCATTTGGGAGCCCCCTCGGGCTTAGTATACCCAAGTAGGCTCCTGGCAAAGGAACCAAAACCAAACAAAGAAAGATATCAGCCATACGTCGAAGACAGGAGGAACGCCTCGAGGCGCAACCTATCGCGTAATGATCGAAGAATAGACCGAGGACAGTACCCTCGACGACTCTCCAAAAGAGCCAGATTCGATAGGAACGCAGGGCCAACGGGGGTACCGCACTTATCAGAGTACAACTTCAACGTCAATGTATCAGACATCGTGTTCGCCATCAGTAAAATCAGAGATGTCAGGTGGCACAGGCCTGTACACTCGGACCCTTCACAAAGGAATCATAACTTAGTGTGCGCGTTTCACAACACGCATGGCCACAGGACCGAAGATTTCCACCAACTCCGAGAAGAGGTAGCTCGACTACTTAACAAAGGTCATCTCCGAGAATTCCTTAGTGACCGAGCCAAAAATCAGTTCCGGGAAAGAGAGGCGGCCAAGAAAAATGAAGCAAATGAGCTACAACATGTCATACACATGATCTTGGGAGGCGTCGATTCCCCACAGAAACTCGTAATGAGAAGGACAAAAATATCCATCACTAGAGAAAAGCGAACCCGAGGATATATTCCCAAGGACACCCTCACATTCAGCGAAGAGGACACTAAGACCTTGTCTCAACCTCACAATGACGCACTGGTAATCTCTTTCCTTGTATATTCTTTTCAAATAAAACATGTAATCGTGGATCCAGGTAGCTCGGCCAACATTATTAGGTCGAGGGTGATAGAGCATCTCGGACTGCTTGACCAAATCGTGCCCGCCACTCGAGTCCTCAACGGATTCAACATGGCAAATGAAACAACAAAAGGAGAAATCACGCTCCTAGTCACCATGGCCGGCACGACACAAAATGCCAAATTCCATGTCATCGAAGGAGATATAAGGTATAATGCCTTGTTCGGATGGCCGTGGATACATTGCATGAGAGCAGTACCATCCACTCTCCACCAAATGATGAAATTTCCAACAAAGGATGGAATTAAAATCGTCTACGGGGAACAACATGTGGTGAGGGAAATGTTCGTGGTGCACGACATGGCATCGGTACCCGTACCTTTGCTTGCAAAAGAGCCAAAGGGTAATCAAGCCACACCACCCGATTAAGCCCAATTAAAAGAAATAAAGGACCGTACTGTGTCCTCATCTCGAGTGATTAGAACATATCGATCCTCAAAGCATCATTGGTGCCTCACACTAAGGTATAATCATCTCTCTTTTCATTTCATATTTCAGACTAACCCTTACGCAGGCACCCGATCGAAGCAGTCAGAACGTTAACCCAGCTCGAAGACCTTGAGGTTTCAAAGCATTCGTTGCACTCTTTTCCTTCGACTGAGTTTTTGTCCCAAAAAGGGTTTTACCAGCAAGGTTTTAAACGAGATAACATCTGCATGCTGCCTAAGGGAGATCAACAAGTGTCCGAGGTTTCTTTTGCAATCAACCTCGAACATTGAGAGGCATCCTCCCGAAGGTTATCCGCTCGAAAAAGCCAAGAAAGGCTGAATCGGGCCCCTATAGGAAAATGATGTTCCAGGCCAAATGGTCGAACTTACCGTGTCCGTATAGTCGGGCCCCCGATGGCGAAAATGTGTACACTTGTACCAAATAATTGAAGAATATTTGTTATCAAAGCATCTCACACTCCAAAAAAGGCTCAGTACCTTCGTAAAAATAACTTCTCCGCCGAAAACGTCCCGAACACTCGGGGACTGGCGTCAATAATTCAACACCTAAACGACCTCCGGGTCGGGACTCCAAAATCGTAAGCCTTCAGATAAGGCAATGCGGAAATCGCTAAACATCTGCAACGCCAAAAGTACCTCGAATACTCGGGGACTGGCGTCAAAATCTCAAAAGAAAAATGCACGGCCTCAGGGTCGGGATTTCCAAAATTGTAAGCCCTCGACGAGGCAATGCAAAGTTTGCAAAAAATGGCTCCTAAGTCAAGAAACTCTCGATGACTCGGGGACTAATGTCAAGCGCCACCTCCATCGACTTATCAAAACCCGAGGCCATAAGACCCTGAGCGGGCAAACTCGGTCTCGTAAGACCTACATAAGGCAGCGATCAAATCTATAAGACCTCAATCAAGGAATGATCAATACTTGTACCAAGTATCTAAAACTGTAAGACCTCAACGGCATGTAAAAATCTGTAAGACCTCAAGCAAGGTATGAACCACACTTGTACCAAGTGACGAAACTGTAAGACCTCAACAGCATGAAAAAACTGTAAGACCTGAACGACATGAAAAACCTTAAGACCTCAACAACGTGAAAAACTTTTAAAACCTTACTAAAGGCATAAACCCGATCTCAAAGTTTCGGCTATATATCAAACTTGTAAGACCCGTAAAAAGGAATACCCTTGATATAGATGCTGAAACTACTTCACTCGGGACTCAAAGGCTCCGGCCAAACACAAGTGACTCCGGTCACATGGCTGTACCAGCCAAACTAACGTGACTCGGGGACGCCCGACCGTCGCCACAAGGCATAAGAGCTACTGTCGCCAGCCCATACAGGCCTTCAAATTACTCTGAATCTACTTCGGAAAGAACCGGTTAAGCAGGCTACCCTCGGCATAGGCAAAAGAGCTTCGACCATGTCAGCTCCAAATCATGGGCTTCGAGCTACTCAGCCTCCGAGCCAAACCTCCCGAGGTCCTCGAACATCGCCGCAAGTTGCTCGAAATCGAGGTTCTTCCTGAACCGATGATGAGCCAGGCAAAAATTACTTCAAAAGTCCTTAACGAGAGGAAAATAAAGCCTACATAAAAGGTCGCATCGACCAAGCACGTAAGAGCTATAGTCGCCAACCTAATGAGCCTTAGAGCTACAAACACAAAAGGTCACTTCGACCAAGTGTGTAAGAGCCACTGACGCCAACCTGAAATATGAAAACTTGAGGGTCAAAATGAGCTCGAGTCGTAACCCGATTTAGAGACTAGACCCAAAATAGTTAACTGTATATGCCTAAGGGCAAAGTGTAAAAGCCATTGTCGCCAGCTTATATTAAAAGGCCGCAGCGGCCCAAAGCGTAAGAGCCATTGTCACCAGCTTAAATTAAAAGGTCGCATTGGCCCAAAGCGTAAGAGCCATTGTCGCCAGCTTACATTAAAAGGTCACATCAGCCCAGGGCGTAAGGGTTATTGTTGCCAGCCCACGTGCATTAAAAGGTCGCATCGACCAAAAGCGTAAGAGTCACTGTCGCCAACCTAAAATTCAGCCATTCGAAGGACAAATAAGCTCTTGTCGATGCCCTGTGAGCACGTGATTTTTGCCCTATATGAATTACTCCCACAAATTCAAACAAATAATTTTTTCCATTGTTTGCAATTTCGTGGATTTTTGTAGTATTTTGTTATTGTTTGCATTTTTCTGTGCATGTTCAATTTTGTTTAAATTATGATAAAATACAAAATATATTGCATTTGCATTTAGGATTTAATTTTGCATTTTTAAATCAATTAGTAATTTTTTTTTTAGAAATCCTCTAGGCAAGCGCCTAGGGCTAGTTTTTTATTAATAAAAGAAAGGAAAAATACAACAATTAGGAAAAGTAAAAATAAGGGGGACAATAGCACCGGTCTTGTTACCCATATAACACAAACCGGGCTAACCTTACCTTACTAATCCTATTGAGGCTTGCAAACCTCGCCTACTAACAAGCATGTAAAAATATGAACTTGAAAGGACCAAATATTCTATGATCATCACAGAGTTTATAACATACTATGTGATGATATTACAGATGAAAATACTAAAAAAGTGGTAGAATAAAATATAGTACCAATTTGATTCTTGTCCCTTCTTTTCCAAAGTTGTAAAATGTTCACTTTGTAATTCTTTGTCGTTTTCAACAACTTTGTTCAAAAAGTATTCAAAAATCATGATTTCCTTTTTGACCGGTTTAACCTCGTTGATGTAGTTGGGGCAGCCTGCTTTTGTTTGGCAACTCTCATTGGAAGTCGCCTAACAATTGCTTCCTTGTTGGCCCGTGTTGCAATTTTCATCCAGATAGCACCTGCTTTGCTTGTTACAATATGTTCCTCCACAGTATTTGGTGGGGTATCTAGGTGGTGAATGCATGTGCCATAGGAAGGCTTGCTTGGAATGAAATCTGGAGCATCCAACTTGCTCTTTAACTTTCTAGTCATAATACTTTCAAGTTTTAGCGTTTGAAGTTCATCCTTGATAACTCTTTCCACTCGATGGATCGCAAATTGAAACTTTAGTTTAAGACTATATTCCTGCTCCCTTTTCAAATTTGAGCAGTTGAATTTATTTGAAAAAGATCTCAAAGGTTGATTGATCATGGGATCCTCAATGAACTGCTCACAATGCACAGCAGTTGCTGCAATCTGCTTCTGCTTCACCTTCTTCTTCTTCTTCTTCTTCTTCCCCGTTGTTGTCTTTGAGGTCGACACCAATTCATACTTCTGATGTTCCTGCTTTGCAACTGTTACTGCATATTGATCAGCCATACAAATAGCATTTGAATTGGTCATAAAATTGTGCTCCTGTGCAGGTGACTTCGCTCCAGACTTCTTTGCAACCAGTTGTTGCCCATGCGACTGCTGCTTAGCTGTTGCATTCAACTGTTGTTGTTGTCCAGTAATTGAATGTGTTACAACAGGTCCTACAATGCTTGCATTCTGTTGCTGCTGTTGTTCACAAATTGAACCTGCGACTGTTGCCTTTGAACTGTGTAGATCCTGCTGTTATTGCCCAGGACTTGTTGTTGCATTAACTAAATTTGGCACTGTTGCAATCTGTTGTTGCTGTCCAGGATTTGAAGTGGTGAACTGTTGATCATCACCTATAGTAGCTACTGGAGTATGCTGCTGCGCAGGCTGTTTTGAGAGAGTAACAGATGGACGGCTCGACAAAATCTGCTGCTGCCCAGTAACATGTTGTTGCCTATCCTTACAGACAACTGGAGTATGTTGCTGCCCATTTGACTTCTGCTCAGCTTTTGGAAAAGCTGGAGACACTACTGATACTAGTTCTTCATCGCCACTATATCTCTCCCCATTAACAGAAGAGTCATCCACAAAAACTACCCCCCAGTCTTCTTCGTCATCGTATTCGCGTTGCTCAACCCATGAATTAGCATTAAGAGCCTTCTCCCCCACATTTGCTTTAATAACCTTAATGTTTTTTCCAGTGGATACCACCTTCTGTCCTTGATTACCACCATGTTCACCATAAAACTCAAACGATTGTGATGGTACTTCAAAGACGGATGTGTTCAATGTAACAAATGGATAGTTAACCATGTTATTGACCATCATAGCATTCTGGGCTTCTCTAATGATTTGTTCTACATGAGGGCTTGAAAAGTGTAAAGTTGGAATATTTGAGCTGTGTGCTTGGTTGCCCAGATTTCGAACATCATCAACCTTAGCTAAATTGTCCGTGTATTGACCTTCTTTGTCATTGTTGGCACATAATACTAACTCCTTGGATACCACATTACCCGTTAGGTCCCTCGCAATTGGAACAATGTCCAAAGGTACACCTGAATTCTGTTTGGATTTTGTTCTACATGAAGACCTCTCTTGAATATTTTTTGAGTTTGCACTCACCTCCTGATGCTGCAGATCTTTCTCACCATGTTCATGTGCACACACCAAGGCATCAAAAGAGTTAGAACATTTAAACTCTGTTGTTGCCTTCAGTTGTTTTTTATCTGACGATGCCTTCTTGTTGTGTGATTGATGCGCTACAGAGCAGCCCTTAGCAATTGATTGTTGTCCATGCTGAGATCCTGTTTCCATCATAGCAGTAGTGTTCTTGTTGGCAGATGTTCCACCTACTTCAAAACTAGTTGCTTGTACCACTGATTCGACATAGTCCGCAGCTATGATATTACCAGATACTTCACCAAATGCATGAGTATCTCCCTTGTGAATTTGTGGAGAACCTGCAACATCTGGTCCAAAACCAGCAACTTGCACAGCTGATGAACCAAAATTAGCTGCTCCATTCATTACTGTAGCTCGACCAGCTAGTGTATGATTTCTATCTGATGCCCCAGCATTTTCTAGAGATTGCCCATCGTGTAGATCAATTGTACCTTGACCTTCCTGTCGTTCAACACCACCAGCTGATTTGCCATTCCATTCAGCTGAACTCTCATCTCCATTCACATCACGTTTGGAATTCTCAAATAGTGTAGCAGGATGTTTAGCAACTACAGTAGCAGCTATTAGAGTTGTTGCCTTCCTCTCAATCTGAACATCCTTAATCCCACCATCAGTAACACCAAAATATACTGCTGGTTTTTCATTAACAACACCATTCACACCAGTTGCATTTACAGCATTAGCATCCAAATTTGGGTTCCCAAACAGTGAAACACCATCCAATTCATTAGTTGCATGAATACCATCACGAAGATTAGTATGATAAACCATATTCACTGCTCGATTGATCCCATCAACAGTAGTCAAATTAGCAATTTGTTTTTCCCCTGCTATTTGCATTTCCTATTGTCCGACTACACTTTTTTAGCTATGTCATCTACCATTTGTTCAGCCCTTTTGCATTAAGATAGTCTCTAGCATCACCTTCTAATTTGTCTAGACTACCCAGCCCTTCAACTTCAACTACTGGAGTAGCTTCTTCGTTAACTTTCTCAATCTTCCAACGACATGATTTTACATCATGTCCTTGATGTTTACAACAAGTACAAAATTTAGGGAGATTATCATACACTATCTGCTGGAAATGTTCAACTAACTTTCCAGAAATTGTATCCACGATATTTATCCTAACTCGCTTAGGTTGTTTGTCCAGTAGATCAAGTAACACCTTAACTCTCGCCGTAATTGGTCGCGTTCTATCTTGAGTCACTTTGTCCACTACTAATGGCTTTCCCACTGCTAAAGCTATTGATAATAACGATTGTTTTGCATAGAAATTTGCAGGCAAATCTGGTAACGAGATCCATACCACTGCTTTTGACGTTTCTTCACGAGGATTGAATCCTATCGACCATGGGAAAGTTCTAAAAAAGAATTCTTCACCTTTTGTTGTAATATATCCAGTGGTTCTCGACAGAACCTGGACAAAATCATCAAATAGATCAAATCTTACCAAAATATGTCGATATTCCAGTTGCCTAACATTACAAAATCTTTTGACGTCAAATTGCTTTGGAATAACTTGTCGCAATTCCTAAAGGTCTGGTTTCCCGTACGAAAATATCAGGATTATTGCTTGGGGTAGCCCTTCTTCAATGGTGAAAGCATTAACCTCTTCAATGGTGAATTCAACAGTTGGCTCTCCATGAATAAACTAACTGGACATAACTCAATTTTTGAGTTCGACGCGGCAGATTTGTTACCAGCAAGTCATTCAGCATATGTTTGTTTTGGATTATGATTAAAGTTTGTTTCCTTTGGAATTTGACTGGACTCTCCCACAGCGTGAAGATGGGGAGAGACGATAGCAGCCATGGCAGCTTCTACAACGTTATAGTAGATTGCAACACTACATCGCGAAGATAGAAATAATTCTCAGAGCTACAATAACAGTGAAGAAAAATTTAAGATCTGTCCCAAATGGCTATGGATTTGATGATGAAACCAATTGGGGATTGTGCGCAAAGAGAAGATGCTTCTTTTGACACCAAATTTGTGTCAATCCACCGTCAGATTCCGGAATTATCGCCGATGAATAGTGACGGAATTACTATTCACCCTTCTTCTGTATTAAGTATATGCTTCTTTTCACACTTCCCCTTACTTCAGCCTAAATACTATTCACCCCTTATCATATCATGTTCCTGCCATTTTTTCAAATTTTTATCAATTAGTAATTTAGTTGCTTTACAAAAATGGAAAATCACAAAAAAAGGTTTATCTTGCATTGTTCAATTTTTAGATTTGAATTTTGGTATTTAATCAGTTGTAATAATTATTAGGGTAATTAATTTAATTTTCTAGGATAATTTGGTTTAGGAATTAAGTTGGGTTTTTTTTATTTTCATTTTTAGAAAAAAAAAAAGAAGAAAAAAGAATTGTTGAAAATTTGGAAAGAAATGAAACAAAAGAAGAAGGGAGCTGAATTTTTGGGCCGAAATTGTGTAATCTTACCCCAGCCCAGTTGAAATTCCCTCAGACACAGGCCCAGACCCGCCTCACCCGACCCAGTCTCCTTGGACGACCAAACGACGTCGTTTCTTTTAACGCCGTCAAGGTTTTCCAGATCCAACGGTGGGGAACACGGGGTCTTTAGATATAAAACTGTCCTAACGCACCCCCTACCCCCTCTCATCGTCCCCACACACACTCAGAGAACCCCTCACCGCCTCCGTCGTGAGTCGCCTACCGGAAATCGCCTCCGTCGGCGGCGTTTCTCCAATCGACCCCATTTTTACACCATAGATTCCTATCATTCTCCTCTTTCCAAATCTCCAAATCCCCTCCCTCGAATCCCAGCCCAACCTCTCGAATCTTTAATCAAAGAGAACGACTGAAACCCTAACTCATCCAATTGGCACCAAAATAACACCACGTAACCCCCTTGACCCCCTCATACCTGATTCACAATTGGTTTCCCTCGAATCTTCACCAGACCCGTCGAATCGGGATTTGAAAAAATGAACCCTAAATCCCAAAAATCAGAGTAGCAAGGTTTCGAGATATTTGAGTTTGAAATTGACTTTAATCGTGTGTTTTCAGTCGAGAACACACGGTTAAAGTCGATCTCGGCCAAAAATCAAGGGGTTTCTTTGGAGATTAGTTCAAGCTTATGTCCATCTGGTAAGTCTAGTATTCTTCCGTTCATTTCTTCTCTTATTTTCTTCTATTTTTCCCGCTTTTTCTTCTGTTTTTAAAATCATCTCTGCATGTGGTTCCTTTTGTTAGAGTTAGTATTAGTTATTAGCTTCCTCTATTTTGTTTGAATTTGTTAGATTAGTTTGTTTAATTTTAGGACGTATGAGAACATTTGGTTCATGGTTGGTTTGAAATCTGAAGTGCCTGTTTTGTCTCCTCATTTCTTCTGAATTTCGGAGTTAGACCTGGGCCCAAAAAAGGGATTAGCCCAGGTCTTGTAAGAATTAGGTTAGTTTTTGAGTCCTTGGGTCCAATGGACCCATGAATGTTTTCTGAAGGGAAATTTCAGGGGTAACTAAGGGTGTTTTGGTTAATGTACTTGGGGAATCTATCAAGTAACTAATAAGGAAGCTTCTTAGAAGCTGCAAGACAGACTTGCTTAGCAAGCAAGTCAGTAATTGAGGGACTAAGTAGCAAAAAGGATAACTAAGAAAGGTCTAAAATGCAAAACATAGCTGATATTGGTTGCCCAAGTAACTTGCCTATAAAGGCATTGTTACTTGAGGCTCAAGGGGGGACTTGAAGAAAAAAATCAGAAAAATCAAAATGGAAAAAGTTTTCGCTGTTCGATTTAACTTTTTCTTCTCTTCTTTGATTTCTGAAGTTTTCCGAGTCCTGAAGCATTTTCTGATTCCATCTGAGGTTTAGAACGAGCTGAATTTGGGTGTATTTTTGCAAACTAATTTTGGGTTGAGTTTTGTGTTTGGAGTCATAATTGAATCCAGAGTTTCAAATTAGTTCAAATGACGTTTGATTTCTCTGTGTTGCTGTTTCTGGGTTGACTCTACTGCTGTTGTTGATTAACTTTTTGCTCTCTTATTTCTTTCTTCAATTCCAGGTACGTATTGACTCCTGAATCATGTATAAAATGTAAAGCTGAAGGTCATGCGACCAAGTTGAAGTGGCTATATGTTTCTTTGTCAAATGCTTATTAGATTTCCCTATAATTTCTTCATGTGTTCTCTGATGTAGGCATCATGTATAGCCATTTTATATCGTTACTGTTGTATTTCATTTTAAGATTTGGATTGGAACTGGCTTGAAGGTAACGATTCAGGACTGTTTGGACCTTTAAATATGTTATTTAATTAAGGAATAGGGGCTCAATTGATTAGTTGAAGCTACTTGGCTTGGCCATGATCCAAAGGCATTAATTCGAACCTTTGGTGCCAACACAATTGGTTCATATCCTTCTTTTTCCATTTAGTTTTCAGAATATGCTGTCTTATGGTTTGAAGTACAATAATTTTAGGAGTCTGTTTGTCCAATATTTCTCTTTAGTTCGTGTAAGTATTCTGTTTCAATGAGGAATTTCAAATAGACGTCAATTTTGGTTTTGTGCTGGGAGTGTCCCGGCCTAGTCTAGTTCTTCTCATATTTATTTTAACAAGTTGAAACCATGAGGTTATTTAAGTGTGAAACCTGAACTCAACATATGTATAAAGCCCTTTAAAGAGTTGTTCTTTTGTTGAAAATTCGAATGTATGGGTTAAACGATGAAATAGTATGTGTAATGTGCCTACTGCCGAATTTAAATCAGCATGACAATGTGTTTTTCCTGCAACGTTTCATGTCGAAAGCATTCATTTGGGATCATTTAATTCCTTGCATGTGTGATGTTTGTGTCGCTACAGAAATTCGGTCCTGAGTCCCTGTTTTGCTATTGCGCCATGTTTCCGAATTGGGCCCTCTTTTGGGGCCTAGTTCAAGTCATTTTAAAAAAATAGTAGTTTCATCACACTTGCAATGAGTTATTGGACTCCCTTGGGCCCATATTTGAAAAGGAAGCAGACATTTAATCACCTAGGTTGCAACGTAAGTTTAAATTTCGGTATAAAGGTCCTTTAAAGTCCTTGAGGTTGTTTCCTTAATTAATGTTGACTCTTTCAAAATGAACTTGTGGTGTGCCATATTTAACAACAAATAGCTATGGCCCTCATTATTAAATATAGAAGCTAGCATAAATTGAGGCGTGCCGTGTCGAACAAAATCTTAAAATGCACGGCCCTCACTTAATTAATTTTGTTTATCCTTAGAAATCGAGGCGTGCCATTTAGTGAAATTCCATGGCCCTCGCAAAGTGCAAAAGCGTAGTTACTTTAGGCGCGTATTTTAATAATTACTTTCCTAAATTTGGGTGCGCATTTATGTGACCAAAATCCAAATCACAACGATGTTAAAATATGTCAAAGATCATGGGTGCATTTATGTGACGTGGTTCGAGACGTGTTTTAATAATGTTGCAATTTTCTTTAAAAATGAATAAAAGCGGTTATAAAGTTAAAATTGCACCATAGGCTAAAACACCAGATAATAAGCCAATTGTAACAGTTGAGCAACCGTGCTAGAACCACGGAATTCGGGAATGCCTAACACCTTCTCCCACGTTAACAGAATTCCTTACCCGGATTTCTAGTTCGCGGACTGTAATATAGAGTCAATCTTTTCCTCAATTCGGGATTTGAACCGGTGACTTGGGACAACATAAAAGTATCCCAAGTGTCGACTCTGAATTTAATAAATAAATAAATAATCTCGTTTCGATATTCACTTTAATTTGAAAAAAATCTCTTATACATCCCTTAGGGGGTGCGGGAAAAAAGGAGGTGTGACAACTCTAGAGACTCTGTTAGGGATCGAACCTAGAATTTCTGGTTTAAGGTTCAAGAATTCGAGCTTAGATGAATTGTTACATTTGATTTTATCTGTTATCTGATTTTATTACATGTTTGAGCCTAATGTGCTAAATGTTACTTTTTACCGCTTTGATATTATCTGAACTGTACATATAAACTGCTACAAAACCCCTCTCTTCTCTCTCCCGAGGAGTGCACGCTGGTCGTGACTTCTTTATGTTAGTGTCATATCCTAAATAGAACGAGGTTCGAACAAGTTGCAAAGCCGGATGATCTTTTGGTTACTGGTACGCAGTCCCCCCCCCCGGGCTCGAGTTGTCCGCTCGGGTAAGCCAGGTCTAGAACAAATAAACCCAGGTTTTTTAAAACCTAGTATAACAATACCTCATGCCGGATCCCTAGTAGGAACGTTTGTTTTCATCATGTACATTTTGACTTTGGAGACTCAACACAGGGGTTGGATCTGTCTAGGACAGGTGTACCTGAAATGAAAAGACCATCCTGATGCATCTTACTTGCTACTTGTGCATTTATTTGCTTTGGAGTCGCATGCTGACCGGCTTTTGAATAATAGGAGAAAGTTGACAAAAAGAGAACAGCAGTGTGAGGGCTAAGTAAGATAATCACCTGTTTTGAAAAAACCAATGTACTGAAACTCTGCCGAAATTTTGAAAAGAAAAAAAATGTTTTATTTTGAAAAAAAAAGAGTTGATTTTTGTTTTAAAATAGCCCGAACTACGCCAGTTTGATTCTCACAGGGTGTGGGATACGTAGACAACCCTCATCGGGTCCAACTTCCCTTTTGCAAAAATAGCCCAAAAGAACAAAAAATTTACTTTTAATTGAAAATAATTAGGGTGATGTCATTCTTGTCAAAAATAGCCGAATGTCCTTAAAAGGGCGCCGGAAGGCTGCTTTTGCAAGAATAACCACCTGTGGTCATTTTTCAAGGTTTTCGCCGGTTAGCCAACACATTCTTAAAATCTTCGTCTTCGAGATGCTGAAAGGCCGTATTTGCAAAACCGGATATTATTTTTAATCTGAAAAAAAAAAAGAAGAAAAAAAGTGTCAACTTTGTCTTTGAGTCAAATGAGTCTTGATCTTTGCTTAATCACCCTATAAATGTGCAGAATGAGCACGAGTCCAAGTTTGCCGATAACAGTCAGGAACAAGATCCCTTTGGAGTTGCATATGTGGTGGGAGGATCTGGGAAAATCAGAGCAAGATAAGGTCAATCTACATTTGGGAGGTCTCACCGGGTTGTTAAAGATCAGACCTAGAGGAGACATCATAAAGACTTTAGTTACGTTTTGGGACCCGGCCCATACCGTATTTCACTTCTCGGATTTTGAACTCACCCCAACCTAGGAAGAGATAGCAGGTTATATGGAAAGTACTGAAGGGCTGAGGCATAAGTATCTAATCGCTCCAAGAGCCGTTAACTCTCACAAATTCATGGATTTGCTAAAAGTAAGCAAGGGAGTCCCGTACTCCGAGTTGGAGCGTGGTTTTTCCACTCTACATTTTATATACCAGAGGTACGGGCATGTAGGAGGGTTCAACGATCCAAAAAGCGGGGTATGTAGCAAAGGGAACCGAACAAAATGGGATGAGCATAGGCATTTCGCCTTCATGGTAGCTTTCCTAGGCCCTGTGGTGTTTCCCCGAAAAGATGGGAATATCGATTTGCGGGTGGCTAGAGTCATCAAGGTCCTGATTACTAACGCCAAGAGCACTCTTGCCCCTATGATAGTGTCTGAGATATACCGAGCTCTCACAGCTTGTAAAGTTGGGGCAGATTTCTTCGAGGGATGCAATTTGCTATTACAGATGTGGATGATCGAGCTCCTGTGTCATCGCCCTCAGTATATGAGTTACGGATTCACAGAGAAAAAATGTATTGAAGAGTTTGACACAAGGATTTCAGGGTTCAAGCTGCCAGAGGGGTTTGGAGATTGGGTATCCTGCCTTCATTCCATCACTGCGGGACAAATAGAATGGACACTAGGTTGGCTTCTTGTTGAAGAAATTGTGTATATGCCCGCCACTGGTCCTTACTTCCCCCTAATGGATCTGCGAGGTATTCAGCCCTACGCTCCTTACCGGGTGATGAGACAGTTGGGAAGGTGTCAGGTGATGCACCCAGATGAAGATCTTAGTGTTTATGCGGTCGAGGTTAGTTCCGACGGCCAATTTCATGAAGAAACAGTTCGTTCTATTTGGAACAAATGCCAGTATTTGACGGTGAACACTCGATTGCGTGACCTATCTAGAGGCGAAGTCTCACCCGCCTATCTTGCTTGATATAGAAAGAAGAACACTGCAAGGGCTGAACCAGAAAGACCAGCCAAAAGGCCTCACATTAAGGAATTCGTTGAGGCATCGCAAGAACAGTGGGCTTGGTTGGCCAAGGAGAATGAGTAAAGGGCCACAATAGGAAAGTTGGAGAAACAAGTCAAAGAACTTCAATTCGATAATAGCTTGCAAGCCGCGGCGGATGAAGGTGAAAAGAAAAAGCTAGCCAAAGAAAACAAGACCCTTCGAGCCCAAATTTAGAAAATGAAAGTAGCGGTAGAAAACCCCGCCCGAAGTGCCAAAAATGAAAAACTGATAGGTAACTTGAGGCAGAAAGTGAGTGACTATAGTTTTGATTTTACAAAGCAGAAAGTGAACTAGCCAGGATTCGAATGCAATTGGCTAAAAACGCGGATGAACGAGCACGCCTGGTTAAGCAGTTGAAAGAAAAGTACGACAATGAGGTCGCGGGATTAAAGAAAAGGGTCATCGCCACGGAAAACAAAATGATCAAACATGCGAAAGACTTCAAGGTTGAAGGGAACATTGTTATACAGCATTGGCACAACTAGAAATAGATTTGCAACAACTTCAGGAGAAGAATCATGTGGTCGAGCAAACTTTGGAAGCCAGGGCCAGCAGATCGGGCGTTTGTTGCAAGAAAAAGGTTTCATAAGAGAGAGAATTAGAAACATCGGGGATTACATTGTTGTGAAGTGCCAAGCCTGTGAGGATATGACTCGCACCACCGTCTTTGCGGCCATGATGACATTTATTAAACAGATAATGAGTGACTTGGATCGACTTCAAAGGGATCTTGGATATAGGCCCGCGGCGAGACCGAATGATGTCCCGCGAGCACCAGGAGCATTAATGTATTCATGATTTTTCATTTGAGTCTATTAGAGTATGTCATATGTTTTGAGTCTGTATTTTCTTTCTGCTGGAGTCTGTCAGTTATTTTCGAGTCAGTATTTTCTTTGTTGGAGTATGATAGCTTATATTTGGAATCTGTATTTCGTCTTTGCATCAGAGTCTGTTAGTTCTTTTGGAGTCTGTTGGTTTTGAGTCTTTGTAATCAAAGCATTTGCTTTTTATGAAAATTGAAAATCCCAAAATATTTTATTATTTACTTTCACACTTATCTCCTAGAACTACGCTCGGTCTGATTCATGCGGGGTCATGATAGGTAGGCAATCTCCATAGGATTAGACCATAACCAAAAGAAAAAAGAGAGAAGAAAAGAAAAAAAAAAGAGGAAAAACAAGAAAGAAAAAGAAAAGAAAAGAGAGAAAAATAAGAAAACCAAGAGAAAGAAACAATGGCAAAACAAGAAGGAAATGAGAGGATAAAAACAAAGAAAAAGAAAAGGCCAGAATGAAAAAGAGAAAAGGGGGGAAAAGAGAAATTGCAAATGGAAATAAGGAAAGGCCGGGATGACGCAAGCACCCGATCAAATGCATAATAGAAACGGTTAACTACTTAGGTGCATTCATTCCCCAAAATGTGCGGTTACTAATCTGTTAAAGCCCTAATCGCTAACAAGGTTGTTGTTGATATACTGAGTCCAGGTAGGTGGTTAGTTGATTGACATTTTGCCAACTCACTCCTACAACACCCGATCGAAAGACAAGCTGAACATGGCCAACCAAGAACCGGAGACAAGTATTGTTGATCCGTCAAAAGAGGTGGAAGAATTGGATGTTAATACGATGAAGGAAGAGATGTATAAGTTAAAACAACAAATGGCTGAAATGTACCAGGCCTGGGCAAAGGGTCATCAACCACCAGCTTATCCCGCCAACCCTGCTTATATCCCACCATCGGCCCAACCTCAGGAGCCTCCCACTGTGAACTCATCTCCAGCCTTTTCCCTCTACCAACAATGTTATGGCACCACTTCCCATACTTCTCAAGCTCCACCACCCAAACAAGTCCCATACCCTCCTCCACCAGTCACTCATGTTTTTGTGGCACCTCCACCTGCTGCATTACACCGGTCTTCCAGTGAGCCTCTGTTCCAGACTCACGACAACTAGTATTATCCCCCTGAGCCCACCATCAAAGTCCCGAAACCATATTCTTACACCCCTCATCTTGATCTCCCAGCAGAGACCGAGAAGCAACCCAAAAATCCAGAACATGAGGAGATGATCAGAAAGGTCAAGAGCTTAGAACAATCGTTCAGAGATATGAGGGGGTTGGAAGGTCAAGTAAGTGTGGCCTATAAGGATTTATGTCTATTCCCTAATGTTCAGTTACCAGCAGGATTCAAGATGCCCAAGTTTGATCTGTACGATGGGCATGGTGACCTCGTAGCACACTTGAGAGGATTTTGTAGTAAGATGAGAGGGGCAGGCGGAAGAGATGAATTATTGATGGCATATTTCAGCCAAAGTCTGAGTAGATCGGCATTGGAATGGTATACCAGACAAGATCACAATAGGTGGTATACATGGGACGCTTTGGCCCAAGCCTTCGCCTGTCATTTTCAGTACAATCTTGAAATTATCCCAGACCGTCTATCATTGACAAAGATTAAGAAAAAACCTAGTGAGAGTTTCAGAGAATATGGATTCCGTTGGAGGGAGCAAGCAGCGAGGGTTGACCCTCCGATGAAAGAAAGTGAGATGGTTGATTATTTCTTGCAGAACTTGGAGCCCACTTATTTTGGTCATTTGGTGTCAGCAGTGGGCAAGTCCTTTAATGAGGTTGTAAAAATGGGAGGCATGGTAAAAGAGGGACTCAAGTCTAATAAAATCATGAGCTACTCAGCAATTAAAGCAACCACCCAGGCCATTCAAAATGGTACTGGGGGTGTACTCAGAAAGAAGAAGTAAGAGGATGTTGCGACAATAGAGGTGGGAGCTTGGGTCGGATCCAGGGGCCCTTCACATTACTACAACCAACTTCGACCCTATCACCAAACTTACCACCACACTCCATATAGCCCACCACGACACTACTACCCACCGCCAGATCCCCATTTTTCTGTCCATCATGCACAAACATACACTCAACCTCCTGCTCACGCGCAATAGCGTGCGCCAGCTCCACAAAGTATCCACCCAGCTCCACAAAATGCCTATCCACCCCCAAGAGCCTACCGAAATCCCCTTGGAACAGGTTTTTGGCCCAATCAGGCCACCAAGAATGAGAGGTTGCAGAAGAAGAAGACTTTCACTCTATTGGGAGAATCCTATACCAGTTTGTTCCGTAGGTTGAGACAATTGGGTATGCTGAGTCCGATTGAACCAAAATTGCCAAATCCTCCCCCGAGGAATCTTGACCACTCCGTGAGTTGCGAATATTGTTCTGGTGCCCCGGGGCACGACATAGAGAAGTGCTGGCAATTGAAAATAGTTATTCAAGAGCTCATTGATACTAATCGGATTGAGGTCCAAGCTCCGGAGGCACCTAATATCAACCAGAACCCATTGCCAGCTCATCAAGAGACGAATATGATAGATATAGTGCATAAGGAAGGGGAGCCTAAGAAACCTTCGCAAACTATCATGATGATTCGGTCCAGTGAAGTCAGGCCGTTCGAGAAGTCAACAAGTGAGAAGTCTACGATCAAGCTGAATGGGGCAAATAGTGAACCATCTGTGGTGGTCAAGAAGGGGTCCTCAAGTGACATTGCAGGGAAACATGAAAGAGCAAAAGTGGTTGTGCCGGGAGTGACTAACAAGCCTGTTTTAATTGTAGAAGGTGCACGCATAGACCCTGTCATCATCAAGCCGGTAACTCAATTACCAATAGTCAACAGCAGGGCGGTCCCGTGGAATTATGAACGAGTGACAGTGACTTACAAGGGGAAAGAAGTTAAAGAAGAAGTATGTGAGACCCATGGTTTGACTCGATCGGGAAGATGCTTTGCCCCCGAAGAATTGAGAAAAGCTAAAAGTTCCAAAGACAACCTGGTATTGGCGAAGAAAGCTGTGACTAAGGAAGAAGCAGAGGAGTTCTTGAGAAAGATGAAAGTGCACGATTATTCCATTGTGGAGCAGTTGAGGAAGACACCGGCTCAGATTTCATTATTGACATTATTGATCCATTCAGACGAGCACCGTCGGGCTTTGATGAAGATCCTGAATGAGGCCCACGTTCCTGACAAAATCTCAGTAAATCACTTGGAAAAGATAGCTAACAAGATATTTGAGGTGAACAGAGTCACTTTTTTTGATGATGAGTTGCCCATGGAAGGTACCGAGCACAATAGAGCCCTCTATCTGACAATGAAATGCAAAAGACTCCGTGGTTACTCGGGTGCTGGTTGATAATGGTTCCAGTGCAAATATTTGCCCTCTCTCCACTCTAAACAAGTTGAAGGTGGACGAAGAAAGAATTCACAAGAACAATATCTGCACTCGGGGATTCGACGGTGGAGGGAAAGATTCAGTCGGGGACATAGTGCTTGAGCTTACAATAGGGCCAATTGAATTTACCATGGAGTTCCAAGTGCTCGATGTGGTTGTTTCTTACAATTTGCTGTTAGGTCGACCCTAGATTCATGCTACCAAAGCGGTCCCGTCTACTCTGCATCAAATGGTCAAGTTTGAATGGGATAGACAGGAAATCATTGTTCATGGCAAAGACAATTGGTGTGTTCCCAGCGATGCCATTGTTCCGTTCATAGAGTTCGAGGAAGACAAAGGGCCATGGGTTTATCAGGTTTTTGACACAGTATCGGTATAGAAAATTCCATAAGGGAAGTGCGTTCCAACCCTGAGGGTAGCTGCCACATCAGTCATGGTAGCTACCGAAATGTTGAAAAATAGTTTTGTACCGGGCAAGGGTTTGGGTGCATCTCTGCAAGGTATCGTACAGCCGGTGTCTCTCCCCAAAAACTTGGATACGTATGTTTTGGGGTTCAAGCCCACATATGCGACGTGAAAAGAGCTAGAAAGTTGAAACAAAGGGCCTGGGTCCTCCCAAAGCCCATCCCACGGCTCTTCAGATCATTTGTTAGGACTGGCACTAAGAAACGCTCAATGGCAACAGTTCCCAGTTCAGTGGTTGATGTAGATAGAGATTTGATTGAAACATTTGAGAGGTTATTCACCGATGTGAACATGTTGGAAGCTGGAGAGGGCTCGAGTAAAGTGGATGTGCAGTTTGTTGGGCCCAGTGCAAAGATTAACAATTAGGAAGCTACTCCTCTCCCCACCAGGAAGGAGTTTTGGTAGTTTGCTTTGATTTTCTTTCAGTTTATCTGGATTACTCTAGGGTTGTAATTCAGATTCTATGTTCCGTCCGTTTGGATGTATAAACCTTGTTATCTTTAAATTTCAATGAAATGCAATTTTCCTTTTTCTTCCTTCCTGATAGTTTTATTTTTGTTTTTCTTTCTTTCTTGTACAGTTCTTTTTATGCTGGCTTTAATGATATGACATGCATGAGGAATCTCCGGCCCAGTCTTAAAAGCCAATCTAATTCTAAAATAGTAATTCAAGAAATAGAGTATGATGGTGAGTCGGAATATGACGAGGATGAAGCCTTTGAAGAGATTAGTAAAGAATTAAGCCATTTTAAGAAAAACCCAAGTCTAACCTGAGTGATACAGAAGCAATCAATTTAGGGGACCAGGATAATGTCCGGAAAACTAAAATAAGTGTCCATCTTGAACCACAACTCATAGAGGAGATAATTAAAGCACTATTCGAGTATAAAGATGTTTTTGCATGGTCCTATAACGACATGCCGGGTCTAAGCACTGACTTGGTGGTTCATAAATTGCCCACTGACCAGGCATTTCCCTCTGTCAAGTAGAAGCTGAGGAAATTTAAAACTGATATGAGTGTGGAGACTAAGGAAGAGGTCACCAAACAGTTTGAAGCCAAGGTCATTCGGGTCGCCAGGTATCCCACCTGGTTAGCCAATGTTGTGCCTGTACCGAAGAAGGATGGCAAGACCAGGGTGTGTGTTGATTATCGAGATCTCAACAAGGCAAGTCCCAAGGATAAATTCCCATTGCCGAACATCCATATATTGATCGATAATTGTGCCAAACATGAGATTGGTTCTTTTGTGGATTGTTATGCGGGATACCACCAAATCTTAATGGATGAGGACACAGAAAAGATAGCATTCATCACGCCATGGGGAACATACTGCTATCGGGTCATGCCATTTGGTTTGAAAAATGCTGGGGCAACCTACATGAGGGCAATGACGACCATATTCCACGACATGATACACAGAGAGATCGAGGTTTATGTGGATGATGTGATTGTAAAGTCTAGAAAGCAGTCTGAGCATGTCAGAGATCTGAGAAAGTTCTTCCAAAGGCTTCGCAGGTACAATCTCAAGCTCAATCCTACAAAATGCGCGTTCGGTGTTCCGTCTGTAAAGTTGTTAGGATTCATAGTCAGCCGCCGAGGTATTGAATTAGACCCATCAAAGATCAAAGCTATCCAGGAATTGCCACCCCCAAAGAACAAAACTGAGGTAATGAGTCTGTCGGGGAGATTGAATTACATCAGCAGGTTTATTGCTCAGCTCACGACGACTTGTGAGCCTATCTTCAAACTATTAAAGAAAGATGTTGCGGTCAAGTGGACAGATGAATGTCAGGAAGCATTTGATAAGATAAAGGGGTACTTGTCAAACCTACCTATGTTGGTCCCGCCAGAACCAGGAGACCTTTGATTCTGTATTTGACGGTCCTGGACAATTCATTTGGTTGTGTGTTGGGTCAGCATGACATTATCGGCAGGAAAGAGCAGGCCATCTATTATCTCAGCAAGAAGTTCACATCTTACGAGGTTAAGTACACTCATCTTGAGAGGATGTATTGCGCCCTCACTTGGGTGGAACAAAAGTTGAAGCACTATTTGTCATCTTACATTACTTACCTCATCTCTCGTTTGGATCCGTTAAAGTATATTTTTCAGAAGCCTATGCCTACAGGGAGGCTCGCAAAGTGGCAGATTTTGCTCACAGAATTTGATATTGTCTACGTGACTCGAACTGTGATGAAAGCACAAGCATTACCTGACCATTTGGCTGAGAATCATGTGGATGAGGAATACGAACCTTTGAAGACTTATTTCCCTGATGAAGAGGTAATGCACATTGATGAATTGGAATAGATTGCAAAGCCAGGATGGAAACTTTTCTTTGATGGGGCTGCTAACATGAAAGGCGTTGGGATAGGAGCAGTACTTGTTTCTGAAATAGGGCATCACTACCCTGTTATGGCTCAGCTTTGGTTCTACTGTACTAACAACATGGCTGAGTACGAGGCATGCATTTTGGGTTTGAGGATGGCTATGGATATGGGTGTCCATGAAGTCTTGGTCTTGGGTGACTCGGACCTTCTAGTGCACCAGATTTAGGGAGAATGGGAAACACGAGATTTAAAACTCATACCGTACCGACATTGTTTGCAGGATCTTTCTCAACGGTTCCAATCAATAGAGTTCAGGCATATCCCAAGGATTCACAATGAGGTCGTCGATGCTTTGGCTACTCTAGCGTCAATGTTGCACCATCCCGATAAGGCTTATATGGATCCTTTGCAGATTCAGATCCACGATCAGCATGCTTACTGTAATGTGGTGGAAGAAGAGCTCGATGAGGAACCTTGGTTTCACGATATCAAGGAATACATCAGGATGAGGGTGTATCCAGTACAAGCCACAGGTGATCAAAAGAGAACAATTAGGCGGTTGGCAAGCGGTTTTTTCTTCAGCGGAGGGGTTTTGTACAAAAGGACTCCAGACCTTGGGCTACTGAGATGCATAGATGCTAGGCAGGCTACAGCTATTATGATCGAAGTACATTCTGGAGTCTATGGACCGCACATGAGTGGGTACGTGTTGGCAAAGAAGATTCTCTGAGCAGGTTATTATTGGCTTACTATGGAGCGAGATTGTATCAGTTTCGTGCGTAAATGTCATCAGTGCCAAGTACATGGAGATTTGATTCATTCTCCACCATCTGAATTACACACGATGTCTGCACTGTGGCCTTTTGTTGCATGGGGCATGGATGTCATTGGGCCAATTGAGCCATCAGTGTCAAACGGGCACAGGTTCATTCTGGTGGCCATCGACTATTTCACCAAGTGGGTAGAGGCTAAAACATTCAAGTCTATAACCAAGAAGGCGATGGTTGATTTTGTGCACTCAAATATCATTTGCCGGTTTGGGATACCAAAGGTGATCATTACAGACAATGGGGCTAATCTCAATAGTCATCTGATGAAAGCGGTATGCCAGCAGTTCAAGATTACACATCGCAATTCTACCCCATACCGCCCTAAGGAAAACGGAGCAGTTGAGGCGACCAACAAGAATATAAAGAAGATACTTCGAAAAATAGTGGAGGGTTCTAGGTAGTGGCATGAAAAGCTGTCGTTTGCATTACTGGGTTATTGCACTACTGTCCGCACTTCAATGGGGGCGACTCCTTATTTATTGGTGTATGGCACCGAAGCAGTGATACTCACAGAAGTGGAAATTCCATCCCTTCGAATTGTCGCGGAGGCTGAGATCGATGTGATGAGTGGGTCAAAACCCGCTTGGAACAATTGAGTCTGATTGATGAGAAAAGATTAGCAGCAGTATATTATGGCCAGTTGTATCAACAGAGAATGGCTAGAGCATATAATAAGAAGGTGCGTCCACGGAAGTTTGAAGTGGGCCAGTTAGTATTAAGACGTATCCTTCCACATCAGGCTGAGGCCAAAGGTAAGTTCGCTCCAAACTGGCAGGGGCCATTCATCGTAACTAGAGTGTTGTCAAATGGCGCTTTATATTTAACAGATATAGAAGTCAAGTGTATATAAATGGCCATCAATTCCGATGCGGTCAAGAGATACTATGTATGATTTTCTTTGGTTAATTTATATTTGTTTGTACTTGGCATATTTTTGAAGATTTGGAATGACGAAGGCGTTTTGTTTTGCTATCTAAACACTTTATCCTTTGTTACCCCCTTTGAGCCTTATTTATTTTTCTTTCATACCCCTCTTTTGGAATCAATAGCAAATATCAGAAACACAAGCGTGAAAGATAAGTAAAGGAAGAAAAAGAAAAAGATAGAGGAAAAACAAGAGAGAAAAAGAAAAGAAAAGAGAGAAAAGAATGAAAAAAGAAAGAAAAGAATGGAAAGAGAAAGAAAAAAAGAAGAAAAACAACAAAAAGAGAAAAGAAAGCAAAAAGAGAAAGAAAAGAAAGAGAAAAGAGAAAATCATAACAACAAAGTAATTTCTATGACATGAACTACGTTCGACCTGATTCCTTTTAAGGATACGTGGCAGCCTCACGGTTCGGTCCCATCAAAATAAAAATCCAAAAGTCCCCAAACAAGAAACTGGGTCAGAAGTTGTGGGCAGAAATCTGATTCCGAAAGTTGTAATCTTGAACCCATTAGAATTGTTTTGAGCCTTTGATATCCTTTATTTCTCACCCTATCCAAAAGCCCGCATTACGGTCCAAAGAAAGACCTTCTGATCAGTCTTCGAGAGATGCCAAGTCGAGTAAGTGGAGGTGATTCATATCCAGGGCAACACTCTGGTCCAAGCAGAAAATATTGAAAATGAGAGAGTCTTATTGGTGAAAACCCTCACGGACACCATAAGGCGACGAGAGATGAGAGAAATCAAAATGAGAGTCTTATTGGTGAAAACCCTCATGGGCACCGTAAGGAGAAAGTGAGTTGAGAGATGAACAAATGAGAGAGGCTTGTTGGTGAAAACCCTTCAGGGCACCGCAGGCCGAACAAGGTCAAAGTTTAGGTGAAGAAATCAGGTTATGGAAACTCCGGGGCAGCAAAGTATCGCAACTGAAAGTTGATTGGTTGGACATATTGGGCCGATTAATCCGAAATGCATGTCATGATCATTGGTGCCAGCTGTTCCACTCAGATAAGTCTCTTTTCTTTTTCCCCTTCAAATAGTCTTCCAGTTTTGGATTTTCTTATCGTTAACTCTGAAAGTCATGGCATTTCATTTCTTTTGGGTTTATTTCTCTAAGATGTTCCCAATGTCAGTTCTATTTAAACAAATAAGAAGGAATTTCAAAGCTCACTACCAACTTCAAAAATTGCGAAGCACAGTGCGGCTAGAGTATACCGAAGATAGCATGATGTAAAGTGGGATAAAGTTCCAGCAAAAGTTCCATCGGCAGAATGATTTAGTAATTTCATGGGAGATGCAGAGGTTCAGTTAAATGGGTCAGAGGTGTGAAATAACGGTTTAGGTATAGAACACTCGGGTCACCTAAAGTCATGGGGGTTTGAAAGTCAGCTGGAAAGGCAATCGGTTCTTAGCCAGTTTAGAGGAGGCCAATCAAAACAAAGCACGGCAGCGGAGAGACTTTCAGCAAAAAGTGCCATCAACTAACCACCACATTTTAAACTGACAAGATTTTTCTTTGATTGAAACATGGGCGGAAAATTTCGGTTGTTCCGGAGAAATCCTCCGCAGGGGAAAGGCAAGCACCAAACAGGTTTGATGTTTGATTTTCGGGACCTGCCTGGATAATGGGATTTAAGTTAAAATTCTCAGGACCCTCCTGGAAAATGGGACCTAGTTTAAAATTCAAAATAATCACGAGTAGCAAAATCTAGCATAAATGTACCCCAAGGAATATAAGTTTGTTTCAAAGTTTGCATGTTTAAGATAGGATTCAATTAAGAGTTGTCAGGACCCTCCTGAATAATGGGACTTAGCTTTAAGATTTCGATTAGATAACAACATTTAGTGTAAGTTCTGGTGTAAGGTAATATAATTCAGCCATAAAATTATCACTTTTAAGATAATACTTGATTTTTAATTTTCAGAACCCTCCTGGATAATGGGATTTAATTTTGAATCTTAGGACCCTCCTGGATAATGGGATTTAATTTTAAATTTTCAGGACCCTCCTGGATAATGGGATTTAATTTTAAATGTTCAGGACCCTCCTGGATAATGGGATTTAATTTTAAATGTTCAGGGCCCGTTTGGATAATGGGATTTAGTTTTAAGTTTTCAGGACCCTCCTAGATAATGATATTTAATTTTAAAATTTCAGGACCCTCCTGGATAATGGGATTTAATTTTAAAATTTCAGGACCCTCCTGGATAATGGGATTTAGTTTTTAAATTTTCAGGACCCTCCTGGATAATGGGATTTAATTTTAAAATTTCAGGGCCCTCCTGGATAATGGGATTTAATCTTAAAAATTCTCGGGACCCTCCTGAACAATGGGACTTAGTTAAAATTCAAAACGTTCATGAGTAACAAGATCTAGCATAGGCTTTACCTTGAGGAAATATAAGTTGGCTTTGAAGTTTTCATGCTTAGGATAAGATTCAATTTGAGATTTTCAGGACCCTCCTGAATAATGGGACTTAGTTTAATACCTCCCTTAGATGCTAGGATTTAGCATAAGTTTCACCGTTAGGAAGTTGAATTTAGCTCTGAAATTTTCACCCTTAGGATGAGATTTAATTTTTTTTGTCAAGACCCTCCTGGATAATGGGATATAGTTTAAGACTTTCTTAGATAACAGGATATAGCAGGAGCAACACCTTTAGAAGATATAATTTAAATTTCAAAACCATCATTTCACTAGGAGTTTTCAGGACCCTCCTGGATAATAGGATTTAGCTTTCAAATTTATGGAGATATTTGGTAACATGATTCAATTAACACTCACAGATGCGCCCAGCACCAAACTAGGGTAGAAGTTTTCTTTGTTTGTCTTTGTCTATTTTGTGGCAATCAGGCGCCCACCTGGAGAACAAGGGAATACATTTCAAGTTCAGCAATCAGGCGTCCACCTGGAGAACAAGGGAATACATTTCAAGTTCAGCAATCAGGCGCCCACCTGGAGAACAAGGGAATGCATTTTCAAGTTTCAGCAATCAGGCGCCCTCCTGAAGAACAAGGGAATATATTTCAAGTTCAGCAATCAGGAGCCCACCTGAAAAACAAGGGAATGCATTTCAAGTTCAGCAATCAGGCGCCCACCTGGAAAATAAGGGAGTACATTTCAAATTCAGCAATCAGGCGCCCAACTGGAGAACAAGGGAATACATTCAAGTTTCAGCCATCAGGCGTCCACCCGGATAAAGGAAAAACATCTTAGATTACAATTCAAGACGGCAACAAGGGGATTCCACCAGGAGAATACTAGTCAACAAGGCAACAAGAACCACAAGAGCAAGTTTGAAGAGATAGATAGGATTTTGTAGTACATAGATCATAGTCTAGTCTAGCTTCTTTTCATTTTATCATGGTGTAATAAGGGGTTCAGTAAGCAGTAGCAGCAACAGCAATAGTGAAATCATTGCTTCATGGTAGTCCCAGCTACCAAAATTTTCTGAACTACACTGACCTGATTCCTTTTTAGCCAAGGACATGTAGGCAACCTCAGAAGCAGGGTGCGGTCAAGTCTTTCAAAAATGCTTCCCACGGAGTATTCAAACGGGCAAAAATTGCTCGTATCCGCTCACTTTATCTTTGCACGAAAACTCTTCGTGTTTTCGGGCAAAGAGGGGCAGCTGTGAGCACGTGATTTTTGCCCTATATGAATTACTCCCACAAATTCAAAATAAAATAATTTTTTCCATTGTTTGCAATTTTGTAGATTTTCGTAGTATTTTGTTATTGTTTGCATTTGTCTGTGCATGTTCAATTTTGTTTAAATTATGAAAAAATACAAAATATGTTGCATTTGCATTTAGAATTTAATTTGCATTTTTAAATCAATTAATAATTTAGTTGCTTTACAAAAATAGAAAATCACAAAAAAATGATTTATCTTGCATTGTTCAATTTTTAGATTTGAATTTTGGTATTTAATCAGTTGTAATAATTATTAGGGTAATTAATTTAATTTTCTAGGATAATTTGGTTTAGGAATTAAGTTGGGTTTTGTTTTATTTTCATTTTTAGAAAGAAAAAAAAAAGAATTGTTGAAAAATTAGAAATAAATGAAACAAAAGAAGAAGGGAGCTGAATTTTTGGGCCGGAATTGTGTAATCTTACCCCAGCCCAGTTGAAATTCCCTCAAACCCAGGCCCAGACCCGCCTCACCCGACCTAGTCTCCTTGGACGACCAAACGACGCCGTTTCTTTTAAAACAAATCCTGGCCGTCGAGGTTTTCCAGATCCAACGGTGGGGAACACGGGGTCTTCAGGTATAAAACTATCCTAACACGCCCCCTACCCCCTCTCATCGTCCCCCCAAACACACTGAGAACCCCTCACCGCCTCCGCCGTGAGTCGCCTACCGGAAATCGCCTCCGCTGGCGGCGTTGCTCCAATCGAACCTATTTTTACACCATAGATTCCTCTCCTTCTCCTCTTTCCAAATCTCCAAATCCCCTCCCTCGAATCCCAGCCCAACCTCTCGAATCTTGAATCAAAGAGAACGACTTACACCCTAACTCATCCAATTGGTCCCAAAATAACACCCCGTAACTCCCTTGACCCCCTCATACCTGATTCACAATTGGTTTCTCTCAAAT
The DNA here is from genome assembly GCF_000393655.2 of Nicotiana sylvestris. Taxonomy (NCBI): domain Eukaryota; kingdom Viridiplantae; phylum Streptophyta; class Magnoliopsida; order Solanales; family Solanaceae; genus Nicotiana; species Nicotiana sylvestris. The sequence goes on from NC_091065.1 coordinate 23,953,532, forward strand.
CTTCACCAGACCCATCGAATCTGGATTTGAAAATACGAACCCTAAATCCCAAAAATCAAAGTAGCAAGGTTTCGAGATATTTTAATTTGAAATTGACTTTAATCGTATGTTTTCAGTCGAGAACATACGGTTAAAGTCTATCTCGGCCAAAAACCAAGGGGTTTCTTTGGAGATTAGTTCAAGCTTATGTCCATCTAGTAAGTCCAGTGTTCTTCCGTTCATTTCTTCTATTTTTCCTGCTTTTTCTTCTGTTTTCAAAATCATCTCTGCATGTGGTTCCTTTTGTTAGAGTTAGTATTAGTTATTAGCTTCCTCTGCTTTGTTTGAATTTGTTAGATTAGTTTGTTTAATTTTGGGACGTATTAAGAACATTTGGTTCATGGTTGGTTTGAAATCCGAAGTGCTTGTTCTGCCTCCTCATTTCTTCTGAATTTCGGAGTTAGACCTGGGCCCAAAAAAGGGATTAGCCCAGGGGTTGGTTTTTGAGTCCTTGGGTCCAATGGACCCATGAATGTTTTCTGAAGGAAAATTTCAGGGGTAACTAAGGGTGTTTTAGGTAATGTACTGGGGGAATCTATCAAGTAACTGATAAGGAAGCTTCTTAGAAGCTGCAAGACAAACTTGCTTGGCAAGCAAGTCAGTAATTGAGGGACTAAGTAGCAAAAAGGAAAACTAAAAAAGGTCTAAAATGCAAAACATAGCTGATATTGGTTGCCCAAGTAACTTGCCTATAAAGGCATTGTTACTTGAGGCTCAAGGGGGGACTTGAAGAAAAAAATCAGAAAAATCAAAACGGAAAAAAATTTCGCTATTCGATTGAACTTTTTCTTCTCTTTTTTGATTTCTGAAGTTTTTCGAGTCCTGAAGTATTTTCTGATTCCATCTGAGGCTTAGAACGAGTTGAATTTGGGTGTATTTTTGTAAACTCATTTTGGGTTGAGTTTTGTGTTTGGAGTCATAATTGAATCTGGAGTTTTAAATTAGTTCAAATGACATTCGATTTCTCTGTGTTGCTATTTCTGAGTTGACTCTACTGCTGTTGTTGATTAACTTTTTGCTCTCTTATTTCTTTCTTCAATTCCAGGTACGTATTGACTCCTGAATCATGTATGAAATGTAAAGCTGAAGGTCATGCGACCAAGTTGAAGTGGCTATATGTTTCTTTGACAAATGCTTATTAGATTTCCCTATAATTTCTTCATGTGTTCTCTGATGTAGGCATCATGTGTAGCCATTTTATATCGTTACTGTTGTATTTCATTTTAAGATTTGGATTGGAACTGGCTTGAAGGTAATGATTCAGGACTATTTGGACCTTTAAATGTGTTATTTAATTAAGAAATAGGGCCCAATTGATTAGTTGAAGCTACTTGGCTTGGCCATGATCCAAAGGCATTAATTCAAACCTTTGGGGCCAACACAATTGGTTCATATCCTGCTTTTTCCATTTAGTTTTCAGAACATGTTGTCTTATGGTTTGAAGTACAATAATTTTAGGAGTCTGTTTGTCCAATATTTCTCTTTAGTTCGTGTAAGTATTCTATTTCAGTGAGGAATTTTAAATAGACGTCAATTTTGGTTTTGTGCTGGGAGTGTCCCGGCCTAGTGTAGTTCTTCTCATATTTATTTTAACAAGTTGAAACTATGAGGTTATTTAAGTGTGAAACCAGAACTCAGCATATGTATAAAGCCCTTTAAAGAGTTGTTCTTTTGTTGAAAATTCGAATGTATGGGTTAAACGATGAAATAGTCTATGCAATGTGCCTACTGCCGAATTTGAATCAGCATGACAATGTATTTTTTCTGCAACATTTAATGTCGAAAGCATTAATTTGGGATCATTTAATTCCTTGCTTGTATGATGTTTGTGTCGCTATAGAAATTCGGTCCTGAGTCCATGTTTTGCTATTGCGCCATGTTTCTGAATTGGGCCTTCTTTTGGGGCCTAGTTCAAGTCATTTTAAAAAAAACAGTAGTTTCATCACACTTGCAATGAGTTATCGGACTCCCTTGGGCCCAGATTTGAAAAGGAAGCAGACATTTAATCACCTAGGTTGCAACGTAAGTTTAAATTTCGGTATAAAGGTCCTTTGAAGTCCTTGAGGTTGTTTCCTTAATTAACGTTGTCTCTTTTAAAATGAACTTGAGGTGCGCCATATTTAACAACAAATAGCGACCGTGCTAGAACCACGGAATCCGGGAATGCCTAACACCTTCTACCGCATTAACAAAATTCCTTACCCGGATTTCTGGTTCGCGGACTGTAATACAGAGTCAATCTTTTCCTCGATTGGGGATTTGAACCGGTGACTTAGGACACCATAAAATTATCCCAAGTGGCGACTCTAAATTTAATAAATAAATAAATAATCCCATTTCGATTGTCACTTTAATTGGAAAAAACTCCCTTATACATCCCTTAGGGGGTGCAGGAAAAAAAGAGGTGTGACATGCCCGACTCAGGAACTAATCCCAAAACAGGTGGCCTAGGTATGCCTAAGAAGGAAAGTACGTAAGAGCCTACGGGCCAGTCCAATGAGCCCTGGGGCCACATCCATACTCTGAGGATTCCTACCAACGCAAAAACCAACTCGCCTGGTCCAAATCAAGACAGAAAAAGATACGAAAGGAGTAAAGCCGCAAGGCTTTCTTTCACACACATGCAAGAAACGCAACCTCCAGCTACAAACATGCTTTGAAAATGCTACATACAGATGGCAAAAGTTATGCCCCCTAGGGGTTACAACCGTACGGTCTCATCCTCGCTTTCCTCGGTATCGGGCAAAAGCAACCGAGCATCACACTCATCCGCCCTTGCTAGTGCCAATTTTTCCGAGAGGGTGAAACCTTTATCATGGATCTCCTCGAGGGTCTTTCTTTGAGACTTACAACGAGTATATTCTTTAATCCTCCCTTCGCGGTCGAGGATACTTCTCAGCTCAGCTTGAGCATCGACAGCATCCTTTGAGTAGATCGCCATCTCCTGGTCAGCCTTAGTCCGGCTCATTGCAGCTTCTGCTCGTGCATCAATGATCTCAGCCCTGACTTTCGAAATCTCGGACTCAAGCTTTGCAATCATTTGTGTCTGAACCAAAGCATTGTCATGAGTTAGGCAAGGTTGAGCTTCAAAAGCAGGAACTTTGTCCAGAGCATCCTTCCCTCCTAAAGCCAAAGCCTCCGCCCGAGCTTTCAATTCATCACTCACACCTGGCTCGGTCAACTTCATCTCGAAGGCATTCCAGAGCCTCCGTCTTTTCCTGCAACTGAAATAAACTAAGTATTAGACCTAGGAGCTAGGAGGCGGAATGTACACTCACCCGGGACAGAAAACTACCTGCTCCTTTAGGTGATTTTTGTAATTCAAACTCCGACTCGCCTCATACTGCCAATGTACCAACTCGACTTCTTTTTCATCACAAAGGAGCCTCAGGCTCGTCACTAGTCGAGTAGGTTGCCAACTTTCGGACCTAGTCCAACAAATCAGGAACGCCGCCTAGCACCCATGAAACCGCTATGGGAAAAGAAAAGAAGGCATGGTTACGAAACCAGGCTTTCGCCATAGACAGAACTGAGAAAGCGCGAGATGCACCACTTACGAGCATAGTTCCATTCCTCAGGGAATGGCATGAGCTCCACGGGGATAATGTCAGCGGGTCGCACCTAGACTAAGCAACTCATCCACTCCCAATCTCCGTCTTCCTCATCGTCAACAACAAAGGGTGCGGTCGATCGGCATCGCAAGGTCAGCAGACCTCGATGGTGGAAGGGCCAGTACAGCCTGATAAGGTGACTAAGAGTAAAGTCAAGTCTCGGCTTCTCTGCGAAAAATCTCATCATCAACACTATTCGCCAAAATGACGGATGGATATGCACCAATGTAACCCGATATTCTAGGCAGAAGTCGAGCACAACCCTGTCAAGGGGGCCCAATGTGAAAGGATATATGTACACATTCAAGAATCCATCGGCACGGTCCGTGATTCCCTCACCCGGGGGAAGTATCTGTGGTATTACCTTTTCCCCCCATCCACAATCTTTTCTTACTAACCCAAGATGTTCTTCTCCTATCAAAGAAGCAACCTTCAAGGAATACACTCGTTGGTCCTGAATGCCGGAGGCGGAGCTCTCCCCTCCCTGTCGGACAGACCCCGACATAGCAGCCATAGCTATGACGAAATTAGAAAACGAAAGTGCGAATAAGTGCAAGTGCGATAGCATCGGAGTAGCAAAAGGCTAGCGCAAAAAAAGAAGGGCAACTGCTTAAAGTGGTGGGATCCCCTAAAAAGCAAAAACGTCCATGTATATATATGGAAAAAACGACGACGATCCGCTTGCCTCAAAACCGGCTAATAACACCTTCTCCAGTCCCAAGGTGGTACCCGACCTCGAGGACCTCCATTAGAACAAGGTTAGGCTCCAAGAAGCCAATAACACCTTCTCCAGTCCCGAGGTGGTACCCGACCTCGAGGACCTCCATCAGAACAAGGTTAGGCTCCAAGAAGCCAATAACACCTTCTCCAATCCCGAGGTGGTATTCGACCTCAAGGACCTCCATCAGAACAAGGTTAGGCTCCAGGAAGCCAATAACGCCTTCTCCAGTCTCGAGGTAGTATCTGACCTCTAGGACCTCCATAAAAAGGGAGCTAGGCTTTAAAAGGCCAATGGCGTCATCGCCAAACTCCGAGGCAATATCCGACCTCGAGGATCTCCATCCGAAAAATGTTAGGCTCCAAGAAGCCTTAAACAACATTACAGATATCATCATAAACCAGGCAGTCCCTCATCCAGGACCTATCTACAATGCCTTAAGATTGCGTGTGTTAAGTTCAAGACAGGTCTCCAAATACCCCGGATCGACCCTCACTCAGGGACTGTTCTCGAAGGTCTAAAGGCTGAGTCTCAGTTTAGGGGTTCAAAGCCCTACTTCTTCTCGACTCAAAGTAAGGGTCCCGATGTCCCGAGTTTATCGGATCAACCCAGGATTAGCCCGAGGGACGGTAAAAGATCCCGCAGGAAGCCGTTTTTATTAGCCAAAGGCCGGAGGGAATACTCGCACCCAGGTTCTGTATTATCAACAACAGACAGGGTCGTGCACGCAGAATCTCCACAAACACAATAGAATATGGCAAACATCAAAGATAAAAATTGAGGAAATATCTTTGTATTCATGAAACATTCAATTACAAAAGCCCACGAGGGGTCCTTTCATATAATTACAAAAGCCCCTGAGGGGTCCTTACATATGATTATAAAAGCCCACGAGGGTTCCTTACGCATAAACAAATAAGCAAGAGGGTACATATGTAGTGAAAGCCTGGGACCTAATCTACTCTCGAAGATTCATCTCCGGTATCAGCATTTTCGAGCTCCACCCCCTCGAGCATGCATCCTCGATGGTGATACCTTCGACTGCCACCTCTTTTAAGTTCCCATCTCAATCCCACGGAGAAATATCTCCAAGGGCGAAGATGAAGAAGAGGAAAGAGGGAAGGCAAAGAAGAGGAAGGTGACGTAGAAGAGGCAGAAAAAAAAGACATAGCCCGCTGAAGCCAAAGGTTGAAGATTCGGCGGGCCTCAACCTTACTCGCACGGCCGCTCCGGGTCCACCTTCCGGGACATCGTGCCGTGCGAGCTTAACCGTTGGTGCGCTATTTTATCTCTTAGGAAAAGACCTGAGGGATGAAGTGCAGCACCAGACCAGGGTAGAAGAGTGAGCAACGGTATATAGTCCGAACACTCTCCCGAGTAGCGGTGTAGAGTCCAAATATTCCCCCGAGTTGGAACAGTACAACCTCCTTTGTCTCATCACCTCGGTCTAATGGCGACAACAGTGACAACCGTAACAATAACAACAACAACAATGAGACCGTGTAATCTCGCTCGACACAACAAAGCTTAGGTGAAGGGCCATGTCACGACTGGTAAGAATGACGCCGTAAGATCTTAAGTCAGAAACCCTAGACATGGCGGGTAGCAATAAGAGAAGGATAATGAGAATGAGAAGAAAGGAATGAAAAAGATGTTGAGAAACACTTGAATAAAAAGTCAGCATGGAAAGGCCCCATTTATAGGGGATGATAGTGTGGCCTACAATGCCATCAATGCCTTTAGAAGACATATCGACAGGCACAGTCAATGCGCCATTGGAAACTGGATCGACGGCGATACGGTCGCCTTGAAGAATGGGAATCAGTAGCACATTGAATGACGCTGAAAAGACAAGTCCATGGGATGTACCGGTTATCGCGGAGACTTACATCGTAAGTATGATATAGTCAGCGTGACATCGCTGCGGGAAGTCCAAAGAGCTGGGTGTCAAAATCATTTCTTATCACTCCTCTCTAAGAAACGCGGGGACTATCTGTATACGATGAAATCGAAGGGTCTAATTTCTCATTGTCAAAGCATCTCGGAAGACCGTCTCGAAGTCTCGGGGCTACAAGGCTACGATCGAGACTCCTCTCTCGAGGTTCATCGACACTCGGTCTTGTGATAATGTCAACCACGGCCATGCCGGAAAAGGGGAGTTCCCGAGGCACGTGGATAGGATTGACAGAGCCTAGAGAGCTACTCTAGGACCCGAATCAGGGTGTCATCTAGTGGTCACATCTCCATATCTTTGCAATCAATGCTCGTTGTACTACGATGGGATTTCCCTCCTATATAAAGGGGATCCCTATCACTTTGTAAGGGTTGGTCACTTCAGCTACTCCACACAAAAATATACAAGAACTCTCTATTTCACTCTCTAACATATTCTCTTGATATTATAGCTTTTATTTATTATCCCCAAATTTGTTCATCATTTATTGCTTATCGTTGGCCATAAAGAGCCCTCTTTAATCGCCTCATAACTATTAGCTCTACCTCAATTACCCTCAACAGCTCGTGGCCAAGCTCCGGGATCTACCTCGAGGTCCCAAGTGACTGGCCTATCGGTTTGGTTATAGCTCCCTCCTTAACTTTATTTCATCTCTAAATCTCATATACTTAGCATTAACTACTTAACAAACTAGCATAAAAATAGATCACATATTTTTAGAGTCCCATCAACAAATTTAATTGTTATTACCATTTTTACGGTAAATAAATTTCAAGTGAAGAACCACTAAAAGTTGTTGAAAAATTTCATAAATCGTTCAAAAGAATATGTAATTTTAGTTTTATAAGTATTGAAATAAAAATATTAAATTTTTTTATCCATTAAAATTTGTTTGTATTTAAATATATTTTCTTAAATTCTAATTTAAAAATACCCGTAAGTACTCTTACCTCTCCCCCCCTTAGTACCCCTTAGGACCAGTAAGGGTACTGGTACGGTACCCCTAAAAATACCTTTACCACGTACCATTAAATTCCTTAACCTTAAGGAACCCCTTTATCGTGCCGCCCCGTACCCAATCCTTTTAAATAGCCAGAATCCTCCCTTCAGATGGTCCAATTAGGTACTAGCAATAATTTGGGAAAATACCAGTTATGTTTATCTATAAGTAGTTTATTACAAAATTGACCAATTCATAAAATATTATAAATATTAGCCATTTAGCTATTTGTAGCAAAAAAAAAAGGTCAAATTTTGCTTTCTTTGGAATGGGTGTTATTAGAATAGATTAGGTACATCTTAAACAACTTGAATCTAAGTTTTGGGATGATTTAGAAGAGTTTTGAGGTGGTTAGAATTGAAAATTTAAAGTAGAAGATGAACATGAAAAAATGATACGTGTATCACACTTTGTATCATATATGTATCATATTTGTATCAAATGTGTATCACATGTATATCTATGTATACATGCGTGATACATGTGTCGCAGAAGAATTTTTTGAACTCGATTTTAACTACAAATTTTGATACCAAACATCTATATGTTTGCAATGAATCTCAACCATACCCATTGAAAAAAGTCATTTTTTGCTTGGATTTTTAGAATCTTGTATATATTTATTTTTTTGTATTTTATCACTTTATTTGCTACCTCATTCATGAAATTTCCTTTCCGTCTAGTATCTAATGTTGCTAATCACGCTAGAAAATATGGAAGAAGATACTTGTGTGTGGTTCTTAGAGAAAAAGAATCTTATTTCTTTAGATTTTTAATTTTTATATATATTTGGCTAGTTTTGGTAAATGTAAAATAATAGCGACAGTGGGTAAGTTAAACTTTTTTGGTACCTTAAGATTCCCCAATAATTTCCCTTACAAAAATGTATAGTGTTTGATGAGATGGTGGGCCATTGGGTACCAAGAGGAGACGAACTTGATTACCAACCGCGGAAAGTTCCTCCAATTGAGTCCTCCTTTTAACTGAACCAATAATATCTCTGAGCTTCATTCTTGCATGTCCATTTCTCTACCTCGCTGCAATCTTTGATTTCTATAAGACAATTTCACGAGGAAGAGAAAATAGGAACATGGGTCTGGAAATCTTGGAACCTAACACTTGCATTCGTGGTTGCTGTACCAGCCCCAAAATCCCCATTCATCTCCCTCTTTCTTCTTATTCTCTCTCTCACCCTATTGCTCGAGGTCTTTATTCCCTTTTAAAAAATTGAAATCTATATTGACAATTAACTTTATATCATTTTTACTAATCTTGATTGGTTTAAGGCATTTGGTTGCAGGGGCTGAAAGTGTGGTGTATGAAGCCATTCTTGATGGTAAAAGAGTTGCTGTGAAAAAACCCATCTTGTCCACCTCTGAAGATATTGATAAATTCCATAAAGAACTGCAACTATTATGGTGAAATTCCTCCCTTTATTTTGCTTGAGTATAGGGCTGTGTTGTTTATATATGCTTGAGATTGATTAGTTTGTCTTCATATGGACAAAGCTAGTTGTTCTAATTATGAGCAAATTGTTGGATATGAGGTTCTGTGGTTGAGCTCGGTTAATTTGTTTCTCTTGTTGTGTAATGGGGTTTGAATATGCACTTTCTATGACACTATTACTGTATAGAGAGTCAAACAGCTTCTTCTTTGACCAAGAATTTTTTATATGGTTTTTAAAATATTCTTAATAATAAAAAGTTGTAATTTATATAGTATTTTTATCCAGTTTCTGATTATGTATATTGTAGCTAAGAAGATTAAGAATTCGATGTGCAACTGAGAATGAAAATTAGAAGATTTGGCACTCGTACTTTGAACCCCTTCACTCTTTTTGAACTAGAGGGAGTAACAAGTTGTGTCACTTATACAAAGAAAAAGAATGATATAGCAAGTTGGCCATTTCTAAATGTCAAAGCTAGTATATTTACCTTATCTTTAAGTATGAGAAAATTGTGATTTATGGTTAAGCTTTTGAGCTTGGCTAATTTATTTGTTCGTGAATTTTTGTTAAAATGTTGTTTGGCTATAGCAAATTGGATCATCCGGGGATAGCAAAGCTAGTTGCGGCACATGCCAAGCCGCCAAATTACATGTTTTTCTTTGAATTTTATGAGTCCGGAAATCTTGCCGGGAAATTACATGTGGATGAATGGAGCCCAAGTATAAGACAAGCACTTGAAGTTGCAACTTGTCTAGGTGTGTTATGCATTTGCTTTTTCCAGCTGCTTGTCGTTTTATGTGTCATCATGGATAATACGTACTCCCTCTTTTTCAAAAAGAGTTGCACTATTTTCTTATTAGTCCTTTTCAAAAAGATTGACACATTTTAATATTTATAGCCATACAAATATGTATGACAGGTTTAAGACTACAAGTTTCAAAAGTTTTACAGCCAGACAAATGTTATAGCTTATTTAAGACTACATATCTCCAAAGTCTTCCCTTATTTATTAAAGTTTGTGCCAAGTCAAACTAGAACAATCTTTTTAAAACAGACGGAGTAATTGTTTTCTTTTTTTTCGTTGTAGAGATGTTAGCTTATCTAATAAAGTTAATGATTTGAAGTAATGCCAAAGAATTTATAATGTTTTCCACGAAGGTGAACAATTAACATTGTGAAACTTGCATTGAGAATGGAATCCGTTAGAATGTGATAAAACAGATATTTATCAAGAAAAAGAAAAGAATGTGATAAGGGAAAAATAACAAATGAGCTTCTATTGGAAGTCTACAATACCAGATTGTGATTCATTGGTGATAGAACATATGGAATAAAATGGGGGAAAAAGAGCATGGATAACGCTAGAATCATTAGTAGACAACTGATTGGGATTTAGTAGTTTAGTAATTATTTCAACTAGTGAGAATTTATTTAACCATGATGAAGTATGTAGAAGAAAATCATTGCGTAATGGAACTGAAACAGAAAATAGGAGGAAGGAAGCGAATACCACGACGTTTCAGTAAACCACGACGTTTCAGGAAGCAACGGCATCTCAGGAAATGCCATTTCATTTTGTTGAGTACTAGTCTGTTAATTTGGGGATCTTACTCAACAAAGAGTAATGTGCTAGCTAAGATGTTTTTTCCTTCTAGAGTCAAGTATCTCCCACTCTCTTCCTACTTCCTCGGTTTCTCCCCCTAAATCTGGCCATGCTTTCAAATGGTTCTAAACATAAAAGATGGTTGCTTAGATGACATTTCTTTCTCCGAACTCTTTTTGAAATCAAAGCACACCAGCTAGTCCTAAGTAAACATGGCCTATGGCCTAATACATAGTGATATCGAAAACATATGCCCCTGCTGCTCTGTCGTGTTGCTGGCTACACAGGAAAGCTGTATTGAGTCGTCTAGGCTTCTTTCTTTTCTCTCCTTTATTCCTCTCTCAATGAAAATGAATCAATTCAGTTTTAGCAAAATTTACAATACTTTTCTCCTTTTACAGCAAAGGCCCTACAATACCTACATAACCTTGGGATCGTGCACAGGGATGTGAAACCAGCAAACATTCTTGTAATGTCTTTGATCTTCCTGATTATTCTACATTTTTTATGTATATACTTGCCAACTTTAAATAAGTTTAATCCCTTCCAAAGTCCTCTCGCAATTATCTCATGCTATAATTCATTGGCATATATTTTTTTTTTGCTATACTGCAGCTTGATAGACAGCTACAACCACGTCTTGCTGACTTTGGTTTGGCAGAATACAAAAAGAATCTTAAACTAGTTTCCACTGAAAACTGGAAATCGACTGGCAAGCCTACTGGAGGTTTCCATAAGAGGAATATGGTTGGGACGCTTATTTACATGGCACCAGAGGTGCTGAGGAAAGAGATACAGACTGAAAAATCTGATGTATATAGCTTTGGAATATCACTGAAGTAAGTTTTGGGGCCACAAGCTTCTTTTGCATCACAATTAGAAATGCAATTGATTCTGCAAGTTCACTTACCTTATACTAACTTGTAATGCCTAACCTCAATGTAAAATGTATGCTGTTTGGATGTTGTTTTGTGTCTAAATAAGTAGCTTCCTAAATGTGGTTTAGCATCAATCCTTGGTTGTCACAATGCTGGTTGGATGGACTTCTCCACGAAGATGGAGTGGCAAGAAGAGTGGAAACACCAAGGGTTGAATATTCTATACAAAAAATTCAAATGAATTCAATCCAAATAAATCTTTTAGCTGCCTAAACTCAAGAGAGAAAAGATTAGCATAAACATGAAATGTGCTCCATTTAGGTTGGGGTAATAGACGCCATCTATAGCAAGTGAAAACTCATTCATTCACATGCCAAATACATGTTCTGTTCTACCCTAAACTACCTCACATGTTCATCTTATAGATACTGGAAATATAGACATTTAGGGTCCACAGATATCTTCCATATGGGCAACTCCTGCAACCAGAAGAACATGCGACCTCTTAAGGCCTCTGAAAATTTCTTCCAGAAAGTGTGGTTTCAGAAACCTTTTTGTGTCCCCATGATAATAATTAGAGAAATGGCATTTGATACTTGCACCAGCCTCGTGTTTATTTTCTATTATTATCTTCTTTTAATGGATCACGACAAAGAATTGGTTGTTCCCATTATGAGCTAGTTTTGTGTTATTGTATCCATATTTACTCGCAGATCCTTTTCTCTCTCGTTCGTAACACTATGATGGGCTACATGCAGCAGCAAGTGTTTATTTGTCCTCACTTTATAGCTGATGCCAAAACATACATGGATTAACTCAGACGTGTCTTTTATTTGGAACTTTTATGAAACATATCTTTCGTATTCTACATTTTAAAGCAAGTTCTTGTGGATTCATAATATTGCAGTGAGCTGCTTACTGGCGTAGTTCCATACACTGATCTCCGTGCGGAGGCACAGGTTGGTCTTTCTTTCACTTCCTCAAAATGTCAGCCTTTAATTACAACAACAAATACACCCAATCTCAAGCTAGTTAGGGCCCGCGAATTGTCAATTTTTAATTAACCTATCAACTGTAAGTTAAATTTTACCTTTCACAAAAAACAAAAAAAAAGAACTACATAAGGTTGTTGGTTATTCTTCAGTTCTATTTTCTTTTATTGGGTAAACAGTCACGCACAACATAAATGAAGGTCTTTCCAAAATGTAGAATGTAAAGAAGAAAAAGAGAAATGCAGAATGAGAAAAGAGGAAGTAAGTTTGGGAATACCCAGATAAATTATTCTCTCAAGCTATTGGGGGTTTAGAAACAAAGAGCAACCGCTATGCATGGGATCCGGAAAAGGGCTGAACCACATTGGGTCTATTGTATGTAGCCTACATTTATACAAGAGGTTGTTTCCACGGCCTGAACCTATAACCTCCTGGTCACACAAGGACCACTCTTAGCGTTGCACTGAGGTCCCCCTTCAATATATTATCCCATATTTACTATAGAAAAATTACCCTACAAAATTTCAAGGTGCTACCAAACGCAGATTATTTCTTCTTATCCAGCTTAGTCCATTTCAGTATCTGGCCATCAAACAACCCCTAGGAGGATCTTGCAGAATGCAAAGTGAGGAACATAGCAATGTATTTATCTTAAGGATTAATTATATAATTTATCGTTTTTCCTTTTCTCTTGTATAAAGATGTTAAAATGATTTTTTTTGGCTATAATAAACTACTTGCTGTCTTGTTACACTGATCAAAGACATATTCATTCTTATCCTGCTACTCTTATTTTATTTATGCATGAACACTTATGAGATAGGAGCAATTTTATGGTTAATAAGATTCGTAAGAATCTGCTCTCCTTTGAAATGGTAGAAGAACTTCTATGTTTTCTCCTCCACATACAAGATGGGAGTTAGCTTTAATTCAAGAAACTGATTTCCGGATATATGATTCTTTTAAACATCTGGAATAAGAACTTACGAGCAGTTGATTTGATCTGTCACATATCTAAGATGCTTACTGGTTCTATATCATATGATAGGCCCATACTGTGCTTGAAATGAACTACACTGAGCAGCAACTTACTGCAGCCGTTGTATCTGAAGGCTTACGACCCGTTCTAGCTGATGTTCGATCTGGTGCTTCAGCTAGTTTACTCTCTTTGATAGAAAGATGTTGGGATAAAGATCCGCAAAGTAGGCCTTCTTTTGATGATATTGTCGTGGAGCTTGGTTCCATTCTGGAAGATGAAATTGGAAGGAACCGTACAGAAATGGCATCAGCGGATTCTTTTATTTCTTCAAATGGTTCTGATGGTGCAAATATCCAAAGCTATCAGGAGAATATTAGCTGGTTCGGTCAGGGTAAAGAGTTTTCAAAAAGGGTCCCTACTGCCCTTGCTGCTAGCGCATGGCTGGATTATTCAGATGATCAAGTATATAGTCCAGTTCTATCTTGGGGTTCCTTTGCATCATGTGGAAGAAGGGAAACGATGGAAGATAGACACTTCCTTATGCCTCAATTGTGTGATGAAAAGGATATTCACGTCTTTGCAATCTTTGATGGTCATCGAGGTAGGATATAAGTACTTTTCTGGGTTAGTGATTTTAACTGTTGAATCAAATCACCACTGAGTATTCTACTTGTGGGAGAAAGGAGTAGAATTTTGAAGGAAATGGATTGAACAAATTTCTTAATTCCTATCCATTATACCCTTAGGTTAACTTCATCGTAAGGGAATAAGTAATCTTTTTACACTACCTAATTGAATGTTCTTATTTGCTTAATGAGATTGAAGAGCTGGAAATGTGGGCGTCTAATAATTTTTTGAGGAACACGTTGGTATCATATGTTGCTTCATGTGTTTAATATTTGGTTGTTGATGAACGGGAAAATCGCTTTTTTTGTTTGTTCATAATAATAACAGTACGAAATTCAACAACAATGAAAACTATAATAGCAATAATAAATTGTTTCAGTTATTCGTATTATCGTGATAACAATTTAGTGCTGTAATGACCCTACATCTTCCTTTTAAAGTTTTTCTTATAGAGAAAATGGAGATTACTTTGGAAAAATTCAAAAAGGAGATGTGCTTAAACATTCAAAACAAGCAACACGATTTCCTTTTTTTTTTTTTTTGGGTGGAATGAGGTATAGGGCTGCAAGTTACTTGTTGCCACAAAATGTGGAAAGTGTTAATGAATAGTTAGACACAAGACAAATTAATGCCTTGTCACTGTTGCATCCTATGTTAAAAATCTTTTACTTCTCCATTTGCTAAACAATCATCCTTACCATGAAAAGCACAAGTAGTGTTAACATTTGTTTGCTTCAATGAAAAAGGGAAAGTCATTAGGAAGAAGGTAGGGATATGCTTACAGCTTTAGGCCTCCTCTTTTTTTCTGTTCCATATCCCTTTATATCAATAGCAAAGTGGCTTCTCTTTTTGTATGTTTTTTTGGGACCAGTTGGTTTGGGTTGGTGTGGAGGAACATGTAGTAGGTTGTAACAACTAAATTGGAGGTTCATCATTCTACCCTTGTGTTCTCTACTAAATGAATTGACGAGATTCTCTTTTTGGTTTTCAGTGAGAAAGGGGGATTAGTTAACTTGGGATCAATAGGTGGGTAGACCACTGACCATAAAGCCAACTTTAAATGGTTGGTTTGCTAAATTTCAGTTACTGAAGAACGTAAATTACAAGGTCTCACTGCGAGGAGTCTTGCAATTAGTAGTGTCTTTTTGGCAGAATCTTGTGAATTATCCAAAGGGTTTGACAACATGATTGAATAATGAACTCCTTTTGATGGACTATACGAATCTCACCTCTAAATTGGCATGCCGAGGGCATCATTTTAGTCTGGAAATTACTCTGATATCTGATTCCTTAAAGTTTCCATTTCACCGTGCTTTTTGAAATGTTAAAGGATGTGAAGGTAATTTTGACACCTAAGTGATTGTACTTTACGGTTAAGCAAACAAGGAGATGGCAGCCTTTACGAAGCCCTTTTTTTCGTTCGTAAAACTTATTAGAAAAATCTCACTGGAATATAGCAGTTTAATTAGTGTGCCTACAGGTTCAGCAGCAGCTGAGTTTTCTGCTGGAGCCTTGCCAGGATTTTTGCAGAATCTCGGTTCTATTAGCAGGTTTTATGAGCTTAACTTGCTTCTGATTGTTCTCCAATTTCATTCGTGTGTGAATGACCAAGAATTTTTTTCAGAGAGACGAGGCACACAATTCATGGATGTTTATAACTTTGCAGTCCCTCTGATGCGCTTTTTGAAGCATTCATAAAGACAGATGTTGCATTCAGGACACAACTTGATTCTTGTCGCAAACGCAAGGGAGCAGTTCAGAAAGATTGGCACCCTGGTTGTACTGCAATAGCTGCTCTTATGGTCAGAAACAAACTTATTGTTGCTAATGCTGGTGATTGCAGAACAATCTTGTGTCGAGCTGGTAACCCGTATGCTCTAAGTAGGGTGAGATGTTCATTTACTTAGCCTACTTTCTGATGAAATCAGATGGCTTTGCATTTGAACTAATATATGGTACTGTTTTAGGATCATGTTGCAAGTTGTCACGAGGAGCGGGAGCGTATTATCCGTGCAGGTGGCGTTGTCAAATGGCAAGTGGATACATGGAGGGTCGGTGATGCGGCTCTCCAGGTTAGTCTTTCCAGTTTCACATCTTTTTTAGCACTATCTGATGATTTTTCTAGTATTCCTATCAATTGTTATATTCTTGTCCAGCTTTGCCCTTTGGCTTGGATATTCTTGCTTCCTTCTATGCGTGTGTATATTCTGCAAATCTGTATTTTGTAAATTTCCTCGTTGGTTGGAGTCTTACAGTTCCCTAGTTCTATTTTTTTATCAGGAAAATCCCCATGTCTTATCTCTTATGAGTTTCACTTTCCTTCTGATCCCAACTCCATTTTAAATAAAATCCCCAAAAAGCTATTTGATGTTAAAAAATGAAGGAGCACTAGTGCATGTACGAAATATATATATGCACATTACCCGATCCATTTTAGTGAGGGAAAGTGGTGTCTGTGTTATTCCTTCAAGACCGGTTATAAAATATGTAGATATCATGAGGCTCAATGACAAGTTCTTATACAAGTTATAAATGTATTAATATCAAAGTAGCCAATTAATGCAGTACCTTGACTCATTCTTCATATATTATATGGCGAATGGTTAGTTGATGACTTGTGTTATATCAGTATGGAAAATTTTCCACGTTTAAAATTATATGAAGGGGTGCTAGACACCTCTAGACTAGTGACAATTTAATCTGAATCTGTATCCGGCTGAAACCAACAATAAATAGGATATATTATCTTAACAGTTGGTGATTTACGCCTTGTTTTGGGGAAATAAACAATTGGTGATTTAGGATCTTAGAAAATATAGAAGTTGTATTATCATTAAATAATCTGATTAATTTTACTTTCACTAGGTCACTAGGTCTATCGGTGATGATGATCTGAAGCCAGCTGTAACTGCGGAACCTGAGATAACTCTAACTACTCTTTCTGCAGAGGATGAATACATTGTAAGGATTACTACTGTTGATTCTTCCATCTTGATGGCATTTACTTTACTCAAGAAGAAAATATCATTCCATGATACTTCAATGATTACTTAATGTTGTCAAATTTTAGTCGTGCATCTATCTTTATGAAATTCTAGTAGTTAGTCTATCTTTATGATTATATGTGACAGCATTTTATGCACTTCCTGACCAAATTAGTTGATTCTCCTTTTAGACTTAGCTTCTTATTTCTGGTTATATCTGTTAGATAGTAGTAATATATATTGCCCCATTCAGAAAATAGCTATGTAGTACTATGTAATAATATATATATATATATATATATATAAATTGGACTACTATAAAAACACTTAATTAATCAATGATATAATTTTTCCATGTCATTATTTCTCATATGGTATCAGAGTGGCAATGAGAAATCCGGGAAAGAAAACCCAGCTGAGCAATTGTTGTGCTTCAATTTCGGGCGACCTTTTAGTTAAGATGTAGAAGTTACAATTTTTAGTGACATAGTTACGTTTACATTGTTACGATGAAAAGGTGAAGTATGCAATATAGGTGCTTTGTGGTTGGCAGAGGTGGAGCCAGAATTAGATCTTTATAGGTTGTAAATTCTAGTATAGCGATATCATGTGTTAGTAACTGGGTTCTGAATTTAACTTTTGTATATATTTTAGTAGATTTCTTAATATAAATACAGAGTATGGACTAAAGCTATCGGTCTTGCCAAATCCATAGGTAACCTTCTAGCTTCGCCCCTGGTGGTTGGGTAAGTCCAGGAGAGCCAAGGTACTTTCTTTAGAATCTAGGACGTAAGGAGATGCCTAGATATCTAACCTTTCACGTATTAATCGTTATTTTTTAAAGCTCGCTGAAGATCTTTATGATGTAGGCAAAAAACATTAAAGAAACTCTTATAAAGTACCCATAGATTTAGTCCATACCCTGTTTTTCTAAGCTTCAGTTCAATCTGTTAACCTTTAGTGTGTTACACTGAGGGTGTACAAATATACGTTCTTTTTATGTTAAAGAAATGTTTATATGGCTTATGATAGTTGCAGCAGAAGGAAAATCTTAATGTTCATTTGCTTATGCCTTATTCAATTAATCAGGTAATGGCCAGTGATGGCCTTTGGGATGTTGTTAGTGAGACAGATGTGGTGAACATAATCAGAGACACAGTGAAAGAGCCAGGAATGTGCTCAAAGAGGTTAGCAACAGAAGCTGCGGAACGAGGCAGCAAAGACAACATAACTGTTATTGTTGTTTTCTTACGTCCAGTTTCCACAGCTGAGAGAATTTATTAGCTCTGCTGTCATCATTCATCAAGTCGAGGTCTATCGGAAACAGTCTCTCTGCCCTTCTAGGATAGAGGTAAGGCTGCGTACATCTTATCCTCCATAGACCCCACTTGTGGGAAACTACTGGCTTGTTGTTGGTGGTGGTGTCATCATTCATCATTTTTTTGCAAGGTGCCATTCGTGAATAGATTCTTTCTGTGAAGTTTAAATCAACAGATAGGAACAGATGCAACCTATTTAACCAATAAGAGTTATTTGGATTCAGTTCCGCTTGTGATAAAGGTTTTCTGATCTGTAATCTAGGTTCGAAACAGAATTATTCTCTTCCTTGATTCGAAATCCTTTATAAGTTGCGTTTCTTGTCAAAGATGTTCTTATTTAATAATTATTTATGTTAACTCAAATATTAAGGCAAGCAAAGTGACTCTAATGATAATATTTGTCTGATATACAAGTGGAACCTCTGGGTCATTTGAAATAATCTTCAAATATTTTGAAACCATGATCGAGGGTAAAGTTCAAGGCGTGCACTTTTGCATCACAAATGCGGATAAATTTAATAAAGGAGATTCTAAACTAAAGGTGTGTTAATTTCCCTTATGGTGAAAACATCAACAATATCCATAGGGCTGTGAGAAATTCAAAAATGGCCAGTTTTTTAAGCGGTAATTAAAAATTAGATGCAGATTCAGAACTAATTGAAATTTAACCATTTTTACATGCAAAAATAATTGGACAAAATACCCCCAATTTAATAGAAGCAACATAGACTCTGGATTGACAGGAAGCTTTCTTGCTGTGTGATTCTGCCCCCTACTCTGCCAGCAGCCTATGTGTCGATCTATTCCCAGTTGATCTACCGCTATTTTACTTTGCACGTTCTGGATAGGTGTGCATCCTCATAGAGCGAGGGGTAGAAAAGATCAATGAAAGACTAGAGCGCGAGCTAGCTGATCTATCGACAAGTCCTTGATTTCTTATCCGCGAAGGCAGACTTGGACTCATTGAAGAAAGCACTTGAGGTGAAGACCAATGAGGCTTTTTCATAATTTTTTTAAACTCCAGCATAATATACTTAGAGTTCAAGTTTCTATAAGTTTATCTCTAGCATATTACGCTGGAGTTGAAACAAAGAAAGAGAAGAGTACAAAGAAAGAGGAGAGTTCCAGTTTTCCATCTTTTCAGTCTATTTCAAACTCCAAGATCCTATCCTGAAATTTCTTGTTAGAAGTTCCAACTCAAACAACTTTTCATGAATTTTTGCTTTTTATATCAACTTCAGTATTTTTTTGAACTCCAATAGGTTTTCATGAACTTCCAATATTGCCTCCACCATTTTTTTCTCATGAATTCCAACATTTTTTGTATGAGCTTGTAACGACTCAACCGGTCAATTTGAGCATTTGCACTCAGTTCGGTGATTTGAGGTCATAAGTAGCTTCATATGGTGTATTATGACTTGCGTGTATCGTCGGTTATGATTTTCGAGTGAGACCGGGATTGATTTTCTCAATTGGCAAGCTTTAAGTTGGAAGAGTTGATCAAGTTTGACTTTTGTGTATTTGACCCCGGATCGAAGTTTTTATGATTCCATTAAGTCCGGGTGGAGATTTTAAACTTGGACGTATGCCCGGATTTGTATTTGAATGCTTCTAGAAGGTTTTGGCACTATTTGGCGAAAGTTGGCAATTTGAAGGTTTGAAAGTTCACAGGTTTGACCGGGAGTTGATTTTGATGTTATCGGGTTCGGATTATTGTTTCGGGAGTTGAAATAGGTTCGTTATATCATTTGAAACTTTTGTGCAAAATTTGAGATGATTCTGAGTTATTTTGACGTGTTCGGCGTAAGTTTGGAATTTGGAAAATTGAAATAGTTCATTAAGTTTGATTTAAGGTGCGATTCGTGGTTTTGATGTTGTAATATGTGATTTGAGGCCTTAAGTAGGACCATGTTATATTTTGGGACTTGTTGGTATGTCCGGACGGGGTCCCGATGGGCTCGGGTGCATTTCAGACGGATTTCGAACCATTTTGGGCCATGTTGGATGTTGCTGGTTTCTGCTGATTTCTGGTATTTTAGTTGTTCTTCGTGATCGCATAGTGACTCTTGGAGCTGGGTGTTTTTAGTCATCGCGGACACGACGGGTTGAGCGCGTTCGCGCAATTGGTTCCACGTTCGCATAGGGAAGCTGGGGACTGGTAGAGTTGTCTTCGCATTCGCGTGAGCCACGCCACGTTCGCAAAGGTTGGGCAACATGTCACGACCCTAAACCCAGACCCGGTCGTGATGGCGCCTCTCGTGAAGACAAGGCTAGTCGACACACTCCCAATTCATTTTAAGAAATTAAAATAATACAAATTAAGTCTTTAATATAATAATAATAATCCCAAAATAAGGTGAAACAGTACAATTGCGGAATAAACATAGCCCGACATCAGGGTGTCACCAGTCATGAGCATCTACTAACCGAATAAAACAGGAAGAGTCTACATAGTCTATTACAGAACTGAAGCAAGAGAAAATAAGATAGGGGAGAAGTACTGGGCTGCGAACGCCGAGCAACTACCTAGTGAATCTCCGAATCCGCCTAAGCTGGAAGAATCAACACTCGCTAGCGGGACCTGAAGTGCTTGAATCTGCACACAGGGTGCATGGAGTAAAGTGAGTACTCCAACTCAGTGAGTAATAATAATAAATAAAGGCTGAGCGATAAGAAATCACGTAAAAGCACATCAACATGCTATAAAGAAGAAGTATAAAACCAGTAAAATCAATGAAGTAGTGAAAACATATGAAGACACCTTAGTTCAGAATAAGCTTCTTTAAAACACCTTTTTAACAGTTAAACAATTAAATGAAAAGCAGCTAGAACAGATAAGCACATAAAATCCACCTCTCGGGCACAATGTCAACATAATCCGCTCCTCGGGCAATATCATGGAACAACACCAACTCCTCGAGCTATATCTCATATCACAATGGGTACCCGCGCTCACTAGGGGTGTACAAACTCCGGGAGGGGCCCCTTACGGCCCAAGCGCAATATTAAGCCATCTCATGGCATAATCAATAGGCTATCGGTCTCATCTCAACAAGCCACCTCGTGGCGTACAATCCCAGACCCTCGGCCTCATAATCATAAATCAGTATATCCTCACAACACAGGCCCTCGGCTTTACTCAGTCAGAATCTCATAAGCCACTCGGGCAACAGTAAGACATGATGCTCAGCTCAAATTATCATTTAGAATATCATTTAATGTGTTAAAACAGAGTAAACATGGCTGAGTTATGAAAATAGTAGAATATAGCATGACTGAGCACAAGTATAAAGTCAAAACAATGAGGAAATATCAGTAAAAATCCCTTAAGGGTCCAAATAGTTGGCACGAGGACCAAATATGGCATTCAACCCAAAACATGATGATAGTAAATAATTTTCAGACAAATACGCGGTAAAACAGTCATTCAGGATGGACTAAGTCACAATCCCCAATGGTGCACGACCCCACGTTCGTCATCTAGCGTGTGTGTCACCTCAATATAGCACAACGATGTGTAATCCGGGGTTTCATACCCTCGGGACAACATTTAAAATCATTACTCACCTCAATCCGGTCCAAACTCTAGCCCGTGATGCCTTTGCCTCTCGAATCGACCTCCGAATGCTCCAAATCTAACCAAAATCAGTGCCAAAACCATCAAAATATGCTAAGGGAACAAAGCTCACTCGAAAGAAATCAAATTACAACACAAATACCGAAATTGGCCAAACCCGGGCCCACATCTCGGATTTCAATAAAAATTACATCAATAGACTCCTTATCACTCCTCGAGTTCATTCATATCAAAAGCATCAAAATCCAACCACAAACGGCTCCTCAAATCCCAAATTTTAGGTCTCCAATTACAAGCCCTAGTTATTCAATATTAGGCTTAAATTCCATGATTAATTAGGTAGAATTCACATTAGGATCGAGTATTAAGTCCATAAATCTTACTTCCAAGTGTTCCCCCTTGAATCCCTCTTCAATCCTCTTCAAAAAGCTTCAAAATCGCCCAAAAATGGTGAAAGTTAGCCCCAAAATCGCGGATAATGGCTATTTAAACATTCTGCCTAGGCATTCAAAACGTTCTTCGCGAACACGGTCAAAGCCTCGCGTTCGCGAAGCACAAACTGACGTTGACCAAAATTTCCTTCATCGCGATCGTGACTCACATCTCGTGAATGCGAAGACTTAGCTCCCTTACTCACCGTGAACGTGACTCCCCATCCGCGAACTCGAAGAACAAACCAACTTGAACCCAGCTGCTCAACTTTCCTCTACGCGAACACCGCATAACCTCGCGAACGCGATGACCTCGAGCTTCAACCCTTCGCGATTGTGAGACCTCCTTCGTGAACGCGAAGGTAACTTCACAGCCTCCCAGCCTAACCCTTCGCGAACGCGAAGGCTAAATGTCTGCAACACACACACAACAGTTTTTGCAACTTTCAACAACTTGAAATGGTCCGATTGACTACCCAAAACTCACCCGAGGCCCCCGGGACCTCAACCAAACATGACAACATATCCTGTAACATCATTCAAACATGTTCCAACCTTCGGAACGCTCAAAACAATATCAAAACACCAAATTTGCATCGGATTCAAGTCTAAGAATTCCAAAATCTTCTAAATTACGCTTTTGATAAAAAAAAGTCTACCAAACCACGTCCGAATGACCTGGAATTTTGCACACACATCCCAAATGACACAACGGACCTTCTGCAACTTCCGGAATTTCATTCCGACCCTTATATCAAAATCTCACCTATCAACCGGGAAACGCCAAAATTCTAATTTCGCCAATTCAAGCCTAAATCTAATCTGAACCTCCAAAACATATTCCTATCACGTTCCTAAGTCCCAAATCATCTCACGAAGCTATCTGAACCATAGAAACTCACATCCGAGCCCTTTAACACATAAGTCAACATCCGATTGGCTTTTCCAACTTAAACTTCCTAAAAAGAGACTAAGTGTCTCAAACCTTACCAAAACCTTTCCGAACCCGAGCCAACCAACCCGATTACACAAAGAACCGATAAACAAAGCAATAAGAAGCAGAAATAAGAGAACGGAGCTGTAACTCATGAAACGAACGATACATCCTCCCCCTCTTAAACAAACGTTCGTCCTCAAACGAGTCCAGAAAAATACCTAAAACCTCAAACAGGTGAGGATATCTGCTCCGCATCTCCCGCTCGGTCTCTCAGGTAGCCTCCTCCACGAGCTGACCTCTCCACTACATTTTCACTGAAGCTATATCCTTTGATCTCAACTTTCGAACCTGATGCCCCAAAATAGCTACTGGCTCCACATCATAAGTCAAATCATCATCTAACTGAACCGTGTTGAAATCTAAAACATGAGACGAATCCCTAATATACTTCCGGGGCATAGAAACATAAAATACTAGATGCACACTCGACAAGCTGGGTGGCAAAGCAAGCTCATAAGTCACCTCCTCAATCCTCTGAAGCACCTCAAAAGGACCAATGAACCGAGGACTCAATTTACCCTTCTTCCCAAATCTCATAACACCCTTTATAGGCAAAACGTTCAACAGAACCTTCTCACCAACCATGTAGGACACATTCCGAACCTTCCTATCAGCATAACTCTTTTGTCTCGACTGCGCTGTATGAAGCCTCTCCTTAATTACCTTCACCCTTTCTAAAGCATCCTGCACCAAGTCTGTCCCCAATAGCCTAGCCTCACTCGGCTCAAACCAATCAACTGGAGATCTACATTGCCTCTCTACAAAGCCTCATATGGAGCCATATGAATACTCGACTAGTAGCTGTTGTTATAAGCAAACTCTGCGAGCGGTAGAAACTGATCCCATGACCCTCCGAAATCAATGACACAAGCATGCAACATGTCCTCCAATATCTGAATAGTACGCTTGGACTGTCCGTCCGTCTGAGGGTGTAAAGTTGTGCTCAACTCAACCTGAGTACCTAACTCTCGCTGCACGGACCTCCAAAACTGCGAAGTAAACTGAGTGCCCCTATATGAAATAATGGAAACTGGGACACCATGCAAACGAACAATCTCCTGGATATAGATCTCTGCCAACTGCTCTGAAGAATAGGTAGTACACACAGGAATGAAGTGCACAGACTTGGTCAGCCGATCCACAATCACCCAAATAGCATCGAACTTCTTCAAAGTCCGTGGGAGCCCAACTACAAAGTCCATGGTGATATGCTCCCACTTCCCCTCTAGAATATCCATCTGCTAAAGCAAGCCACCCGGTCTCTGATGCTCGTATTTCACCTGCTGACATTTGAGACACCGAGCTACAAATCCTATAATGTCCTTCTTCATTCTCCTCCACCAATAATATTGTCTCAGATCCTGATACATCTTCGCGGCACCCTGATGAATGGAATACCACGAGCTATGGGCCTCCTCCAGAATCAACTCCCGAAGCCCATCTACATTGGGCACACATATCCGACCCTGCATCCTCAACACCTCATCATCACCAATAGTCACATCTCTGGCATCATCGTGCTGAACTCTATCCTTAAGGACAAGCAAATGAGGATCATCATACTGGCGCTCTCTGATGCGATCATAAAAGGAAGACCGAGAAATCACACAAGCCAATCCCCGACTGGGCTCCGAAATATCTAACCTAACGAACCGATTGGCCAAGGCCTGAACATCAACTGAAAGAGGTCTCTCCCCAAGTGGAATATATGCCAAACTCCCCATACTCACTGCCTTTCAGCTCAAAGCATCGGCCACCATATTGGCCTTCCACGGATGGTACAATATAGTGATATCATAATCCTTTAGCAACTCCAACCATCCCCGCTACCTCAAATTGAGATCCTTTTTCTTGAACAAGTGCTGGAGGCTATGATGATCCGTAAACACCTCACAAGACACACCATACAAGTAATGCCTCCAAATCTTCAACGCGTGAACAATGGTAGCCAACTACAAATCATGAACAGGGTAGTTCTTCTCATGAGGCTTCAATTGACGAGAAGCATAAGAATTAACTTTACCCTCCTGCATCAATACACACCCAATACCAACTCTCGAAGCATCACAATACATGGTATATGAACTTGAAATTGATGGAAAAACTAACACTAGAGCTGTGGTCAAGGCTGTCTTGAGCTTCTGAAAGCTCTCCTCACACTCATCCGACCATACAAATGAAGCACCCTTCTAAGCCAACTTGGTCAAGGGCGATGTGATAGATGAGAATCCCTAAACAAACCAGCGGTAATAACCCGTCAAACCAAGAAAGCTGTGAATCTCTATGGCTGAACCGCCTCTATCTTCTTCGGATCAACCTGAATACCCTCGCTGGACATCACGTGCCCCAAGAAAGCCACTGAACTGAGCCAAAACTCACACTTGGAGAACTTTGCATAAATCTTCTCCTCCCTCAATATCTGCAACACAACTCTCAAATGCTCTGCGTGCTCCTTCTGACTATGCAAATACACCTGAATATCATCAATGAAAACTATGGCAAACAAGTCGAGATAAGGTCGGAACACGCTGTTCATCAAATGCAAGAACGTTACTGGGGCATTGGTCAGCTCAAAAGACATCACCAAGAACTTATAATGACCATATCGGGTCTTGAAAGCTGTCTTAAGAATATTCGAGTCCCTGATCTTCAACTGGTGATAACCTGAACAGAGATCAATCTAGGAGAACACTCTCGCTCCCAGAAGCTGGTCGAATAAATCATCAATGCGAGGCAAATGATACTTGTTCTTAATTTTTACTTTGTTCAACTGCCTATAATCAATGCACATCCTCATAGTGCCATCCTTCTTCTTCACAAATAGAATCGATGCACCCCAAGGCGACACACTATGCCGAATGAACCCCTTATCGAGGGAGTTCCTGAAGTTTCTCCTTCAACTCCGCTGGTGCCATACGATACAACGGAATAGAAATGGGTTGAGTGCCCGGCACCAGGTTAATACCAAAATCAATATCTCTGTCCGATGGCATGCCCGGCAGGTCTGCAGGAAACACATCGGAAACTCCCTCACAACTAGAACAAAATCAATACTGGGGGTCTCTGCACCAACATCCCTCACAAAGGTTAGATACGAAAGATAACCCTTCCCAATTATACGCTAGGCCTTCAAGAATGAAATTACCATACTGGAAACATAATTGGTCGAACCTCGCCACTCAATCCGTGGCACACCCGGCATAGCCAATGTGATTGTCTTAGCATGATAGTCTAGAATAGCACGACACGGAGATAGCCAATCCATGCCCAAAATAACATCGAAGTCTACCATACATAATAACAACAAATCCACTCGGGTCTCCAAACCCCCAATAGTCACCACACACGACCACTACACACGGTCTGCAACAACAGTATCACCCACTGGAGTAGATACATGAATAGGTGAAACAAGAGACTCACGGGGCGTATCCAAATAACGAGCAAAGTATGATGACACATAAGAAAATGTGGAACAGGGATCAAATAATACAGAAGCATCTCTGTGGAAGACTGACACAATACCTGTAATAACAACATCGAAAGCAATAGCATCGGATCTAGCTGGAAGTGCATAGAAACGGGCCTGACCACCACCTGATCGACCTTCCCCTCTAGGGCGACCCCTATATGGCTGACCTCCACCCCTAGTTGGCCGGGCGGGTGGTGGTGAAGTAACTGGTGCTGAAGCCGATGGCTGACTCCTCTGTTGAGATGAACACGCAAGACGACGAGGACACTGTCTCCACATATGACCCATATTTCTACACTCATAGCAACTCCCGAGCGCTGGAGACGGGGAGTGAAGGGAACCCCTAGCACCGGAATGACTAGCAGATGCACCTGGCATAGAAGAGCCCTGAACTGATGGAGCACGGGACGAACTCTGAGCTGGAAGGGCACTAAGTGATGACTGGACCTGATAAAAACTTTGAGAACCATGACCCGATGACACCCCAAGATAACCTGGGCGAGCTGGCTGAGCATGCCTGAATGGACGGCCTCTGTCGTGCTAAAACTGACCTCTCGAAGGAGCACCACCATAACTACTAGATCCTCGAGGACACTTTGCCTCCCTCTCATCTCGCTCCTGGCGACGAACTGACTCAATCTCATGAGCAATGCCAACAACCTCCCCAAATGTAGCACCAGACACCCTCTCCCTGGTCATGAGAATACGAAGCTGATAAGTGAGGCCATCCACAAACCTTATAATCCTCTCTCTATTTGTCGTAACCAACCAAATAGCATGACAAGCTAACTTGGAGAACCTCATTTCATACTACGTCACATTCATCTCTCTCTGATGCAACCACTCAAACTGCCTGTGCAGCTCCTCTCTACGAGACTGTGACACATACTTCTCCAGAAAGAGAACGGAGAACTATTGCTAGGTAAGGGGTGCTGCACCAACAGGCCTACGCCTCTCGTAAGCCTCTCACCAAGTGAAGGCAGCTCCAGAAAACTAAAAAGTAGTGAAAGCAACCCCGCTGGTCTCCAGAATACCTGTTGTGCAAAGAATCCTCTGACACTTGTCCAAGAAACCCTGGGCATCCTCGGCCTCTGCACCACTGAAAGTCGGAGGCTGAAGTCTACCAAACCTTTCCAACCTACGTTGCTCGTCCTCTGGCATGGCAGGAGCTATATAGTCCTGAGCAGCTGCAATTGGCTGGGCTGGATGTGCCCCCGGTGTCTGAAGTCCTTGCACGACCTGCTCAGGTGTGCGAGCGGTGGGAGTCTGAGTGACTCCCCCGGCCTGAGAAGTAGTTGCGACTGTAGTAACTGAAACCGCCTGAGCTAGGCCAATGCATACTGATAGAATCTGAGCCAAGGCCTCCTGAAGACCTGAAATCACAATGGGCACAGCTGGTGCTTGAGCTGGTGCTGCTGGAGCGTCCACAATAGGACCTGATCCTGAACTGGGGTGGCTGGTGGATCTGCAGGTGCTGCCCTAGCTGCTGCGCGGGCCACACCCCTACCCCTACTATGACCATGACCGCGTTCTCGGCCTTTAGTGGCCACAGCTGGTGGTACTGGTGGTCGTCCATCCTGACCGGTAGCGCGTCCTCACCATCTGTGACAGAATAGAATAACAGAAGTTTAGTACTCAGATCAACAGATTCGCACGACAAGAATTTCAAGAATATAAAGTTTTTCCTAAAGGTTCTACAGCCTCTCGAGGATAAATACAGACGTCTACGTACCAATCCGCGAGACTCTACTAAACCTGCTCATGATTCGTGAGACCTATGTAACCTAGGCTATGATACCAACTTGTCACGACCCTAAACCCAAACCCGGTCATGATGGCGCCTCTCGTGAAGACAAGGCCAACTGACACACACCAATTCATTTTTAAGCAATTAAGATAATACAAATTAAGTCTTTAACATGATAATAATCCCAAAATAAAGGTGAATAATATAATTTGCGGAATAGACATAGCCCGACATCGGGGTGTCACTAGTCATGAGCATCTACTAATCGATTAAAATAGGAAGAGTCTACATAGTCTATTACAGAACTAAAACAAGAGAATATAATATAGGGGGAGAAGCACTGGGCTGCGAACGCCAAGCAACTACCTAGTGAATATCTGAATCCGCCTAAGCTGGAAGAATCAACACTCGCTAGAGGCAGAGTAAAATCAGTAAAGTGCAATAAAGCTGTGAAATCTCATGAAACACCTTAGTTCAATTTAAGCTTCTTTAAAATACCTTTGTAACAGTTAAACAAGTAAATGACAGACAGCTAGAAAAGATAAACACATAAAACTCCGCCCCTCGGGCACAATGTCAACAGAATTCGCCCCTTGGGCAATATCATGGAACAACACCAGCCCCTCGGGCTATATCTCATATCACAATGAGTATCGCGCTCACTGGGGGTGTACAGACTCCGGGAGGGGGCCCTTACGGCCCAAGCGCAATATCAAGCCATCTTGTGGCATAATCAGTAGGCTCTCATCCTAATATCAACAAGCCACCTCGTGGCGTACAATCTCAGGACCTCGTTCTCATAATTATAAATTAGTGTATCCTCACAACACAGGCCATTGGCCTTACTCAGTCAGAATCTCATAAGCTACTCAGGCAAAAGTAAAAACATGATGCTCAGCTCAAATTATCATTTAGAATATCATTTAATGTGTTAAAATAGAGTAAACATGGCTGAGTTATGAAAACAGTAGAACATAGCATGACTGAGTACAAGTATAAAGTCAAAACAGTGAGGAAATATCACTAGAAATACCCTAAGGGTCCAAATAGTTAGCACGAGGCCCAAATATGGCAATCAACTCAAAACATGATGATAGCAAATAGTTTTCAGTCAAATATGCGTTATAATAGTCATTCAAGATGGACTAAGTCATAATCCCCAACGGTGCACGACCCCACACCCATCATCTAGCATGTGTGCCACCTCAATATAGCACAACGATGTGAAATTCGGGGTTTCATACCCTCAAGACAATATTTACGATCATTACTCACCTCTATCCGGTCCAATCTCTAGCCCGCGATGTCTTTGCCTCTCGAACCGACCTCCGAATGCTCCAAATCTAACTAAAATCAGTGCAAAACCATCAAAATATGCTTAGAGAACAAAGCTCACTCGAAAGGAATCAAATTACAATACAAATCCCGAAATGGGCCAAACCCGATCCACGGGCCCACGTCTCGGATTTCGACAAAAATTACATCAATAGACTCTTTATCACTCCCCGAGTTCATTCATATCAAAATCACAAAAAATCCAACCTCAAATGATCCCTCAAATCCCAAATTGTAGGTCTCCAATAACAAGCCCTAGTTCTTCAATATTAGGCTTAAATTCCATGATTAATTAGGTAGAATTCACATTAGAATCGAGTATTAAGTCCATACATCTTACCTCCACGAGTTCCCCCTTTAATCTCTCTTCAATCTTCTTCAAAAAGCTTCAAAATGCCCAAAAATGGTGAAAGTTAGCCCCAAAATCACGGACAATGGCTATTTAAACATTCTGCCTAGGCATTCAAAACGGTCTTCGCGAATGCGATCAAAGCCTCGCGTTCGCGAAGCACAAACTAACGTTGACCACATTTTCCTCCTTCGCGAACGTGTCTGACCTCTCGCGAACATGATGTTTCCTGACTCCAACTTTCGCGAACGCTGCTCCCCTTGTCGAGAACACGTAGCTCAATGGCCCAGCCCTTCGCGAACATGGGACCTCCTTCGCGAACGCGAAGGCCAAATCTTCAGCCTCACTTGCTAACCCTTCGCGAACGCGAAGGCCAATTCTCTGCAACATACACAACAATTTTTCTGCAATCTTTCGCAACATGAAATGGTCCGTTTAACCACCCAAAACTCACCCGAAGCCCCCGGGACCTCAACCAAACATGCCAATATATCCCATAACATCAGTCAAACTTGTTCCAACCTTCGGAACGCTCAAAACAACATCAAAACACCAAATTTGCATCGGATTCAAGCCTAAGAATTCCAAAATCTTCCAAATTTTGCTTTCGATCAAAAGGTTTATCAAACCACGTCCGAATGACCTGAAATTTTGCACACATATCCCAAATGACACAACAGACCTACTGCATCTTCCGGATCAAAATCTCACTTATCAACCAGAAAACGCCAAAATTCTAATTTCGCCAATTCAAGCCTAAATCTATTCCGAACCTCCAAAACACATTCTGATCACGCTCCTAAGTCCCAAATAACCTCTCCCCCCCTCCCCCCTCCCCCCGAAGCTGTCCGAACCATCGGAACTCACATTCGAGCACTTTAACACATAAGTCAACATCCGGTTGACTTTTCTAACTTAAGCTTCCTCAAAAGAGACTAAGTATTTCAAACCTTACTAAAACCTCTCCGACCCCAAGACAACCAATCTAATCACACATAAAACCGATAAACAAAGCAATAAGAAGCAGAAATGGGGGAAATGGAGCGGTAACTCATGAAACGACCGGCATGGTCATTACATCAGTTGTGCATCGCGTTCGCAAGGTATGTGCTGGGAACACGTAGTATTATTTTGTCGCAGTGTGATTTTGTGCATCGTGATCATGAGGGTACAACTGCAATCGCTTATGGTACCACTGGGCAGTGCATATAAATACTCTATTTCGGACCTTGAGCTCATTTTATCACATTTTGGGTTATGGAGCTCGAATTTAGGCGATCTTGGAGAGGACTTTTACCACATGGATTGGGGTAAAATAATTTTGACTTGATTTTGATTATATTCCAGGATTCCATCTTCGATTTTGGCATTTGATTGATGATTCTAAAAGAAAAATTGAAGGTTTTTGTCTAAACTTTTCTAAAGTGAATAATTGAGTTTTGAACATCGATTCGGAGTCGAATTTGAGTGAAATTAGTATGGTTGGACTCGCATTTGCAGACATACCCTCGAATCTGCGAGTCCGCTTCTGAGGAAGTCCGACCGCACCTGCGATCTCCCACGCTTCCATCCAACTCCACATCTACGGACCACTTAGCGCACATGCGCATCTGCATCTGCGACTCAACTTGTGATCCAGCCTTGCCCAGCCTTCTCCGCTTCTGCATTTCCTTCTTCGCATCTGCTTGCACACAGATGCGGAAAATCTCTCGCATTTGCGGCCTTCTCCAGCTCCAGCCAAAATGTACTTTTGCGACACCGCTTCTGTTGTCATGCGCCTACGGCCAAATCCTCACAGGTACGATTGCACCAGAACCTGCAACCTTCAGCATTTCTTCAAAGTCCCAAAATAATTCGCCAACTATCCGAATCACACCCGAGGCCCCCCGGGCCCCATCCAAATACGCCAACCAGTTGTAAAATATATTACGAACTTACTTGAAGCCTCAAATCACATCGAACAATATCAAAACCACGAATCCCACCCCAATTCAAGCCTAATAAAACTAGTGATCTTCCAACTTCTAAAACTAATGACGAATCACATCAAATCAACTCTGAATGACCTTAAATTTTGCACACTAGTCCTAAATGATACAACGGACCTATTCCATCTCCTGGAATCAAAATCTGAACCCGATATCAACAAAGTCAACTCTCGGTCAAATCTTTCAACCTTCCAAACCTTCAAGTTTCCAACTTTCGCCAAAAAGCATCAAATCGACCTACAGACCTCCAAATAAACATCCAAACATATACCAAATTCCAAAATTACCATATAAAGCTATCGGAACCATCAAGACTCCATCCTAGAGTTGTCTACACAAAAGTCAAACTCCGATCAACTCTTTCAACTTAAGCTTTCAACCTTGGGACTAAGTGTCTCAATTCACTTCGAAACTATCACGGAACCAAACTAACTACTCCGACAAGTCACATGATCACAAATATAGATAGATGAGGCAATAAATAGGGAAACTAGGCTACAATACATAAAATAACCGATTAGGTCGTTACACTCGGTTATTTAGAGATGTGGGTTACTTCTTGAGGTATTTGTGTGCTAATGGAGCATAGATCGTTGGACTCATTTTGGCGGTGCATTTGAGATTAGAAGGGTGGATAAATCTCGAGAAGATTCTAATGATTTCAAGCTTCATATGTGGTATTTGAGGGTTTTTTGAATTTGTATGTGGCTAAGATCTGATATTTGCATTGGAAGGTGTCGAGACTCGCGGTCTCTTGGCTAACCTTGTTAAGAAAGAAACCCCTAGGATATGACTTAATTGCTACGTATTTTAGGTATTGGGGTGGTGTATGTACAAGGTGACAAGAGCATATGCACTTATTAAGTTTATACCATGACCCGGATTATATTGTGATACTTTATGCCTTGTTTTGTTTTTACTATGTGCTCATCTTGATTCATGATTTACTTGGCTTATATGACTACCTTGCTCTCTAACTCATGTTTGAAATCGTTCCTAGGTTTATGATTGTTTATGAAGCCATGGAAGCTCATTCTTGATATGTTGAATCATCTGTAGTCATATTGAAATTCTATGAACACATATCCGTATGATTTTTAATAAGTTTTTGTGCATCTTTTATCTATAATTTTTGGATATATGCATATATATATATATATGTTGGATACTTTTTTCGGACTGGAATTGTGGCACAAGAGGTAAGATCGTGTGGAGAAAATACAATTATGAACACATGATATGATAAACGGATATTTGATTATTAGTGATGCTATTAAGATACTTTTTGCGCTTAGATTAGGATTCGTCCCTCCGGAGTCAGGTGATTATCCATATTACCTCTCATACGGAGAAAATGCAATTATGGCGCACATGATATGATAAATAGATATTCGATTATGAGTGATGCTATTAAGATCCTCTTTGTGCTTGGATTAGGATTCGTCCCTCCGAAGTCAGGTGATTACCCATATTACTTTGGGCCCTGTGAGTGTGGTCGATACATGAATTGTGTATCGAGACGATACATGAATTTTATATCGGGTTATGGTGATACATGGATTGTGTATCTTGGTACATGGATCTTGTACCAATTTGAGCAGCATAGCTATCTTTAACTCATTTAGAAGTATTCATTAGCTGCTAATTATTCATGAGACCTATATATGTTAGTTAGGAACCGAAAACTCTCATTTGTTGAAGCGGAGCCCTCAACTCCGTTAATTGAGCATGTTATCTGTAAATACTATATCTGAGCAATGTTATGATTAACTCTTGTACTGGAAAAACATGCCTTATACTCTTGACTATTAATATCCTTGATACTTGGTTATTTCTAAGATTATTTATCGTTCTGTTCTAGTAGTGTTGTTATATTTGTGTTGCAAGTATTTGGTTGCATCTAGTTTCACCACTACTTCTTCGAGGTTAGATTTGATACTTACTGAGTACCAACTGTGGTATAATCATACTACACTTATGCACATGTTTTGTGCAGATTCTCAGGATGGTGCTAGCGGAGCTTGAGCTTAGAGGTTGCATCAGAGACTTAGGGTGAGCTGCATTCCAAAGACTTAGGGTGAGTTGCATTCCATAGATTCTTTTTGCAGTGCCGAGTCCCCGTACTTTTTATCAATTCCTGTCTCTTTTGTTATTTCAGAAAAATAGGTTATATATTCAGACGTGTTCTATTTATGTAGTTGCTCGTGAGCTCATACCACCTAGTTCTTAGGGGATTGTACCATATTGGCTGTGTTTAGGCCGTGTTATGACTATACTAGATATTGTTACTATTTTGAAACTATTCTATCTTTTACAATGATATAAATTGTTAATTAAAGAAGTTTGGATTATGTTTTGTGATTGTCAGTTGGCTTGCTTAGAAAGTACGGCTAGGCATCATCACGACCTAAGGGAGAATTTTGGGTCATGACATGGCCTTGTCTGCATTTATGAATAGGTTCTGGTATTCTAATTGTGTATTCGTATATAATTATAAATTGTACAGATTTATCATATGAGTATCATTGGTGATTCTTGCCACTACCTCTGAGGCTAGTCGTGATACTTACTGGTAAATAGGGTCGGTTGTACTCATACTATATTATGCACTTAATTATGCAAATCTAGGTGTGAGACCTAGTTGAGTGCTGATCACGGTTGCTGCTACTTTTGAGAGACGAGGTAGAGTTGCATTCCGATCGTAGTCCTTGACGTCTCTTTTTATTTCTATTACTGTTATTGTTTTAAGACAGTATATTGTATTATCTGATTCATATTCTTGTAATAGAGCTCATGATTATGTATTACCAGTTCTGGGGGATTTATGTAGTAACACGGTCTTTATCTATGTTTATTTGACTCTTAGACTTATATATTCTGTAAATCGTTATTCTGTTTCATTATTGCTTTATGTTTGTCTTGCCTAGCAAGTGGGTTAGGCGCCATCATAACCGGTGGTGATTTCGGGTCGTGACAGTCAGGTTGATGTAAAGTTTGAGTCTTTATCATGCACAGACATTTTAGAATCATGTAGAAGTATTCTTGTAAAATCTACTTGATGTATATCACTTTTTATATGCGGATTTGGTGCATTGGTTTATGCGTTTGGTCAAGTTATCTATGAAAGCATGCTTATTACGGAGTATCTTTAACTGTGCACCTTATTATTTATATCTGTTATTTTCTAGTCGCTTCACTTTATTTTGTATGCTTATAAATTGCACAAGTTATAAAAAGTGAGTATCTTTTGTCAACACATCGCTACTACTTTGTTGAGGTTAGTATATATTTATTATTATACTCATACAACACTTTTGCATATTTTTGTGCAGATTCTGATATTGATATAGCGATACTCAGGGGAGAATTTAGGAGCTACTTGAAGACTTCGTGGTGAGTTGTTCTGTTTGATCGATCCGTAGTGCCTCAGAGTCACCTTTTATTATTATTATTATTATTATTATTATTATTATTATTATTATTATTGTTGTTGTTGTTGTTGTTGTTGTTGTTGTTGTTGTTGTTGTTGTTGTTGTTGTTGTTGTTGTTATATATTCCTATTTTTTGTTTGATTAAAAATTCAAGTCGACATTCAACCTCGAACCAGCTCGACTCGTAGTCGACCTAAGTAAATCGTAACCAAGGCAGTCGATTACAAAAAATAACATTCAAAGGAAAAATAAGAAGTTCAAGGATAGAAAACAAAAGTATTATCATTGCAAAATGTCATCTTACAAGGGTCAAACAAGTGCCCGCAAAAAAAAAGAGAACAAAAGTACCGAGAAAAGCACACTATTCGGCCGCAGCTCCCCCATCACCATCACCACTGACGCCCTCGCCATTTGAGTATTCGTCGTCGTACCAAGCATCTGGCTCAAGCTCGTCCAAATCCTCTTTGTCATTATCTATCCCGGGCGTACTGGGATTATAGCCGCAAGCGGCACGAGGTGCACGTGCGTTAACACGAGCATCCTTAAACTCCACCTCAGAAGCTTTTTCGGCCGCCATCAAACCCCTGTATGTGTCAAGATGAGCCTCAGCATGGACCCACTTCTCGTACAAGTCTCGTGGGACGTTGGGATAAGTGGAAGAATGAGAAGTAGACGACTGAGCCTGCTGCTGCCCTTTCTCGGCCTTGAGGACGGATCTCTGCTCGTTCAAATCTAGGACTTCTCCTTCCAGTCCACCTATCCGCTCTTCGAGCCTTGCCTCTTTAAAAGCAGAAGTCTCTGCTTCACTAGCCCGCTCCGATCTGAGGATGCAGAGGGTAACCGCTAGAGCCGCCGCCTCCGCCACAACAGATAGCTCTCTCAATTCGCTCCAACTCCATAGCTTTGGTAACCAGCTCATCCCTTAAGCCGTTAGACCTAGTTTCACTCTGCTCAAGCTCGACCCGTAAGGACGTCACCTGAGCTTGGAGGTCAACGCACTCGGCCATGACCCCCTTTCTCACCCCAAGCTTATTGTTTTTGGTCCTTAACGTCTCTTCGAGCTCGTTGCACCTGTCGATAACCCTCATGAGCACATCATCCTTCTCCTTCAACTCCTCACCTTTCTGTCTTAGCTCGTCACAAAGAGTTTGGAACAAAGCGTCCTCACTAAGCATGCGGACCAGGGCCCGGTGTTTCGTACAGCACTCTCTGTATTTTGACTCCATATTCTTATAGAGAGCCGTCCTCTTCTCCTCTTGACGGGTGCTCTCAATCTCTAGGATGAGAGTCTGATAAACAAACGAAGAAGGGTCAGCAAAGGCAAATAACGTAAAGGAAAGAAGAAATTAAAACGCTAAGAGAGAACTTACTCGTAGGGCCATCCCGGAAATGCCTAATGATAGGTCCACATCCTTCAACGTCTACAAGGTCATGTTCTCGGAGTCCGCACATGGGGGCCAAAGTTGAAACCACACGCTCCGAGTTGACCAACAAGTTGAAATCCACGGGATGACAATATTCCGAGTGGATCCCTCGTCCTCACCTCCACTCGAGTAAATATCTCCTCGAAAGTATGCACCTCCTCAGGGTCGATATCAGAACCGGACCCGTCATCCTCCACAACGATCATTTTTCCTCTACCACCAGCAGACGAAGAGCCAATCTCGGCAGCCCCTGGAAACCCCTTTCCACAGCAGCCTCTGCCGTCTCCAACAGCCTATCTTCTGCGATAATCTCTGGTAGGGGAGCGATCCCCACAGTTGAAGGGCACGCCGCTTCCACGTCTACAATTATTGCCCGCTCAGGTGTGGCCACGGCATCTACTCGTCGCCTTTTCAATGTCGCCATTTTCTCCTCGCTAGGAGAAGATTCGTCTATTAAATGAAATACCGGGAAGGTCGGGACCTCCATTGATGGAATGGCCGTTTGACGGCGAGGTTCGCTTAATATCAGAGTCTGGGAAGAAGTATTACGCACATACTCGGCCAACACAAACTGTATCCCAGCCGAAGCAACTACCTGGCAAAATGCGGGGTCAGGAGCCTTGGCCTTCTTAGAAGTTCTCCGACCTGGCATTAAACGAAAACCATAAGCGGCAAAAAGAAATGCACCAGAGCAAGAGCAAAATAGTTATAAAGGCGAAACTCGACTTACCGATCGAAGGCTTGAACCCGAAACTCTTGTTAAAGGACGCCTAGTCACGGATCCCTGCGGTGTGAGGCAAGACGCGGGCCACCCAGTCACTGATATCAGCGATCAAAGAAGGGGGATGCCTCTCGGCTACAAAAAGAAAAACAACGTAATAAGTCACGAAACACTAAGAGAAGGGAAAGAACGTATTACTCCAAATAATGACACTTACGACAAAAATTCCATTGTTCAGGAAATTTGCTAGGGTTCGCCACCACGTGCTCGGTT
Organism: Nicotiana sylvestris; assembly: GCF_000393655.2. Classification (NCBI taxonomy): domain Eukaryota; kingdom Viridiplantae; phylum Streptophyta; class Magnoliopsida; order Solanales; family Solanaceae; genus Nicotiana; species Nicotiana sylvestris. The sequence goes on from NC_091065.1 coordinate 23,991,428, forward strand.
TTGATGAAGAAGTAATGGGCCTAAAATCGGCGGTTCGTCCTATCATCCATCCCCGCCACCAATCCTTTGGTTCCGCGATGGCGGAGGTAAATCATCATGCCCCTATGAAAGCTCGGTACGAAGAGATGTAGTAGATGGCAGATAGAGACTTCACAGCCGGCCAGCTCTGCAAACTTTGCCAACATAAGGAAGACCTTGTAAAGGTAGGGAGAAAGCTCTGCCGGGCAGATGTTGTAGTAGCGGTAGAACTCCTCTACCGATGGAGGAAGAGGAAGAGAATAGCCTATCTAGAACAGGTAGGTGTAAAACGCACAATACCTAGGTCGGTGAACTTGAACCACATCATTTCCGGTCGAAACCAGGTCAATGTGGGCAAGAATGACATTTTTGGTCCTAAAGGCGACGAGGTACTTCGCCTCTATCTCAAATTTCGCAGGCTCCGGTTCATGGGCGGGTTCCTTAGAGAAGTCGGACCTAAAAGTAGGGTTACGAGGAACGATCTCCTCCATAGTGGGGAAGTTCTCATCCTCTATAACCGCTGATTCTCTACCACCAAAAGGCATGTCCACCGATAATGGAGTAGGGTCAGAGATCGTCTCAGCGTTGGGGTCACGTTAGCCATTTTTCGTTAATATGTATACGGTGGAATAGAAAAGGAAGAAAGGGTGACAGCGGTTGCAGTTGCAGAGAGCAAGAACACAAGAAGAAGAAAAGGAAGCGAGTGCAAGGTTGAAGAAATCAGAGAATGCAAAAGTTCCATTGAGAAGTTTTCCCCTCTTTATTTATAGACATCAGAGGCGTTCGAATCGATGCAAGCAACCGCCAGTTGCCCTAGAAACGAAACGACAGGAGCTCGAGGAACGAGGCAACACATCGGAAAAATGCGCAATGATGACGCATGCATCTCAATGTCACCCTGCACCAGCCCCATGACCCACGACTCTCAGAGCGACACATTATTATTTTGGCTACGGACACCTCTACTCGATCACCAGACCAACATTTTTTCCTAAGTTGCCAACTGATAAAGTCCGCTCATCGGGGCCGACCAGAAGACGAACTCGACAAGCGGGGGGACTAACTGTATGAGTCAAAATCCGGCTTAGGAAGTTAGGCGTGGAAAGATCATTAATTGAGAAGACTGTGTTTCGATTTGGGCGGCCAGGCCGAGGTCGACCAAATCCCAACAATGAGTAGTCGCTGAGCAAGTCATTGAAGTCGAGGTCGAGTGGCGAAGAGTAAGAACAACGGCTAGTGTAGTCTTGGAACTAGCAACAAGAATATTCCCTTGAATATTCTCTTTGTTGTACTTTTTTAGAATTTTAGAGAACATCCCATATAAATAGAAAAGGAGAGAGAAGAAAAGGGAGGCGCGAGATTCATTCTGAGAAAAACTATTGTAAGAAGTTGACTCTTGAGAGAAAATACAAAAGTTCACCTTTCCATAGTGACTGGTTTTGTCGATTATTCTTCTTTTCTACTCACACGATCCAAGAAAATATTGTTCATTTTCTTATTATTGCCACACTTTGTTGTCAGGAGGAAGAATCTTCCACATCATTCAATATTTGGGTGAAGCGTTCTTCCTATTTACACTTATTGCCATTTTCCATATTTATTGCTCATCATTCATTCTTCATTTATTCTCAAAAGCGTGTATTTAATAATCTGATAACCGATTCCGCACATTAAGTAGACGATACCATTCAAACACTTAGCTAGATCTAAGAATTATTATGCTTGACTAGGATTCACCTTTCACCTTATTTATCTTTTGATTAGTTTAACAAAGAGTGCTATACTTTTTGATCAAACACTATGTCGTTTTAGATTTATTACTATTTATCTATGATTTTAATTGAGTTTGATATTGAAACCCTATTTTAGCATGTTGATCTTTGTTATTTTATGTGTTTGGTTCGCCTAGCCGACATGTTAGGTGTCACTACAACACCAGTGAAATTTTAAGTCATGATATATCGAGTACTAGCTACACCCCTCTTTTTGGTATAAAAAGCCTAGTGTTATGTGTAGATTTACTTTTTTTTCCCAAACCCAACTCTACAGTAGCTTTATTCATATTTCTTATTGAAATTCGATGTGTTTAGTATGATGAAAGTTTGTCTAATTGATTCGGTTATCAGAAAATATTTTCATTCGTCAAATGGGAAACAGACTTCCCTTTTAGACGAATATTGGTTGTTTTTTTTTTTGCAATTATCTCAATTTTTTATTTCATATTATTGGTTCCAACTAACAATTAAATATAATATTAGTTTTTAGTACTTACCAATTTCAACAAGTACACTCTTCGACTATCCTCCTCTTCTTCTAGACTTCCACTCCCTCCACGTGCATATTGTTTCAGAAAGTTCATTCATTCAAAATTTTCATAAAATGGTTAGCAGCTTTAGAAGAATATTGGTTTCAACTAAGTTAGCTTTAAGGTTTGGCAGTGGCAAGGGCAAAATTTTATTCGCACCACGTATTTACACTAAATTATATCAATTTATCATGATCAAGTAATTTTATTAGGTAAAAATATGTATTAGTTAATTATGATTACGTGAAATTAGTTTATTTACAAACAAATATCATACCCTATTAGTTTGATGTAAACACCTGGTGCGGCGCAGATAAATTGTATCCGTAACAAAAGCAAGCCAAGAAGCTAGTTTTAGGGGAATAAAAGATGGGAGGCATTTCCAGGACATTAGTACAGTCGTAGGGGAATAAAATGGCTAGTTTTACGATCAGGTAAAGGTGTAGTATAGTTGCTCTGATGGTAAGCAAACTCCACTTCCAACCAAGAGGTTGTGAGTTTGAGTCTCCCCAAAAGCAAGGTGGGAAGTTCTTGGGGGGAAGAATGACGGGGGTCTATTTGGAAACAACCTCTCTACCCTCAATAAATTTAAAATTGGATCTCACAAAATCTGACTCCCGAAAAAGACAAAATCGAATTGATAGATTGATTCATTCTTTTATTTAGCCTGATCCAATATTAACTTGAAAATCTATTTAATTCGATTTAATATTAATAAAAATAAGTTGAATTAAACTAAAATAAACGATAATATGTAGACAACTCTATTTTTTTTGGTTTTCCACTTGGTGTCCGGTATCCGTATTTGAGCCCGACTATATCCTGATTCGCGCCGCGTAAGGCTCCATTCGGGGGAAGCGCTCCTTACTAAGGAATTTTCCATACCCAGGACTCGAACTCGAGACTTTTGGTCAAGGGAAGAGCAGTCTCATCCACTGCACTTCATCCTTTGGTGGTACGCAGACAACTCTATTGTTTGTGTGTCTGTTAGTCATATTTGATTCTATATTTCGCTTTCGCCCTTTGGGCTTTAAATCAATTGGATTCTTCTATAGCCTCAACATTTCCTTTAATTAATATTCCTTCTGTGTCATGAGAATTTGGCACTGAGTTTGAGATTACGAGTGAAAAAAAAAAGACTTTTGAAATTTACTATCTTAAAAATACAATGAGATTTTTGTAGTTCTAAAGATATATCATTAAGGATAAATTAAGAAAATTAAAGTTAAATTATTTTTACCTATAAAAAGATGTTATTTATTATTTTTGGATGGACTAATAAAAAAATTGTGTCACATAAAATAAAAAACTGAGGGGTACATTCATGCAGATTTTATTGTTTCTCAATAATGAAGCAGAACTGAACACATGATATATATGTTGAAATTAATGAACTAGTGATTTCATTTGTTAAATGTTAGTTATAGATTTTCATGTAAATTGAAGTTCTTTGTTTCTTATACATTACTTTCTATATATAACGTGCAGATATAATTACATATTTGGTTGCACATGCATATTTATAACTAATTTACTCATCATAATTATCGAATTACCAAATGAAGTAAGTTTATTTCATAAATTTCAACTAAGCTAACAGCGGAGCTGGCCACATCACTTCATTTGCATAAACACTGGTCCTAAAACCGAATGAAATAACTACTTTGCATACCTAATGCATCATAGAATTAAAAGTATTTCTGGTTGCTCTTACTGCATCCTTATTTATTTCATCACTTTTGATTTCTTTAATCAGATAATTATAGGAAAAAAATTAGAAATTTAATATGTAGAGTTAACATATTAACCAAAAAGTAGTTTATATTATAAGGGAAAAAGTCCAAGTTATCACTGCATTTTGCGAAATAGTTTATATTTATTCTCCGTTAACAATTGAGGTCAATCATTACCTTTGCTATTACGAAAATGGCACATAGTTGCCGTTATTCCTAGATGAAAAAGTATTAGAATTTAATTAACATCTAAACTCTTTAATTAGCACTTATGTCCGCCACATGTCTATTTTTTATTTTAACGTAACCCACCCTTTTATCCAAACCACTCGTCGTTCCACAACCATTGTTAACACACCAGTGGAGCCACTTTACTCATTGTTCCCATAAAAAACGCTTTAAAATAACAAACGATAACTAGCGTGAGAGATTCCTCCGACCACCAGCTTACTAGATTGCTACCATTTCCTTCCTCTTCCATTACAAAATCTCTACCATTTCAATCGCCAGAAAAATTAATAGTGAACCACCACATATCTCCCTCTTTATTCTCATATTTCAATCGCCACTAAAGGAGTATATTAACTCTGTCCGTGAGAGACAGAGTTAATATAGTCCTTTTGGGTCATGGGTTTAAGTTAAGCCACGCCATTAGACACGTAACTTATTTTTGGAGTTAATTATTATTTCAATTAGAGATTAATAATTCTGTCTGGGAATAAGAATAATTATGCATCACTTTATAATGGCGAGGGTATAATTAACCGCAACTTTTAACGTAAACATTGTACGGGGCGCCCTATTTGGTCGCCCCCATTTAACTTATACTCATTTTTTTTTAAAAAGTTTTAATTTGTAATCACTTTTTAAACAACTTCAACCCCCGTTTTCCTCCTCCTTCTCCTTCTTCGTTTTCTTCTTCTTCTTCTTCTTCTTCTTTCTTCTGTTGTTGATGGTGTTGCTATGAAACTTCAGTTCATGGGGATGATTGTCATAACTATGTTTATCTGATTATTTAAAAATAAATTATAAATAACTTTCTAAAGTAAGTACGTGCATGTATGTAAATATAAGTCCATTTCCTTTAATTCACATTCTATTATTTATTTTTTGGATTCAGCTATGTACATTATCAATGTATTAACCTGTTGTGCTAAATCATTATCTAGTTTTTTTAAGTTACTAATTCTACTTATGATAAACTTATTATCTGTACAAAAAATAAATTACATGAAAGCATAAAACATGCTGAAATTCAGCAAATATAGAACAAAGCTTCAGCTAAAACATGATGAAGTTCAGCAAATATAGAACAAAGCTTCAGCTAAAACATGATGAAGTTCAGCAAATAGAGAACAAAACTTCAGCTACCAGAATGCTTAAGTTTAGCAATTACAAACAAAAACTTCATCAAATAGAGAACAAAACTTCAGTTACTATGCTTAAGTTCAGCAATTACAAACAAAAACTTCAGCAAATAGAGAACAAAACTTCAGCTACTATGCTTAAATTCAGGAATTACAAACAAAAACTTCAGCACACTTGGTTCAGCAATTTTTGCTACTTCAGGCCCGTCTACTAGAATACTGAAGTTTTGCGTGATTTCCTTTGCTACTTCAGGCTCGTATGCTGAAGTTACGCGAAAAAGTGGGTACGCTTGTAATTTTTTTTGCAAAGCGGGCACAAGTTAAAACGTGACCCAAGAAGCGCGTATAGATGCAAATGCCCCACTTTTAACGGAGGACAATATAAAGGAAGAATTACAGCTTTTGTCACTTGGCCCAAGAGCCCAATCTAAAATGCCCTAGGTTAAAGTTCTTACCCGATTTGGCCCAGGTTGTAGAAAATTTGAAAGAAACTTTTCAACCTTTAGCCCATTATTGAAGACACGCTTCTAGGTTTTTTTTCTTTTCTTCTTTCTTTTTTCCCAAAATACTCAATCTCTCCCCTCTCGCCGCTCTCTTCTTTCTCCCTAAAAATTATAGAATTATTTTGTACACACTCGTGTTAATTGCTTTTGAGCACAAGGGCTCTTTAATCCTCACATTCTATGTCAATTAGGTTTCGAATTTTGTGTTAATTGATGAAAAGAGGTTAAGGAACCACAATAAATTTGGCCTATCGGTCTGGAAACTATTAGATCTAGCTTGAAATTATCAGATCTTGCCTAGAAGAGCATCTCCGACGACGTCGTCTTGTATTTTCTTATTTTTCTCAGTTTTTATATCATCCTTTGCTAGTGGTGAAGCCCATATTTGAATGCCAAAACCTCGTCGGGAAAATTCAACACCAGCAACCACCTAAAAATACAAAGTAGTGATGGATAGAAGATGTTTCTAGTGTAAATTTTGTATGGGTAATGTTTATACACACTTATACAATATTATATAAGAATGTATAAGTATGTATATCTGTGTACAATATTGTATAAATTATTTATGTTTTTAATATATAAGTGTGTATATACATTGTACATGTATAATAGGCATCCATGGAAGTTTGACACTTTCTTCTCTTTTCTTCTTTGTCTTATTTTTCTGGTATACATTATTAGAGATTGTATATACAAGCTTATACAAAATTATACATAATTATACGCATGCAGTTAAATCCAAAATTGAAATTTTCATACGTTCAATTTTTATTTTTTCTCGAACAATCTATGTATAAATCGACTTTCTTGTTGATTTATCTCCCAAATCATGTGCAACAATTTTTCAAATTTCATTTTTATTTTTGCTATTTGAAATCTGAAAAAGAATAAAATTTAATGTTCTCGAGTTGCATTATATATTAATTTGCTTTTTTGTAGATGAAATATAAGTTACCCAATTTTCGTGCTTGAAGATCTGTTGAACAAAAAATAATAAGAAAAATGCTCAATTTTCATACTTTGGCCTCTTGTTAATGGGCTACAGATTTGCAAAATTGTAACTGGATTATTCTGCTGTAATGTATGTGGGTGGACTGTATTTTTGTGTAATTCTGCCAAATATAAATCATTATGAAAAGTATAAAGATAAATTTTAGATCTTTTCCCATAAAATTGTAAAAATAGATTAGTACAATAGGTAAGTTGATGAAGGGTGTGTTTGGTAAGAAGGAAAATATTGGTTGGCTTAAATGTTTTGAAAACATTTTCCTTATGAACTCATTTCCTCCAACTGGAGGAAAATGTTTTCCTTTATCAAGAGAAGGGAAAATATTTTCCAAAACTCCTTCTCAATCTTCCTCACCCTTACCAACTCACTGCACCCCCTCTCTCCAAAAAAGGCTTCTTTTTTTTTTCAAATTTTCAGTTTTTTCGTTACCACTCACCCTATTACCCCTCTACCCCAACCCCAACCCCATCCCCGCTCCCATAAAAAAATTAATTTTTTTTACCTTATTTGTTTTTTAATATTTTCAATTTCTATTTTTTCGTTTTTCTGCCCTCCCCCACCCCCCCACCCCCCAAAGCTTTTTCTTTTAAATATATTTTTTTTAGTTTTTTTATTTATCGGTTTAAAGATTCAAAATTTTACAAGTTTCAAAGTTATGAGTTCAGAGATTTATGTGTTTGGAAGTTTACGGGTTTGAAATTCCACGATTTCGAAAGTTTAGCGGTTCGAAAGTTTATGAAATTTGTGGGTTCAGAGGTTGTTGGTTTGAAAGTTTATGACTTCATGTTTATTATATTTAAATTATTTATGAATACTCTTGAGAAGTCATTTTCCTTAATTTGCGTACCAAACACCGGAAATAAATAAGATTACTACTTTGTATTGGGAAAAATTAAGTTTATATATAGAATTCATTATAAGATGACACGTCATGACACGTGCACCAGTTAAAGAGGAACAAGTGATGAAGAATAATCAAAGAGGCACGAGCTTCAACAGGCACGGACAGTCATTCAGATAAAAGGCAAGGAAGGCAGGTGCTCGAACCTCTTTATGACGGAAGAGAATGAATCTGATAGAAAATAAGGAACAGATACGAACTATTGGGCATTAAATACAGAAACGTTAAGGAATCTGTATTGAATCAAATATGATTTTTGATTGTAACATTACATTAAATGTCATTAATTGACAATAATGGCTCAATTATGGAAGAAACGAAACGTACCACTTAGAAATAGCTATAAAAGGAGAAGATTGATCATTTGTAAGGATACAAAATATCACCGAAATATACTGATTTACTTTGTTTTCTTCTATTCATCTGATTATTATCAAAGCCAATTTCTTTTATTCATTTTATATATTGATTATCAGCAACCCGAGTTCTTCTAAAATAAAGCTTTGACCGAAATTACTATTTTTGGTTAAACAAATTGGTTCTGTTATCGGGAATCTGATAATCGTTTACTTTCTTAATCAATTCTTTCATCAAAACTTACCATGTCGAATAACAACGACAACAACCAAGATACTCAACATCAGGAGAATGATGCGGGTGATAGGACACCACTTCCCTCACCGCGTGATTCACAACGTCAGTCACGAGAAGGAACTCCAGATGGCTCTGAAACAAATAATGGGGTTGCAAACGAACAAGCACTTGATGATGCCTTAAAAAATCTCATTGCTCAACAAGTCAATGATGCCCTCCGAGCTTTTACCTGCCAATTGCACGACTAACACCAACTCCGAATCAGACTACTTTGGAAAACCCACGTTCTGGGCTCGTTAACTCAGGTATTGGTGGAACTCCAAGAGAGTCTCGCGATGGCGAACCAGATAACATAGTTAATTTTGATTTACAAAGTTTAGTTCTAATCTTGCAGAAATAGCTCAAAGAGCAAAACGATCGTATAGAGCAAATACCTGGAGTACCACTTGTAATCAAAGGAATAGACATGGATAAGTACTCACAACAACCATGGAAGCCTAGTGCAGCTCCGGTGTCAATCCCGAAGAAGTTCAAAATGCCTGATATTCCAAAGTATGATGGCACAACTGATCCACGAGACCACGTGATTGCATTCACAACTGGTGTGAAGGCCAACGATTTAACCAAACAAGAAATTGAATCAGTGTTGCTCAAAATATTTGGTGAAACACTCACCAAGGATGCATTAACATGGTATTCCCTTTTACCCGAAAATTCTATAAATTCTTTTGCTGAGCTTGCAGATTCTTTTATCAAAGCACATTCGGGAGCTCAAAAAGTTGAAAAGAGAATGGAAGATATTTTCAAAATCAACCAAAGAGATTCAGAGTTGCTTAGGGAATTCGTGGATAGGTTTCAACGTGAAAGAATGATGTTACCACGTGTGAGCACGTGATTTTTGCCTTATATGAGAATTACTCCCAAAAATTCAAAATAAAACAATTTTCCTTTGTGTGCAATTTTTGTATTTTTGTGGTATTTTTGTATAATTATTTATATTTTTGTTTGTGCATGTTTATTTGTTTAAATTAATAAAAAATATAAAAATCTGTCGCATTTGCGTTTAATATTTAATTAAGTTTGTTTACAAAATGAAAAAATCATAAAAATAATGTACGTTGCATTTTTAGCACTTAATGTCCAAATTGTGTGATTTTCTCGTTAGTCGCTATTTAATTGTGTGTTAACTATTATTAAGAGTTAATTAGTATTTTCAGATAATTTTTGGGTTTTATAATTTAATCTTAGCATTCTAGCTTTATTATTATTTAGGAAATTGAATAAATAGAAAAGGATAAAAATAGAAGAGATCGAATTGGGCCTTTTCTTCAATTTTAAGTCATAGGTCCAAAGAGACTCAATCTTCCCAAACGACCCAGTCCATTTCGAACTGGGTCCAGTCCATAACCCCAAAAGGCCCAAACCCCCTTTTCTTTCATTTTTCATAAAACAAAACAAAACAAAAAAGAACAAGAAAAACCCTAAGCTACCCCCCCCCCCTTCTTCTTCTTCCTCTCTTTCTTCTCCAAACCCTCCTCCCATGGTTGTTTGCTTCCTCTTCTTCTTCATCCTCCCATGGCAGCCCTTCACCCCGTCACACTCACACACACACACACATCAACACATACACACACATACACAGTGCAAAACCAGCTCCACCATGAACAACCAACGTTCATGGCTGCTGCTTCCTCCTTCGTTCTTCGTCCAAACAGACCCTGCTGCTCCTCCTTCGTTCTTCGTCCAAACAAGACCCCACTGCCACTGCTTCATCTTCTTCGTCAAGCTCGAGCTTGAGCTCGACACTCATGGCTGCTGCTGCGTCTTCTTCTCCACCCCGTCGCACGCTGCTGCTTCTCCTCCTTCACGGCTGCGTTGATGTTTCTTCTTCTTCGTCATTGTTGCTGCTGCTCCTGCTACGTCCAGCCATGGACGAGATCTTCACTGCCATGGTTGCGTCTTCAAGCTCGAGATCTCGTCGCACCATGGCTGCTGCTCCGCTCCTGCTAGGCTCGTCGCTACTGCTGCCCCATCGCTGCCATGGCAGCTCCATCGTTGCTGCTCCGTCCTTCTTCTCCATAGTTATTGCTCCCATGCTTCTACTGCTTCAGCTATCGTCAGCCTTCTGGCGTCCCTTTCAGGAACATTCGGCTATGTCTTGACAAAATAGTGTCACCCAACTTCTTTATGATGAAATTAAAATTTGACATATATATATATATATATATATAATTTTTTTATTTTTTTGCAAAATGGGAGGTGGGACATCACCCGACTTATTTATGACAAAATTAAAATTTGACATGTTTTTTTTGTTTATTTATTTTTTTTTGGCTATTTTAGCAAAAGGGGAGGTTGGACCCGATGAGGGTTGCCTATGTATCTCACATCCGGTGAGAATCAAACCCGCGTAGTTCGAGACTCAGAAATAAAGCAAATAATCTAACTCCTTTTTTTTCGAAAAAATACTTACAAAGAAGAGAGAAAATATTCCTGGATTTTGATTTTTGTTGTTGTTGTTTATATATATATATATATATATATTAACTTCTATATATATTGTTTTTGAAAAGAAACGACGGCTAAAAAAATATATATTTTTTAACTTCTTTTCCCTTCTTTTTTTTGGAAAGTTCAAAAAAAATCTTCTAAAGAAAAAAAGGAAATACTTTTGGACTATTACTGTGGATTTCTAAAAGAAATACTACAAAAGAAAAGAAAAAATATTTTGAATTTTGAATTTTCTTTTGAACTTTTAAACAAATATTTTGAATTTTGAGAGAGATTAAAAAGAAATATTGTTGTATTATTTTTTTTATTTGAGGTCTAAAAGACTGAGTAATAAAAATATTTTTTTTTTATTTTTGGAATATGGTGGGCCGGAACCGAAGAGGTTTGCCTACGTATCTCACATCCGGTGAGAATCAGACCCGCGTAGTTCGGGCGAATAAACTAACTGATTTTGAAAACAAACATATTTTCCCCTCTTTTTTTTAGCGAAAGAAACTATTTTTCCTTTTCATTTTTTTTTTGAAAATAAAGCAAACTAAAATAAAAGACTTTTTCCTACACACTTTCTGCTTTTTTGGGTAAACAAACAATTTTAAAAGTAAAATATATTTTTATTTTATTTTTTTAAAAAAAAAATTCGGCAGAGTTCCAACAGTACTTGGACACTGGGTTTTTCTAAAATAATCAATTAACTCCCTAACTGTTATTTCTCTCTTTTTCTCTTTTTTTTTCAATTTTCCAACGTTCCCGAGATTCAAAAACTGGTCAACATGCGGGTTCGGAATAAATGCACAGCATAAATAGGATGCACCAGGATGGTCTTTTTTATTTAACGTTGCTAGTCCTAGACGGACCCAACCCCTGTGGTGAGTCCCCTAAGTCAAATGCAACATGATGCAAATAATCGTTCCTACTAGGGATCCGGCATGAAGTCATGTTATTCTATGTTCAAAACCTGAGTCGGTGTTGACAGAAATGTATTCCCGCATTATACTGGTGGGCGACCTAGAACATGAAATGAAAAGACAGAAATGTATTCCTGCATTATACTGGTGGGCGACCTAGAACATGAAAATGAAAAGAGAAATGTATGCCCGCATTATACTGGTGGGCGACCTAGAACATGAAATTAAAAAGAGAAATGTATGCCCGCATTATACTGGTGGGCGACCTAGAACATGAAATTAAAAGACAAAAATGTATTCCCGCATTATACTGGTGGGTGACCTAGAACATGAAAATGAAAAGAGAAATGTATGCCCGCATTATACTGGTGGGCGACCTAGAACATGAAATTAAAAGACAGAAATGTATTCCCGCATTATACTGGTGGGCGACCTAGAACATGAAAATGAAAACAGAAATGTATTCCCGTATTATACTGGTGGGCGCCTAGGACATGAAATGAAAACAGAAATGTATACCTGCATTATACTAGTGGGTGACCTAGGACATGAAATGAAAAACAGAAATGTATTCCCTTATTATACAGGTGGGCGCCTATTCAAGCGGGACATTGCATCCCCAGAAAGCGCGGGTGCATTGCATCTCTGATAGAACGGTTTAACTGCTTAGGTGCATTGCATCTCTGATATATGATTATCTGTCAAATGCCCTAACACTAACGTGATGGCTTCTCTTTGCTATGTTCATATATAGAGAAGTGGTTGGTTGTGGTAACTCCTCCCTACAAAGTAAAAGGGGACAATGACACAGAACCTTAGAACCGAGTGGGTCGGTACCGATGACCGACAACAACTGGTCGAACGGAACAACGGGTTGGTAGAAGAAGTGAAAATGCTGAGACAGCATGTGGCAGACATGTATCGGGCATGGATGGCTCGGATAGCACCACCCCCGCCACCACCTAGCTTCCTGGAATCTGTCCTTACCCAAACACCGAGCACAAGGCCAGACGCTCTCCCACACTATCCATATATAACCGCCTATCACAGCTTTCCCAGCCAACCGAGTAGCTTCATCACTCGCCCTCCTGCTATGTTTTCTCAATACTTCTCCCCTCCCCAACACCACTTTTCTCCCCGTGACCCTAAAAACCATACTTCACTTTACGGATGCCCGGCTCCGCAAAATGCCTATCCACCCTCACAAGCCTACCGGAAGCCCCCTGGATCAGGTTTTCGGCCCAATCAAGCATTTAGGAACAAGAGGTTGCTGAAGCGAGGAAAGGCTCTCACCCCTATCGGAGTATCTTACGCAAGTCTGTTCGAAAGGCTAAGGCATGCTGGCCTGATTGAGCCGCTCCCTGCATATACTCCAGATCCACATGCAAGAAGATTTGATCCTGCAGCACGATTCGCATACCACTCCAATGTCAGAGGGCACAACATTGAGAGCTGTCGTAATTTGAAAAGAGAAATAGAAAGGATGATCCAGGAAAATCTGATTATGATCGAGGACAGTGACATGGAGCACACGAATCCTATTGGGAACTTGTTGACTGAGGTTGATGATATTGAAGTTGGTAATGGTCTTGGCAATATTGATGCAAAGCTCAGTGGCCAAAATGCCAGGTTCGAGAATTGGGAGGACGTTCCATTCCTTGATTAGCAGGAGAGAAGCTTTTGGTGGCTTGTTTTGTTGTCATTTATGTTCTCCAGATTATTCTTAGGGTTGTGATACGGATGTTGTCTTGTGTCAAACTTTCTTATCTTTCCATTTTGTCATAGCAGTTTGTTTAAGTTTTGTCCATGTCGTTCTTCATTTCAGCTTACAAAATGTCAAAATTACAGTTGTGTACCTGGTATTGTCAATATAAGAAGAAGAAAGTCAGCCACGTAGTACGTAACACAGCAACAACAATAATAACCAGCAATCCAGTCAATAGAAATCCTAGTGACAGATTTGAAAATCAAAATAAAATCCAGAAACACCGACAACAAACAACGGACAGAGCCAAGGGAATCTTTTCAGATTTGAAAGACTAATTAATGTTTAACCCTTAATTTCTAAACCCGTATATCAGAATATTTATCAGGTGTATACTATTCTCTCTTTTAATTTCCAGCTCCTTTTTTATTTGTATTTTTTTTCTTTTTCTTTTTCTTTTTTTTTGAAAGTTTTAATATTTTTCGGAATTTTTCTTTCTCCCTCTTCAATCTTTAGCCCTTTTTTTCTCTCTCTATCTCCTCTTCTCTTTTTTCCCTAAAATCTGATCAAGTCCCTCTATTTATCCCCATCTTTTAGCATTTTGTTTTAAACATAAAACCCACTATCTTCCCACTCAACCCCCATTTTAATCTCACTACTTAATGTTTTATCCCCCACTACATTAAACAAATACCTCATTATATCTTGTCCCACATGCTTATATTAAACAATTGCATTATTCCCCACCATTATATCTTGTCCCCCCATTATTGATTATTTTAATATTATCTTAATCTTAATGGACAGAACACTCAAAATAAATATTTATTCAGAATTTTAATTCCAAAAATACCCCTCTGACCTTACTGAAATTACCATTTTGACCCTGAAAACATTGTAATTTACCAATCTACCCCGTCAGCTATAACAAGTTCAACTAATCAATTCTAACCAAAATATAGCAGCTATAACCAATTCCTAATCAGATTTTATGAACAAACTCAAACTATATGATGAACAACAAGAAACAACTGGAATTATTTTGATTGAACAATCTTTTTAAACAACAAATCTATTTTCAGATTCAACAATAATAACAAACAAATATATTCAAAGCATGAGCTCAAATTCAAATCAAACTTAAACAAAAATAAATAAACAGATTCAAATCACTAAACTCAAATAATCAATTGATCTTCAAATTAAATCCAACAAAATACAACAAAGATACATGATTCAAACTAAATCAAAAAATTAAAAACCAAAATATAAACTCACATTAAATCACTGAATTAAAAACGAATTTCAAACAAAAATGAAACGAATTAAATCTATATTAAACAACAAACAACGGATTCAAGCGATTTAAACTAACATATTTCTATATTACAACTAAATTCTTTTAAACGAATAAAAATAAACCGAAGAAGAAATAATTGATTGAATTTCAGCCTAAGCAGTATAATGCTGGGGGTGCATTTCTGTCTATCGCCATTTCTAGACTGTGTACCCGAGCGGACAACTCAAGTCGAGGAGGGGGCAACCTACCGGGAACCAAAAGGTCATCCGGCTTCGTAACTTGTCCGAGCCTCTTTTTATTTCAGGGTATGACACTAACAGAATAGGGAGTCTCAACCAGTAAGCACACCACGTGTACCAGATAATTAGCCAGCTATGGTTTTTGCCAGTAACTTGAATGAGAAAAGTTCAGAAGCCACGAGATGACTCAAGGAAAGTCTGCGTAAATTTCCAGCAACAATCTGGAATGACGTTTACAACAGATACAGCACGAAGCTGAGGATAGAAGAAGACACTATCTCCCGATCCAGAAAAAGGAGAAGGTGAGTTCGAGACGTTCAAAAAACAAAAATAGGTACGAACCATATATGGGCCCAGCAGGAAAAGACTCACGATCAAAGCAGGATAACTCAAGGTACGATCGTAGATCAAGAAGTAGAGAGTCAGGTTCGTCATCGAGATTTGGGAACGATCGAAACTCACGGGAAATTTGAGATGATGATAGGAACTTGAAGGCAAGATTTGACGGTTACAATTTCAATGTCAGCACTTCATAATTGGTACCGGTGTTAAGAGGCATGGGCGATAAGGTGCGTTGGCCAAAAGAAATAAGATCAAATCCAAACAGGCGCAATCCTGATCACTGGTGCGAATTTCACAACGATCATGGTCATAAAACAGCAAATTGCAGATTGCTACAAGGCGAAGTTGTCCATCTATTAAAGCAAGGGTATCTCACTGAATTATTTAGTGAGAAAGGTAAGCAAGCATACATGAAGAACAGGCAGGAGCCCCTTAAACCTCCTTCTCCCAAAAGAACCGTTAATATTATAAGCGGGGCCGAATAATTCAATGGTGTAATGTACACAGCAGCTAATAAAGTTTCCAAAGTCACAATTACCCACGGGAAGCGGTGCGACATGTCTTAGAGGAACAAAGCATTACGTTTGATGATACAGATGCGGATGGCGTGTTAACTCCACATAACGATGCACTGGTAATATCTCTAATTGTACATGATACTAATGTGAAACGAGTTTTGATTGATCTATGGAGTTCTGTGAACATTATTCTGCTAAGAGTACTACACGAGATGCAAGCTGAAGAAAAACTAGTACCAAAGGCGCATACTTTGTTTGGATTCGACAATTCCAGCGTTGTGGCGAAAGGGGAGATAACACCTACTACATTCACAGAAGGGTTTGTCAAAGATACAAAGTTTCAGGTGGTAGAGATGGAGATGGCTTACAATATGATTCTCGGGAGACCATGGATCCACGAGATGGATGTCGTTCCGTCTACCTTACATCAAGTTATTAAATTTCTATCATCATGGGGAATACATCAAATCCGTGGGGATAAACAGACATCCAGGAGCATCAACTTTGTAGCAGATTAAAGTACGAGAAATGAAGAAAAATAGCAGTTACAAAACCTAGTTGAGGATACCACAACGCAAGCCTCAACTGAACAAGGGCGAACAGATGTGGATTCAAGACCCGATTCCATTCAAGAACCAGAAGAAAATGAAAACATCAAAACAACGATTGAATAATTGGAGGCTGTAGAGTTATTTACACAATGGCCTGAAAGGAAAGTCTATGTAGGGGCCAACCTAAGCCATGACATGAAAGGTAAGTTGATTGAATTTTTGAAAACTAACGTGGATTATTTTGCTAGGTCCTATTCTGATATGACAGGAATAACACCGGAAGTAATGACTCACAAGTTAAATGAAGACCCATCATATCCACCTACCAAACAAAAAAAGAGAAAGCAAGGGACTTTAAAAAATCAGGTGATTCAAGATGAGGTCCAAAAATTATTAAAAATTGGATCTATCCGCGAGGTAAAGTATCCTAATTAGTTAGCCAATACTGTTTGTAGTACCGAAAAAGAATCGTAAATGGCGAGTTTGTGTAGATTACACAGACCTTAACAAAGCTTGTCCTAAAGATTCTTTTCTATTACCACATATAGATCAACTAATTGATGTTACTGCAGGACATGAGTTGTTAAGCTTTTTAGATGCGTATTCAGGGTACAACCAAATCAAAATGGATCCCCTATATGAAGAGAAAACTTCATTTAGAATAGACAGGGGGATTTATTGTTATAAAGTAATGCCTTTTGGTCTCAAAAATGCTGGTGCAACGTATCAAAGATTGGTAACCAAAATATTCCAAGAACATTTAGGAAAAACTATGGAGGTCTACATAGATGATATGCTCGTCAAAACTCAACATTCAGGGGACCATATATCGCACTTGTCTGACACGTTTCAGATCTTGCAAAAATTCAATATGAAACTAAATCCTGAGAAATGTGCATTCGGCGTTTTATCGGTAAGTTTTTGGGTTTTCTTATTTCTAACCGTGGTATTGAATTAAATCCCGTGCAGATTAAAGCCATTGTAGAAATTTCTGACATGCTTACAAGTAAAAAAAGTGCAGAGATTGACAAGAAGTATTGTAGCCTTGGGTAGATTTATTTCCAAATCATCAGAAAAGTGTTTTAAATTCTTTTCAGCTCTTAAAAAGCAAGATCAGTTCGAATGGACTGAGGAGTGACAACAAGCCCTCAAAAACTTGAAGACATACCTGTCAAATCCGTCGTTGCTCGCAAAACCAAAGGTTGGGGAAAGATTTCTCATCTATCTTGCTATCTCTGAGGTAGCGGTAAGTGCTGTTTTAGTTCGTGAAGGCCAAGGTAAACAATCTCCACTTTATTAAGTCAGCAAATCATTATTAGATGCGGAGACGTGGTATCCTCAATTAGAAAAGCTTGCACTTGCACTAATCATGGCATCTAGAAAACTAAGGCCTTATTTTCAATGTTACTTTATTGCCATAGTAACTGGTTATCCATTATGCAATCTATTACACAAGCATGAGTTGTCAGGTAGGTTAACCAAATGGGCTATAGAATTAAGCGAATATGACATCACATACCAGCCTAGAACCGCGATAAAATCTCAAGTGTTAGCAGATTTTGTGGTTGATTTTAGCCAAGGAATGCAATTAGAAGCAAAAAAAGATTTACATGTGTTCAACGGATCTAGTCTAGGAATTTGGACCTTGTTTACTGATGGCTCATCTAATGTAAAGGGGGCAGGCTTAGGAATTGTTTTGGTACCACCTACGGGTGAAACCATTTGACAAGCCATTAAATGTCATTCTATAACTAACAATAAGGCAGAGTATGAAGCTGTGATTGCAGGTTTAGAACTGGCATTGGAACTCGGCATTAATCAGATTGTAATCAAAAGCGATTCGCAGCTTGTAGTTAACCAAATGCTGGGGACTTATACAGCCAGGGAAGCACGAATGCAACAGTATTTAGAGAAGGTACGGGATTTAATTAGGCAATTTCAGACCTGGAAGGTCACGCATATACCAAGAGATGAAAATGTTGAGGCAGATGCCCTAGCCAATCTCGCATCTGTGGCAGACGTGACAAGCAATGAAAGTGCTTCTGTAATTCATTTGTTTCATTCAGTACTCGATCCAGACAAAAATGAGGTAGATTTTAATAACTTAACCTGGGATTGGAGGAACGAGATTGTTGTTTTTTTGCAGTATGGTACCGTCCCTGAAGACAAGAAAAAAGCTCACACGCTTCGAAAAAAGACTGCTCGATATTGTTTAAAGCAAGGCAATCTTTATTGAAAAATGTTCGGTGGTCCCTTAGCAAGATGCATCGGGCCTTCTCAGACGGAATATGTAATGAGAGAAATACACGAGGGGCATTATGGGAATCACGCCGGAGGAAGATCACTGGTAAGAACCATGATTAGGGAAGGTTATTATTGGCCTAAAATGGAAGAAGAAGCGGAAAATTTCGTGGCTAAATGTGATAAATACCAAAGATACGGTAATAACATGCATAAACCAATGGAGTTGTTACATCCGGTCATTGCACTGTGGCCTTTTATAAAATGGGGGATGGATATCATGGGTCCACTACCACAAGCAAAAGGACAGGTAAAATTCTTGCTTGTACTCACTGATTATTTTACTAAATGGGTGGAAGCAGGAGCATTCAAACAGGTGCGAGAAAAAGAGATCAGAGATTTCATTTGGAGAAATATCATATGTCGATTCGGTGTACCAAAGGAAATCGTGTGTGTTAATGGCCCGCAATTTATAGACGCACAAATCACAGAATTTTTTCAAAGTTGGCAAATAAAAAGGATTATATCTACGCCTTATCATCCGGTGGGTAACAGACAAGCTGAATCAACAAATAAAGTTATTGTTAACAATTAGAAGAAGCTAAAGGCAATTGGCCAGAATTGTTACCTGGTGTTCTATGGGCATACCACACGACAACGAAAACAAGCACGGTAGAAACACCATTCTCATTAGTATATGTTGAAATAGGGGAGTCAAAAATGTCAGAAGAATCCAATGAAGAAGAAATGCTCATAAACCTTAATTTACTTGAAGGAAAAAGGGAAGTTGCACTAATAAGAATGGCAGCACAAAAGCAAGTCATGGAACGATACTACAATCGAAGAGCACGATTAAGATACTTCAAGATTGGGGACTTCGTACTCAAGAAAGTTTTTCAATCCACGAAGGCGGCCAATGCGGGTAAATTAAGTCCAAACTGGGAAGGACCCTACAAGATTCATGGTATTGCAGGGAAAGGAGCATACGAGCTGGAAATAATGGATGGCAAGATATTATCTTCACATTGGAATGTCGTTCACCTGAAGAGATAATATTTCTAAGGAGTACCCACTCAGGTATCCTCAATTTAAAATTCTATTTTTGAATTGTTAAAATTTTACTAACGATTTTAGATGATAGGCAATAAAGCTAGCTCATACTAAATGATGAATCAAGACCAACAAGGCACGTGGAATAAATTAAAATTCCTGGCCTAGGGCTACACCTATTCTGATAGAAATTGATACAAGTTAAGCAGTCTTCATCTATTATCGTACCTCCGAGTCACGTATGTTTTATTCCTTTACAGGAAAAGGACCAAGTAAGAGGAGTAATCAAGTGCTGGAGACTTTATACTTCAAAGCTCAAACACTTAGGGGACTATATAATATGCATGGACATATGTATAAAGAAGGCAAAGAAGATTGGGAGATAATCAAAGTTCAAGCCTGAAAAGTCTACTCATTATATGAGTCAAGTGCAGAGCAAAGTTACGAGCTAAGAGCAAAGTTACAAGCTAAGGCCAAAGAAAAACCTTATCATAGTAAGGTTAAAGGCAATGTACTGAAACGAGTTATAAATAAAAACATGTGTGTTATTTTCTTTTTTGGAATCTGATGTAAGGAAAATAGTTATGAAAAAGTTATAGAAGTTACTTAAATACATGTAAGGTAGAAATTGACAAAGTTCAAATAAAAACTTGTCGAGGTTATTCCAATAAACAAGTGTATTCCTATTTCTTTTATCGTACATTAACACCATTATGAAGCTGAGACGTCTTCTTCATTAAGTATCGAATATAAAAGGGCCCTCTTTTATAAAATTCATGATTGATTTAAAACATTCATGGAATTAAGAAAGTATTTTACAAAATAAAAGTGCAAATTAACGAATAAGTCTTTAAATATAAGGCAAGACAGAAGTTCAAAAATAGCTACAAAATTTCTTAATATTAAAAAGTTTAGACTAAGTATGAACTTAGTCATAAACTAAGAGTTGCTTATACAAAATGCCCTGAAAAAGGTCTGGAGACATAATGTTTTCAAACCCTCAAAAAAGACCAAGGGTTGCAACTACATTCCACCAAAGAAAAAGAAAAAAAAGTCACACATCATTCTCTTGTCATTGAGGAGTTGAAGAAGGAACCAAAGCAGGGTCTTCAGTAGCAGCAGGTTCAATTTGACTTGAAGGAATTGGGGTACCCATATCATCTTCAACATCGCCAAAAGCTTCAGCCACGAGAGAAGGAAAGTCTTGGCTCTACTGAATTTTTCAATAGTCTCTTTGATTTTGGCTAAATCAGATTCCAAGTTAAAATTCTCCTGGCTAAATTCAACAAGGGTATTACGGCGAGAATTTAAAAATGCCCAACTCACTTCAATTGCGGTTTTATCTTCAAGAATCTCATAATCTCTTTCCCAGTCAGCAATTTCATTTTTTAACTTCTCATTTTCAGCCAAGGCAAAATCATAAGAAGTTTGAAGAGAAGCATGTGAATTTTCTAAGGAACGAACTTTATCAGAAGATACCCGGAAGTCTTCTTGAGTTTGAGTCAGAGTCTGCACGAGTTCACCAGCATATGCTTCTTTCTTACCTAAGAGAGCCTTCAACTCTCTGATCTCTTCACTTGCCTTGGAGAGTTGCTCGGAAAAAAAGGTTTCAAGAAGATTCTTCTCTTTACCTACTTGATTTGATGAAGCCTTTTCAACCGCCAACTCTGAAGTTAAAACCCTTACCTGCTGCTCTAAGGTACATCTACTCTCTTCTAATATTTCCATGTCGATTTGAAGACTTTCAAACTTTTCCTTCTAATTATCCGCCTCCACTTGGTAGTCACACGCTAATTGCTCTAAGAGGAAAACCCTCTTCATCATCTCTGTGCCAATTAGATTGACCTAAAAAAAAGGGAAAGATGAAAACCCTGAAAATAGAAAAAAGGTAAAGTAAAGCTTGAAAAAGGGATACCTTTAAAGAAGCATGCACTATATCGTTCATCAAAGTCAAGGAACTGTGGCCATCAAGTTAAGCTCTTTCAACTGGACCAATCAAAGGTTTCAACCACACGTCAGCTCGACCTGATTTCCTCAAAAGGTTACCCTCGACAGGAACTTCAATGGTAACTTGCCTCATAGCTTCACCTCTACTTGAGGAACCAACCTCGGTATGATGGATAGTTGAAGTAGAAATTGAAGAAGGAGGAACTGTAGAAGGAGTAAAAACAGCCTGGGGAGTAGAAACAACCTGGGGAGGAGCAGCAACGGTAACAGTCACGACTAGCAAAGAGGGTATCAAAGGAACGAGTGTAGAAAAAGAAGCAAGGGGTGCTACATCAGAAATTGGCCCAAACCTTTCACTACCAAACCCGCGAGCAAAAAGTTGTTCAACAGAAACATGAGCAGCAGCGGGAGTATCATCATCAGAAATCACCAACGAGGCATCAACAGGCTCGGTGGAAGGAATAGAATGAGGGGGAGATGTTTCATCATCTGAAATAATTCTTCTTCTAGCCCTTGGCTTTTTTATCCAAGAGCCCTCATCTTGTTCTTCTTCCTCCCCAGAGTCTTGATCAACAGAAGCTTTCCTTTTTGATGAAGAACCTAAAATTATCTCTTGGGCTCTTTCTATAGAAATTTTGGAAGCTGCGACGGCCTCAGAACTTACGCCTCGAATGGGAAATCCTGACAAAAAGAAGGATCAAAATAATTTCTGAAGAAAACAATGAGTAAAATAAGAAAATTCTTACCGTGATTTTTCACTTTCCAGCCAAAACGATAAGAGAGATTTTTCCAAGATCTACCGTCCATCGGAGCGGAACGTAACAATTTTCCTACCCAACCACGGAAATTAGGAATTTCATCAACAACTCCCATGGTTGCTGGAAAAGAAAAGGAAAATTAAAATAATGATCATCAAAATTGAGGAAAAAAGGTACGAGAAAGTTATTAAAAAGAAAACTCACGTGCAAAATTCCACTTCTCAGGGAAGGAAATATTTTCATCACCCACTAAACCGACAGTGGGGGCAGCAACAAACCAGGCGTACCAGCCACAGTCTTTGTCATCTTCTGGACTGACTAGAACTCTTTTGCTTCTTGCCACTAGAGTAAAGACTCCTTGGCAAAAGAGTTTAGGATAATAGAGATGGATTAAATGAGAGAAAGTAAAAGGCACGCCAGCCATGTTGGTCAAATGCCTCAAACAGGCAACAACCCTCCATACAATAGGGCCAATTTGACCTAAGCAAACGTCGAAAAAACGACAGAATTCAAGTATAACAGGGTCAATAGTAGGCTTAAAACCCAATGTGAAAGGGTAAGTGTAAACAAAAGAAAACCCAGTTAAGTAGGAGGTAATTCTTTGGTTCACATTAGAGATTATATTGGGAAAGTCATGGCTCTAATGGCAATCTCTACGAACTATTGAAATCAGACCTTCGGTGATTTGAGTCGGATAAGTATCAGCACGATCTAAAGAGGACAATTGGTTTCTAAGGGATTCTCTATCGTTGTAGAAAGATAGTTCCGCAGGGACTATTTCCTCTACTAAAGGTTCACGAAGAGGTCCAGAGGGTTCTTTACCTCTAGAAGAAGACCTTTGAGAAAGGGAACCTCTAGTTCTAGACGGAGGAGTAGAACTCGATGAAGGAAGAGAGAGGATTCGTGATGAAGAAGACTCTAAACTACAAAGCCTTCCTCCTCTCCTACTTCTAATAGGAGCAAGAGAAAAGTTGTCAACAATGGGAACTCTCCGAGGGTTAGGGTTTGAAGAAGACATAGTAGTACGAGGAAGAAGAAGATTAGAATTGAATATTCTGAACTTTTGTGAAAAGGACAAGGGTAAAAAGTTATATTTATAGTCAGAAGCAACCGTCAAAGGAAAAGGTGTAATGATGGAAACGTCATAATGAAAACTGACGCTTCGTAATTGGTGAAGTCGTAAAAGAGCCTTAAAAGGCACTGAAAGGTTGCAGAGCCAACCATGAGACGCCACGTGTCATGCACATTAAATGAGATAGTTGAAGCATCAGTTCCAGGGAAAAATTAAATGGCGGCAAATATTCCCGCTTTAATAAGGTCCACTTCCCAAATATTGTATTGATGAATAAATGGCAAGTGGGAGGACTATCTGTATTGGGAAAATTAAGTTTATATATGGAATTCATTATAAGATGACACGGCATGACACGTGGACCAGTTAAAGAGGAACAAGTGATGAAGAATAATCAAAGAGGCACGAGCTTCAACAGGCACGGACAGTCATTCAGATAAAAGGCAAGGAAGGCAGGTGTTCGAACCTCTTTATGACAGAAGAGAATGAATCTGATAGAAAATAAGGAATAGATACGAACTATTGGGCATTAAATACAGAAACGTTAAGAAATCTGTATTGAATCAAATATGAATGTTGATTGTAACGTTACATTAAATGTTATTAAATGCCATTAATTGACAATAATGGCTCAATTATGGAAGAAACGAAACGTACCACTTAGAAATAGCTATAAAAGGAGAAGATTGATCATTTGTAAGGACACGAAATATCACCGAAATATACTGATTTACTTTGTTTTCTTCTGTTCATCTGGTTATTATCAAAGCCAATTTCTTTTATTCATTTTATATATTGATTATCAGTAACCCGAGTTCTTTTAAAATAACGCTTTGACCGAAATTACTATTTTTGGTTAAACATACTTATTTTTCAAGAAAACATTTTCCACGGAATACATTTTCCACTATACTAAACACACCCGAAAAGTTCTTGTGTTGCGAAAGAGTTTCCACCATTGTCGAAATTATAATTCTTCAATGTATATATAAGTCAAAGTCAAATAATCTTAGTTACCGATTTATTCTACCGTACAAATTGGAATTAAACTTAAAAGTACTGCACTAATTCGTTATGGTAATGTTATCATCCATATATTTTAATTTTGAAATAAATTTATTTCCTTTAATTTTATCCATTACGAAATTCTTTACTAAAACCAAATCAAAATGATTTGACGGCTGCCATTATAGAGCAAATAAACAGGCCAAGCGTATAAGATAATCTCTACCAACGTGGACCATCTGTAGATTTATTAATTTCATTTTGTCCCATACCAAACTCTAATAAATTCTCTTCAACAACCTCTTCTTCCTCATATTTAGCTCAATATATTTTCACTTTCTCCAAATAAACATATTGTTGTTCTGAAAATTTTAGTTCTTGTAAAAATTACATAGAAAATGGCAAGCAGTTTCAGAAGAATTGGGAAATTGGCTACAATTTCTTCCAAAAATCAAAGTAGGAGATTTTCGTCAACAGTTGATCAGACGCTTAAAAAAAGTGAAGGAATCAGTCCCAGCAAATCTGTCAACCTTTTTACTGCTATTAATCAAGCTCTTCACATCGCCTTAGACTCTGATCCTCGGTATTTTTTTTTAATTGTATTTGTATTTTTCCAATTTCCTTTTTTGGTAAGTGTACGAAAAAGTTAGGTTTTGTTGTCCCTAGATCAGTCTATCGCTCAATCACGAATTAGAAATTAGCAAAGCGGGAAAAGAAAGAGGGAAGGTGGTAGTACGTTGTTGTTAATTTGCTTGATTAACAAAAGACTACAAGTATTACTAGTACTGTACTTTTAAACTATGTGGATGGAGGAAAAGGGAAAAAAGAAAAGAAAAAAAAAAAGAAATAGACAAAGGAGAAAGTATAATCTTTAAGTTATTCGGGAATAATACTGATAAATTGAATTTTCAACAAAGATTTTATAATGAGAATCTAAAGTTGGAGAAGGTGGAGAAAGCAAGTTCCTTTCCTTGTACAAATACAATTTTTAAGTAAAAAGCCAAGAAGCTATCTTTTCGTTAAACTGAAATGATTCTTCTTTATTCCACCCCTCAATTCTCATTTTGAGGGTCATAAGTATGTGATATTTGGTTTTAAATCTAAAATTTCATTTTTGAACATAATTTAGATACTCTACACTGATCAAAGACTGGTCAAATGACCTTAAGAAACAGAAATAGTCCATTCTTTTTATTAGGGGCGGCCCATCCATAAAGCAAGTAAAGCAACCGCTTTAGGCCTTGTATTTGTGAAGGCCTAGTTTTTGTTACACCTAACAGACTATGTATAAGTTTAAAAAGAGTTCTGTAAAGTGAAAAAGTTTGATTTCTTTCCTTAACAAATATAGAGAAGAAAGATTTGCAATTGCTATAATTTCTACCAAGAAAATTGCACTTGAAATGAATATCAAATCCGAATTTCGTAAGAAACGTGTGATATATAGGAAGTAACAATTTGATGCGAATGTTGATAATGAAATTTCAAAATCTTTCGAAGAGTCCTTTAGAGTTGATTACTTTTGTATATAATAGACAACACTATTTTTCACTTCAAAATAGATTTGAACAATTCCAAGTATATGAAAATATTTTTGGTTTTCTATTTGGCAGTAAAACTAAGATCACTAGATGTTGGAAATTTGAAAAAATATTGTCTTATTCTTGAATGTTCCTTAAAGCACAATAATCAATTCGATATTGATGGTTTGAATTTATTTTCTGAATTAAAAGTATTAAGGAAAATAGTACAATTAGAAGATAACTGTTTAATTGATACACTTAATCAAATAAAAAGATTTAATTCTTTTTCAAATGCCTAAATTGCTTGTGGAATAATGTTACCGTTGCTTTAGCGGAAAGAAGTTTTCAAAATTAAAATTGATAAAATCTTACCTAAGAACAACAATGTCACAAGAAAGGTTAAATGTATTAGCTATATTGTCAATTGAGAAATACTTATTAGGAGTTTTTGATTATAAGAAAATTATTAATAACTTTGTATCTAAAAAAAAGCTAAAAAAAAAGAGACTTAAAATAAATAAATAAAAAATTTAAAAGTTAAGGCCCCTCCTAAAGTTTGGCTTTAGGCCACAAAATTCGTCGGGCCGCCGCTGCTTTTTATTTATTTGTTGATAAATTTTCCAACAGAAGCTTTATTATTGGATCTATTCGCATCATGTTTTTGTATCAGTTTGTGAATGCTTTAGACCAATCTCATTTATGCATCATTTGTCATTTGCTATGTACTTTGCATCACAACTAATTTTAAGCACTGACACATGAATGGGTAAGAATGGTTGAATGAAGAAGGGTTTTTTTTTTTTTTTTTTTTTTGGGGGGGGGGGGGGAGGGGGAAGGGAGGAGCTGGTTCGCCCACAGCGTTCTCGTTTGTTTCTTTTCTGCAGGAATAACTGTACCATTTGTATTATCTCAAGAATACCTATTTTATTTTCCAGAACAGTATTTACGAGTAATACAACAACGTATTAGCGTTAAGCGTCTCCAGAAATATAAGGATGATAGCTTGAGCCTTCAGCTTTCGATTCCTTACCTTCATAGGAGGAGTTACCAGTCACTTCCAGCTTAACTTTGGAATATTAGTTGACGCAGGCATGCAAATCCCAGTATACTTGCTTAGATTACATCTAATAGCGTCCAAACTACTTCAAGTAATGCTGACCATTTCAGCTGGATCTTCTCATGCTCAACAATAGATTATACTTTTGCCGGCATATTTTCTTTTACTGGCATTTTTTGCGTGCTTGTTTATGGTTGATTGATGAAAGATGAATTTTCTTCTCAGTGCTTATGTATTTGGAGAAGATGTTGGTTTTGGTGGTGTCTTTCGTTGCACTACTGGATTAGCTGACCGATTTGGAAAACAGAGGGTTTTTAACACTCCTTTATGTGAGCAGGTATATCTGTGCTTATCTACTATATTCCACATCCACTCTAGCCCTTTCTGGGTGAAAGACCTGAGCTAATACCACCTGTTTCTTTGTTTTAATAATAAGAAATTCAGCATATATGTCATTTGATACAATGTGTGGTGCATAAGAACCTGACCATTTGGTTCCTCAGCATCCCAAATTACTTTCTTGTGTGAAAAAGTGTATCCGCTAATGGTTTTTTATGTGCAGGGCATAGTTGGATTTGCTATTGGTCTGGCTGCAATGGTCAGCTTCTGAGCTCTAAATACTGAAAGCTAAATAGTTAACTGTTTGCTGATATTGTTATTTTTTTGCTTCCTTAAATTTCAGGACAATCGAGCTATAGCAGAAATTCAATTTGCAGATTATATTTTTCCTGCTTTTGATCAGGTATGCATCTTCGCCGAGTCATGTACTAGCATATCGGCATGACATTTATCGACTGTCAGATTTTCGTTTTGTAGATTGTCAATGAAGCTGCGAAATTCAGATATAGGAGTGGTAATCAGTTCAACTGCGGAGGTAATTGGAGAACATATGATTTTATTGCACTTCATCATTTTATCTAAGTTTCAAGATGCTGAGCTGCTCATGATTTCCAGGCTTAACTATAAGAGCACCTTATGGAGCTGTTGGACATGGCGGGCATTACCACTCACAATCCCCTGAATCTTTCTTCTGCCATGTTCCTGGTATAAAGGTATCCCACGTCTTTCTTTGCATCTTATACTTGTCAGGTTCTTTTGAATGATTTTTCTCAAAATCACCATATTACATGTTTAGTTCCTCTTTAATTCCTTACGAAGCATTGGCACTATTTATGTGATTGACTCCTTTCCATGTGCTAGCGTTATTGAAACAACCATATCATCATTCCTTTTTAGTGCTACAACTTTATTCTTAAGTTCTGGTGCTAAAATGATTTTCATATGGTTACTGTAATTTATAACCTCTGTAGTTAATCGCTCTAGCCTTTTCCTGTACACATAGTCTTATGTAAACACGCAATATCAATTCTCCTCGTTAAGGTATCTAGTAATTGTATTATCTTATCTGTCAATGAACCTAAATTTCGCATGGCAAATGTGATGGGACCGACTTCTTTACCCATACCGTCCATGACTGTAACCCTTACTTATACTTCCTCAAGTCTAGTGGTGGAGGATTTTTCACTAAGAGGAGTCAAAATATAAACAGCTTATGAAGAAGCCAAGGGCATTCTATTACACAAAAAGAAATTTTACCTAGCTACACAGTAATTTTCCGGTGAAGGGTTGTCAATTTACACCCCTTGGACAAAGGTGGCTCCGCCACTGCTCACATCCAAGAGGTGAGGTGATGGAACACTTTCCTTTTTCTTTTTCATCACGCCCAGGTTCCGATGTAGCATGTACCCAGGAGAGCACATCTCGACGCGTTTAGTATTGTGAAGATTTCTCATAAATTGACTTCTTTTAGCTGGTCGTTGCCTTACCCCAGTCCTTATTTATGTGGGTTTAGTACTGGCAATGTGAGTTCAAATAGGATGCTAGCAAACACATGCAAAGTTTTCCGTCTCTACAAGACGGACATTCCTTCTTTTTTTTTCCTTTTCATAAGTCTCTACAAGATGGACATCAAATATTTGTTTGTCAAGTTCTTCCCTGCAAATGAGAAAAATCATTATTCTCCAAATACAGTATATAGATTGAGTTTCTCCATTCGTGAGCCATTACCATCATGAGCGTTGGTTGGATTGATGACTGATTATTTTTCGAGGTGGCTTGTTTCCCAATCTTGATTTTAAGTGAAGCACCAAGCTCCGTGATTCCATTACTATCTTCTATATGCTCACTCTGTTTTCCCTATCTGTCACCTTTTTGCTTATAATTTCTACTCCTAAAGGGATTCTGGGAATAATTATTTATATTTTCTTTTCCTGAAATTCTTGATATATTTTCTTTAGAAACCAGATGCACTTCCTTTTTCCTTATGGAATTGAACACATACCTTCGACAACTTTTTGTGCAATTATTTGTGCAAGGTGGTCATCCCACGCAGTCCACATCAAGCAAAAGGATTGCTGTTATCATCCATACGTGACCCAAATCCTGTAGTCTTTTTTGAGCCAAAGGTAATCTCTTTTACGTTCCTCGTAATACTCTTTGCTGCAGATCATTGAATATGTCTGGATGAATCTCAGATGCTTTACCGGATGGCTGTTGAAGAAGTTCCTGAAGATGATTATATGTTGCCTCTCTCCGAGGCAGAGGTATGATGTCTTGTTTAATTGTTTATTATGAATTTGAAAGCTGAAGAGCATGCTACCATTATCTTATCAAAAAAATCTGAAGTGTATGCAAAAATGCAGGTCATCAGGGAAGGTAGTGATATCACATTAGTTGGTTGGGGAGCTCAGCTATCTACTATGGAGCAGGCATGCATTGAAGCTGCAAAGGTGAATACTAGTTTCTAATAGATCTGTTATAATATGTTGCCTTGAATAGATTTCTTGTCATTTTATTGTCCATGGTTTTTGCATGCTCAAACTTCTTTCTCACGCTTGGTATTGTATCATATCTATCAGTTAATCTTTCAGCTGTACCTCTTATGTACTTCTCCTGATTACTTATCAGCTTCTAAATACGTATATTCTATAGGAAGGGATCTCATGCGAACTGATAGACCTTAAAACTTTAATACCATGGGACAAGGAAACAGTAGAGGCTTCTGTCAAAAAGACAGGAAGGCTTCTGGTGAGTATTCTAAGCAATGCTTTACGGAATTGAAGAGGTAATATCATCCTAATTAAATAACTTACTGGAAGTTTCTGGTTTGTAGGTTAGTCATGAAGCTCCTGTGACAGGTGGATTTGGTGCTGAAATTTCTGCATCTATAGTTGAGCGTTGCTTTATGAGAGTATGTATTTCCTTATTTTAGGTCTCCTTGTAGACTTATGTTAGTTTCCTTTTCTTTCCTGGATCACCTTAATAAATGTCAAACCCTATAACTCATAGGCAAGGTCATGTGCCCTCTGTGCTTTTGGATTTGTGAAACATAGTTAAAGCAAGCAGTCTTAAGGAATAATGAGTGGTACCTCGGTTGTTTGGAAAAATGCAAACAACTTAGAGCTTTTGCATACATACTCCTGGTGATCTTGGACTTAGGCGCCATATCTTGTGTGAGTGGGTGAGGCTACTGAACTTGTCAGTGTTGTCTAGCATCTGGGTAACTGGGTTAGCTAAAAGTTAAGTATTTGCCACCTGCCTTATCTCAGGTTCAGTAACTGGGTCCTGTTTTAAACCAGGAGTGCTTTATGAATCGGAATCTTGTATGGGTATCAATATGCTTTGCTGGTGCACATGAATAATTTATGTATTAGAGGTGATTGCCTTGGATAGGGGTGTTTTAGTAAGGCCCTTCTGTTAGTTGAGGACGTCAGTAAATAGCATGAACATGAACATGCTGCAAGAAGCTAGCAGTTCTAGTATGAGCATTTTAGTTCTCCAATCTCTTTTATCAAATAGAAAATGCCGTAAGGAGTCCTATGTTCTAACAGGCACCAGGATTTAAATATAATGAATCTAACATTTAAAGTTCTTAACACCGAATTCATCATACATTTCAAATACAAAATTTAATATTTAGTGAAATCTTAGTGGTTTCATGCACGCACACACAGAGATAAAGGCTTTTTGTAAAAATACTGGATTAAGTTGAATCCGTTAAACATAGACTCCATCTGCATGTGTGTGTTCTCATGTTCCAATGTTTTGTTAAGACGTTACGAAATGAAGTACTTCTAAGTGTTCAATATTTGAGTTGCTTTGCAGTTGGAAGCTCCAGTGGCCAGAGTATGTGGGTTAGATACCCCTTTTCCTCTCGTCTTCGAACCCTTTTACTTGCCTACAAAGAACAAGGTAACAGGGCTTAAAACTTTTTTCATTTTCAAAGTTTCACCCCGAGTCTGACTAAAGTGCTGCTCTTTTTTTTTTGCCTGCAGATACTGGACGCAATCAAATCTACTGTGAATTACTAATGCTCTTCCACTCATGTGGAGCCACTGCCACACTAGATTGTTATTTCAACTAATTTATGCATTGTGTAGTTCATGATTGGCTGTTCTGTATTAACATACAAGTTCAAAACATTCCCTGTTATTTCTACTGCTAATAACAATTAATTCAAAGAAAAATCTATATTCGGTTACCCCTGTCATTCTAGTACTGGCTCGCTGCTCTCTATTTTGGTGCATAAGCTCAGGGCGGCCCATCCATAAAGCAACCGCTCTGCTCTCTATTTTGGTGCATAAGCTCAGGGCGGCCCATCCATAAAGCAAGTAAAGCAACCGCTTTAGGTCTCGTATTTGTGAAGGTTCATTTTTTGTTACACCTAATAGACTATGTATAAGTTTAAAAAGAGTTTTGTAAAGTTAAAAAGTTTGATTTCTTTCTTTAACAAATATAGAGAAGAAGGATTTGCAATTGCTATGATTTCTACCAAGAAAATTGCACTTGAAATGAATATCAAATCCGAATTTCGTAAGAAACGTGTGATATATAAGAAGTAACAATTTGATGCGAATGTTGATAATAAAATTTCAAAATCTTTCGAAGAGTCCTTTAGAGTTGATTACTTTTGTACATAATAGACAACACTATTTTTCACTTCAAAATAGATTTGAACAATTCTAAGTATATGAAAATATTTTATTTGGCAGTAAAACTAAGATCACTAGATGTTGGAAATTTGAAAAAATATTGCCTTATTCTTGAATGTTCCTTAAAGCACAATAATCAATTCGATATTGATGATTTGAATTTATTTCCTGAATTAAAAGTATTAAGGAAAATAGTACAATTAGAAGATAACTGTTTAATTAATACACTTAATCAAATAAAAAGATTTAGTTCTTTTTCAAATGCCTAAATTGTTTGTGGAATAATGTTACTGTTGCTTTAGCGGAAAGAAGTTTTCAAAATTAAAATTGATAAAATCTTACCTAAGAACAACAATGTCACAAGAAAGGTTAAATGTATTAGCTATATTGTCAATTGAGAAATACTTATTAGGAGTTTTTGATTATAAGAAAATTATTAATAACTTTGTATCTAAAAAAAAACTAAAAAAAATAGACTTAAAATAAATAAATAAAAAATTTAAAAGTTAAGGCCCCTCGTAAAGTTTGACTTTAGGCCACAAAATTCGTCGTGCCGCCGCTGCATAAGATGCGCTATTTGAATCTAGATTGTCCATCTTACATGACCTTCTTGTGACCCATCAATATAAAGGTAATTGGTGAACAAGAAAAATGAAGTCTCGTCTATTGTACTACAGTTTGAGTTGCTCGAAAGTGCTCCTAGCCATCAATAAGTAGTTTTATCAATTTTGACCCCTCCCCGTTCTTTCTTCAACAACATTCAAAGTTTGGAATAGTATTACTCCCTCCATTTTTAGATGACATATTTCGTTTATCGAAATCTTCTTGAGTCGAGGATCTATCGAAAATAGATTTTCTATTCCTTCGGGGAAGGGCTAAGGCTTGCGTATACATTATTCTTCACAGACATCACTAGTGGAATTTCACTGGGTCGTTGTATTTCGTTTATCGAAAGTCAATTTTATGAATTTTGACCAACATTTTAAAATATATATTTTAATTATATTGACATGAGAAAAAATACAACTTATATTTTTTGAATGGTTTTTGAATATTAAAATGTGAATTTTAAAATAATAAGTTAAACTATTCCAATTTAACTTCAAACTTTAGTTAAATTAACTCTCGAAATATGTCATTTAAATTGAAACAAAAGGAGTATTTTATTTTACATAGTAAATAGATTGTTAGTAAACAACTTATTGCTAGGAAATATTTACCTATATGCTTGGTATAGTAAAAGTCATTTTTAATGAAAAGTATGAACGTTTCTCCTGTTGGAGTACACATCTTAATTCCCTTTATAATAAACTAATATATTCTATCTTTTTTTAGGGTAACGACTTTTGGAAGATTCATGTTTCTTAGCATCTATGAACAGTCTCTCGTTAGGGGCGTATGCAAAAAAATTTGTAAGCGATGTCGAAATTTATAAAAGAACTGGAGTATAACTTTAATTATCATACTTTTAGACAAAAATAACCTTAGTCTATTGATTTTGTTGAGTCTTAAGTTAGAAAAGGTGTTCAATTCTACTTCATCACATTTTTTACTACAAAGGCCCTCTCAAATATTTGTAAAAGAAAAATGTCCTAGTTGAGGTTTGAACCTTGGACCTCTTAGAGAAAAAGCAAGCACACTACCAACACACCAAGAGACAATTTATCTCAAGTGGTGTCATTTTTCCTAGTTATCCGTTTTCGTACAGTATTAATATATATATTTAGTAAAATTTTCGGACGAAGCGGTATCGCGTGACACCGCTTCGGCAGGAATAAATCCGCCCCTGTCTCTCATACTATGAAGGTGTGTACATATACTCAAACTACTTC
This sequence comes from Nicotiana sylvestris, assembly GCF_000393655.2. Lineage (NCBI taxonomy): Eukaryota > Viridiplantae > Streptophyta > Magnoliopsida > Solanales > Solanaceae > Nicotiana > Nicotiana sylvestris. The sequence goes on from NC_091065.1 coordinate 24,025,405, forward strand.
ATCGAGTAAAAATAACACGGGCTGAACAGTTTTCGGATTAGCCATTCAAAAATAGTCAGCATTTACAAAATCATTGAAAATTATACTGGAGATCAGTGCACCTGTGTATGAACTTCCAGCATATTATGCTGGACCGGTATATTATACTGGAACTCCAGTATATTATGCTGGAGTTCCAATATACTTATGCTGGAACTTCATTATAATATGGTGGAGTTCCAATATACTTATGCTGGAACTCCATTATAATATCCTAAAGTTCGAGTATACTTATGCTAGAACTCCAGTAAATTTTGCTGAAGTATTTTCCGAATTTTGAATAGTATTTTCGTTCAGATTTATCTTTACGTGAAAAGTGACTAAATTTCAATTACTTTTAAAATTGTGGCTATTTTTGAATGACCACTTGTAAATCTAGCTATTTTTAAATTTCTCCCCTTCATCGACGACGGTTGGTTTTACATTTTTTGGATCATCTAGGACTAACAGACAAGAAGGCACCCCCAGAGCTAAGCTTAAAAGCTAATTGTTGTAGCGGTAAATAAAGGAACTATTTAACATGAATAAGAACGACACAAGATTAACAATCATCAATGTGGCCAAGGTTCAGGGAAAGGACAATTGTGGAATAATACCTTATCAATGGTTCAACAAATGAATGGCTCACCCTTGAACACAGTATATATAAAGCTAACATGTCTATGCACAGTTAAAATTGAGAAAGTATTCCTCACTTCATTCAAATTGTGTAGACTGTAACTTGGGTTAACTGATGATTCCCGGTTGAGAGGCAACTATATTTTTGTACATAAGGCTATAATTTAGGAGCAGGAAAGACTTTCGACACAGAAGGCAAGTTGGTCCGACTGAGGAGAACTAAATCAAAAGGCCGCTTTAAAACATTAAGACTCAACAAGTACGAGAATCACGAACCAACGACCAGTTCTTTTTTTTCTCCCAAAATTGAAATTTATGATATGCTACAAGTGAAGTAATACAGTTATCGGGATCCTCCTAAAGCCCCCCCGCCATCAGTTTTAATTTAAACAAACGTCCATAAAAGCCGATGCCTCATTTATAGAATATCTACAGTTAAGAAAAACAAAGTCGTCTCCAAATATGAACCACCCTGCAGTCAGTCATAGCAGATGCTCCACTGCATGAAACAGTCTCTCAACTCTGCGAGCAATCAACATCATTAATATAAAGATGAGAATCAGTTCACTACCAATATAGAGTAACAAACTACATTTACTTTGTAATAAATCACTTTAGTGCAACAGAGCTCCCCACAGCACATGATGCTCAAATAAAGAATCCGCCCCTCTTTTTTTCTAAAACTAATGATCTTCTCCTTCTGAACTATTTCATCTTTTTTTTTGAGTTCCTCTCAAAGCTAAAAGTTAACGCCACAGGAGCTTCAACATTGCATGGCAAAGACAAACAAATTCTCTTCTCTTTAAACATAAAGGGAAAGGGAAACATTTTCTGCTACAAGCATCGGTTTTCCTCCCACCAATAAATGGTTTCACTATTCCATCCAAAGGCAAGACGTACAAAATCATTTTTTCGTGGCATCTAATGCATTAACTACGAATAACAACTCAAAAATTACTCCTCACGTTTTAATGCATGCTAAATAACTGACTAGCGGTTCCCCAGCACTTATGAGTACCAACCCCTTTATCACATATTTAAAAGGCTATCATCAGAATACCCTCCAATTAGACAGCGAAACTACAGTTCATTAAGCTGGATTTGAGCCAGCTCATCACAGCTGTCATGAGAACCCCCCCGCCCCCCGGTTGTTGAGTAATGACTAATATTTTATCACCCAAAACAAAAGTTGTGCACATACAAACAACCAACTGCCATACCATTGCTGATTCTTCCTGAACTCAGTAAGAACTGGGTATATGTTCTCAAAGGCAGTATATGTCTCATCTCTAACCTGAAATTCATATAAAATGCTGAGCTTGGTAAACCACCAGCATGGCATGTAGAAATTTAACGAAGAATCCATTAGAAGGCAGAGAATATGTATTACCTTAGCTCCTGTGATGACAATTTTCCCAGAAACAAAAATAAGCAGCACTATTTTTGGCTGTTTCATACGATATATTAATCCAGGGAATAGTTCTGGCTCGTACTGTACCAAGAGAAATGGAAGATGATAAATACCAGGAAGAATAACAAAGTTAATATATCTGTCAGAATTCGCACTAAACAGTTCTTTCGACATTCTATTTAAGACGTCATGACTCTAATGAATATATCAAGGTACTGAAACTCAAGCATCGCCACGTGGCCAACCACTCGGAACTATGTATCAGTTGTTTTTCTGGTCAGAAACAAGGGTAAAACTCAGTTTACATCAGAAATAATAAGTGATGCACAAGGAACAGTTTACCACAAATCACTAGAACTTAGCACAAACCACTCCCTATTATGATACAACCTTTATCCGATGAACTAATTATTCACCAAATTTGGAACATGTTTACGATATTGCAAAAGGGAACGCAGACGACCACGAGAGAGACTGAGGACTGCATAGTTATAGCAAGAGTAGTTTGGCCATAAAGAAAGGAAGCAAGTGCGTCGAATGGCTAGAACTGGAGCTAGATTTTATTTATCTTTCCATTCGTCTTACTTTCTCCCCCCAACACAACCCCCCCCCCCAAACACACACACACACACACATGCAGAAAGGAGGGGAGAGTATACCACTAGCGTCAGTGGTAATATAATCAGGAAGGTCACAAACTTTTGATATGTAACAAATACTAACAGGCTGCATTAGAAGATCCAAAACGCATGCTGAAAGGTTCTTTGCCAATCAGTGGACTCGAGCTTACTTGGACACAAATGAAGATCTAAGTTGAGCTTTAACTATCTTCATCAAAATTCAGTTAACTAAATGGTTTCTCTAGAAATGGGTGATAATAATATTACAGAAACAAACACATACCATATTTTGTAAATAAAGTTAAATTGACTGACGTAACTATATTATTTAGTAGGAAAAAAATATTATAGTAGTAATTGATAAATAATTGTTACAAGGAAACATCACACCATGGTTTAAGTTTGAATTGTAAATGAATATAATTGGTAGAAGATCTGAAGTTCTACAGTGTGTCAAATACTTCAGACTAGTCAAAGCAGAGGATGCCATCAATTGGGAATGGATGATTATCATTCATGACCCAGATTTTTGTCACTTCAATTCAGCACCATTTGCAGCTAACCCATGGTTAAACCAAGACCATCACTAGTGACTTTTCTGGTTAGTGATGACCCAACCAATTCGAGGAATAGATTTTTGTTCTCAAGCTTTCTTGCTTATTCTGTGCTAGCAAAAGTTTTTGTTGACCTCACAGTTTCACATAAAATTTCAGAGTCCTTGAAGTTCCGTGCATTTCAAATAACATATGTTTCAAAGGCAATTGACATGAAGAGGTCAACAATACCTAATATCTCAAGCCAATGATACATCAAATTCTAAGACTTTTATCTGTTACCATTACAATTGCAGGATACTGCATATGAAAACTGATAAATAGGAAGACATGTCGAAGAAAAAGGTCAGTAATACCTCCAACAAATTCAAGAGAAATGATACATCGAAATTTCAAAACTTGATCTGCTACAGATACAATTAGAGGATAATACAAGAAAAGACTGAAAAATAGAAAGAAGGCAAAAGCTGATTCTTGTCTGATAGAGTAATCGAACCAAATAACCTCAGATCAATTAGATGAAGGGCTTATACCTTACAGGTATAACAGGATTGCAATTACAATATTCACTAGATTTATCAATACTAAGAAATAATGATATGATATGTCAATACTTACACTTGAGAAAGCACCGTGGGCATATGCAAGGCCTTCAAGTCGAATAGGAAATTTAACATCACAAGAACCAACTATATTCTGGATCTTAAAATCCTACAATGGAGCAAAACAATTCAAATAACTGAAACATATAGCAGAAACAAAGAACAAAATTGCAGCTAGACTAGGATTATTTGGTAACTTCTCCTTTAATGGTGTATTGTTTCCAGATAACTAGGAACAAAGAAGAGAAGCAATGCCTAAAAGCGTTTTAAGTCATTCTGAAGCATTTTCAAAACACGTGTCAATTCTTGAAAAAAAAAATATATAACTCCTTAGCAGCTTCCAGAATATTGCAAACTGAGTACTGAAGTCTTTCAAGCACATATCCCAGCTCAACAGCTGTTATAAGGTTTTCTCTGCACAACTTGTTGATTGAGGTTGTGAATTTACTTTTGGCCTTGGTTCTAGGGAATATCAAAGCACCAGACTAGCCTGTCGGATAGATCACTCCCTCTGAAGGCTCAAAGCGATATTCCGAATTTTCTTTTGTGGTGATATCATTAATACACTTAATGTCTTCTTATTTATGCATACGGGAAAATCCTTTATTCACGTGAAAATAGTTACCGGCATTGACAGGTTAGGTCCGTCCAGCTATAGTGGATTAGATCCATTGATCCAAGGTGTAGTTCTGAGGTAAAATTTCGGAAAAGAGTTGCACCCTATGATGGACAAATGTTCCAAAATTTCTAAAGAATGCAGTAATTAGGATGGAAACACAAACATATTCTTCTTTTTTTTCTGAAGAGGCGGTTTTTCTTCTTTCCTATTCCTTATTTTCATTTTCACTCCAGGATAAGGGAAGGGGATATGTATAGTTTTCTATAAAATCTCAATAAACTGAATAACTGAGCAAAAGTGGTTACCTTAAACTTGGCTGGAAAACCAAGCTTTTGAATAATTCTAGCATACTGTAAAAGATTAGGAAAACATCAAAGTAAGAAAGATAGGCACTTCAAATAAAAAGAAAATGAGAACTTGACATTTTATTAAAATAACTACTGAAGACATAAAAAGCTTGCTGAACAGTCGGAACCTTTTCAAGAAATATACTAGACTGATGCTTAATCAAAATTAGTATTGTCTGATTCATTGAACTTTTTGATAAAGTTTGTCAGATTCAGTGAACTTAGATAAGCGTCTGGTGATTCATCATAAAGGATACAATACTAGACATTAACTAGTACATACTTTCCGTGCTGCCAACTTTGACTGTTGTTCACTTTTTGCTCCAGTACAGACCTGAGACAGATAAATTTACAATTAGAAGGCATGAGTTTTTAGCAGAAAGTAGATAATAAAATGAGTATTTCTGGATAGTAATGAGAAGCTATGTTGCTTGCTCAGATCCTTCAAAAGTCTTGCCACACCCGTGTCGATCCCACACGTTTTGGGTGTGGTGTGGTGTGGGTGTGGGTGTGGGTGTTGGATCTGCACTGGATTTAGTCAACCTAATTTGAGTGCCTGACTACACTATCGCCAAGAAGTATAGGGTGATTGGGTATTTGGTTTGACTTTGAGGTTATGTCACACACACACACACACACACACATATATATATAAGAGAACACTTTACTATTATACCAGATAACTTACGAATAGAATATTAGGTCTTCACAAGGAATTTAATTATACTAGCTTTTATTAATAACTTCAATTAACTGACAAAATATATATTTATATATATCGTGATATACATTTATTGGTCGTAATATACATTTATTGGTTGCATCTTAACACCCACACCCATACTCCTACACGTATCCCCGAATCCTAAAAGTCAGGTGATGACAAATCCGACTTCTAAATCCGAACCCCTGTCAGGTGCCCACACCCCTTTCCGAGCAGCATAGATGAGACATTCATGAACAAGGTTAAATTTTAAGTTGACAGAATAATTTGAATCAATCAACAACTAGATCAGCGACAATGTCAATACTTGCTAAGACCAAACCCATCAAAAGCCGTTTAAAACTTACCATCTTCCCAGAAGCAAAAATCAGTGCTGTAGTTTTTGGTTCTCTAATTCTCATGATCACTGCAGCAAAACGCTGAAATCACAATAACTAGTTAAAGTGATATATACTTTCATTCTTGATTGCTTGAGAAAGAAGCACGAATGATGCAACAACAAACATTCATAGGTAGCCGGTTCAGCAGATTCAAATGGAATACAGGTTGATGAAACAGGTTACACAGTATAACTTCGGAAGCAAATATAAACAATTACTACTCAATTGCTCTACACACTGATTTATGTCATAGTACACAGTTTACATAGATACCTGATATTAATGATGGAATACCTACTGTTAATGATGCATGGATTACTTTGTATGAAACTGAGAATAGATACAATCTTATACATTGTCAAACCATAAATAGGAATATCAAATATATCATCTTAGAGCTCACAAATCAATTGAACAAAGTAGGGAAAACAAATATAGGAGATATCACTAAGGAGATCCAATTACACAATGGTGAGCAATTCCTAGCTGACATGGGCAAGTTGGTAAGCAAATAACAGAACTTATTTTGGATAAGTAAAAAAATACTCCACATCGAAGACTAGGTGACCATCAGATAAGACTTAAAAATAAAGTGAGTTGTTAAGTGCCAAAAACGCACCAAATTGAACTTATGGTTTGTAGATCATAGTTGTGGTACCCCCCCCCCCCTCCCCACAAAAAAAAAAACCCTCAATACCAAAACCAAAATGGAAAAAAGGAGAAAATAATGGACGCAAGCAAACCCAGCTGCTAAGGCTCACAAGCACTCAGTTTTTTTAAAAGATCAAGCTCCAGAATTGAGCAAAACTCAAGCTGAATCATGCTCTGATGAAATGATTGCAAACCAAGTTCAACTAGTTAAAATTGCATGGCCAATGCGTGTACAATATATATAACCCACGATCAACTATGCTCAACTCACCACAACACGCAAGCCAAGCTCAACAAGTTAATTATATGTGTACATATAAATAAGATAACTAAATATTCTTTTAGATATTCTAAAAACCTCCAAACAGGACTCCCCCAATTCAATCTCACTAATAATGTCTTTTCTTCTTAATCTCTTATCTTCTCTCTCTATCTCCTTCACTCTCCCTTATATCCATCATTTTATGTGTCCATTTCAAACTCTACTTTCCCCCCTCCCCAACTAGGGTTCTCTCAGAAGGATAGTTCACTTTCTTCATCTCATTTTGTTCTCATTCTTCTCTCTTCAACCGTAAGTATCATGCAACTGCCATAATGAAGCTTATTCTAAGTACGTTTGGTCCTGCGACTAAGATAAGGTTAATGAGGAATTTCAAGTGCAGTGTGAATCTTAAACAGTTTCAGCATTTAAGGCACTGATAAAAATATCAGAAACATAAAGATGTGACAACCCAGTGCCATACTTTCAATATCTAATCAAACTGGTCCTGGTGTTGAAAACAATTTCTTGATTTGGAAATAGAATAACTCCTATATCTTTTTTATTATAATAGGATAACTCCCATATGCATAAACGCATCCATATATATTTTATCTAAATATAAAGACTTCTATATCAACACCAAACTGTGGCAAAAGAAATTCTGTTTATTTGGGATTCCACAAGAAATATTCTAATAAATTAGATATTCTCCAGTTTTATGTAGAGAAAGAATGAAAGAGATGCAATTGATTTCATTCTTAGGGGTTCATCCTTAGCTTTTTACAATAAATGAAGAGATCAAGGCCTTGATCGAACTCAAGTCGGTCAATAGCTGAGCTGAATGAATACAGCTTGTACTTCAATTTTAATTAATCGAGCTGATCTCAGAACTTAGTTTTGGAACTAAGCCGAACTAGAGCACAAGCCTCAGCTAGATGTGCTACTGGTGACCAAGCATTCAAAAAATAAGACCACTTTGTTCACAAGTCCTTATTCCCGGCTCTGTTACTCGCTTACGCTTCTTTCTGTGAGCACCAAATCTTAAAAATATGAAAGCAAAAAAAAGAAATGAATTCATTCACAAAGTTAGATGTTAAAACAAGTCATTTGCACGGAAACCTCTCAAGGGAAAAATTTAAGAATGGCCTCACAAGTTACTGTGCAAAACAACAGTCACATGCTCAAACAAAGTTCACTTGATCCAGCAGGAAGCACCTATTATGTCCCCAAATTTCACCGCCAAAAAAGCAACAAGTGAAAATTTAAAAAAAAAAAAATCCAAAATCATTAAGTTTAAAATAAAACATTTTGCAGAGGAACAGGTTAGCACGCGTAACAAATCTCTGACAATCTCATTATAAGGAGATCTAAATGTAAGAAACTCCATTCACATGTTAGATAAAACTCATTGTGAATGTGCATTAAGAGGATCTATGATCTTATAAACAACTATAACAAACTATGGCACAGAAAGATACCTTTGGATTGTACTCTGCATTTCGAGCTTGAAGTGCAATGGCTTTAAGGTCCAACTTGCAGTCCAGATTCACTGTTGACACAATATTCCTAGCAGTGAAAAAGTATGACAGACACAAAGGTCAGTTAGAGGGAATCTACTTTCGAAATACAAACTACTGAGAGCTTGCACCACTTAAGTTATTCACCATCAGAAGTACTTTTATCACTTGTTGTTCAACTTGTGCAAACAGAAAATGTGCAGTATGTTTAGGGGGGAAAAGTAAGCAACAAAAGAAAATTCGCCAGGACTTTTAAAAAAAAATTGTGCACGTATCTTATTTGAAAATCGAAAATTTTATGAACCAAACTTTCTTCCTAAAAGTTTTCAGTTCCCCGTTTTCAGTTTCTCTCTTAACTGCTCCCTCCGTATTAATGCAATTGATATAAATATTTGTTTTCCCAAACATAATTTTGATAAGTTAATAGAACTCTTTGAGTCTGAATATTTCAGTCCAAATTGTTACTTAGAAAGCAAATAAAGACTACGTTTTCGGGGCAAGTGTTAACGACCAATGACTTGTAAACAATTTGTAGGCCCTATGACCGGCATTACAGGTGATAAAAGTAGTAGAAGTAATGAGAAATAACTTACTGGAGAGTAGGGACTATTCCAGAAGGGTGCCTGGTGAGATCCACTGGTTGGCTCCCTTCCAATCCCTGATCTGCCATTCCTCTTTGGACTACCTACTCGAACCTCTACAAAATGGAATTAAAGTAGCAGATATTATCAATATCTATGGAATAAAAGTAGCAGATATTATCAATATCTACTTCATAAATTATAATACAGCAACAACTACACGGCAATCCCAAGCTAATTGTGCCACAACTATATGCATACTCACTAACCAAGTCCCTCCATTTAGATCCTTGACAATTCCACATTCAAAAAGGTAGGTTAGCTAACACCAAAAGCTATTTACATTTTCTACAAAATCAATATCTCCTTCATCAATAATAAAAATAATAATTCTCCAGCTAGAACTAACGGATAGAAGACCAAAGGTTCCAATTTCAGGCAAAAGAAAAAACTATGTTATTTCTTCCTATCTATCTTAAACCTTGGTACAGAAAGCTATATGGTCAGTGACGGTGTCAGTGAAACAGTGGAAGTTCCACAAGACAGTTATAAGAAGTTAATACAACAATAATAACTCTTCCACTAACGGAGAAATATCCAATATCAATTCAGCACCCTCACTCTCACCCTCCCCAATTTTTTTAAATTTTTTAATTGCTATTTCCAATTTAAGCAAATCAGGAGAATCAGGACAAATTTGCTTGTGCAAATCAAGTGTGTGTGTGTGTGTAGGATTTTCAATAAAACTCAACAAGGAAAAAGAAAGTATAATGTAGCCTAAATTCGGTTATAATTCGACATGGACTTTGATTCATCTCAGTAATAAAATTGTTACAACAAAACTCGGAATATTGAGATTTACAACTTGCTTAACCAGAAAACATGAGATGATGATGAAAAATTGGATCAGATTCAGACCTTTGAATGTAAAATCTAAAGCTAGGGTTTGCTTAAATCGTGCTGAATTAGAGCTCAAAATTGGAGCGAAAAGTTGATTTTCGAAGGTGTAGAGAAAGCAAAATAGGAATTGAAGCGGTAAGAATTTGAAAGAGAAGTTCTTTTATATGAAAAGAGGAAGATTTTTGTAGAGGTAGAGGTTATATAGAGGGGAGAAGAGAGTTGAAGAGGAACGATTTGAAGAGCTTATGCCAAGACGTGTGGGATTTGGGTATTTGTGTGATGGCGTGGTGGTTTTAATTTACCGAATTAACCTCGTATGGCTGAACGTTGTTTGATATCTTTATGGGTAGAATGGTAATATCAATACAGGCGCGTGAATGGCAAAAAGATTCGAGTATTTGTGTGACGGGTATTAAATTACGGAATTAACCTCATGTGACTAACAGAGGTTGATGTTTCGAATGGGTAGATTGGTAATAAAATTTTGATCAGTAGACAATAAAGGCTATAAATGGCCAAATAGATCATGACACGTGTCCTTGTATGTGTTTTTCCCATGGAAGTGGGAAAATTATTTTGCTCATAATATTGGTGACTTTGAACGGGAATAGGTTTTAATTAGAATAATTTATAGTGCTAGTTTAAGGCCAGACTTAAATTTTTTGGTTTCGATGGAAGAAAAACTTTGAATTTTTTTATTTTAATAGTACAAAGTAAGATGTAGTATTTTGGTGTACATATTAAAAGAAAATTTGAAAATATGCGTTAAAACCAGAAAGCATGAGTGATCACGCCCAACTCTAGTCCTAAAAAGGATAAGCGTTCATTGCAAATATAATCCGGTCTAAAAGTCTGAAGTTGAATCCCACAAAAAACTAAGGCTTAGCTACAACCATTCAATATTGCTAAGTATTATAAGTTCAAATAATTTTCTAGCTATAAAGATTGTAATCTTATTTTAAACTGCTTAATTAACAAACACTAAAAGTAGTAAAATTATCAATTAATAAGACTAAGAATTAGAGACAAGATTAACGAGGTCTAGAGTTATGATTTTCCCAATTGTCGGAATCCTTCCCGCTATCTCCCATAATTTCGCCTAATTATTCTCTACTGGTCGTGAGCACTTCAGGTATCATAATTTTCTCCCAAGCAACTACAATAATTTACTAGACATATTCTTTCGAACTACGCTAGTTGGCACAATCTTACCGCTCACTATGACCACGTCAATACTTTGTTATTCGTAAACCCACATTTAAACGTGCCGTATTGATTCCCCATATACGTTAGGAGTGACATTGTTACAACTAACTAAATATGTACCCTTTCCCAGGCAGTATATAATAAATAGGCTCAGTTAATTAATGGTCATTCAATCAATAAAAATAAGCACGTAGTTGAACAAGTAAAGAAATTCAAAGACTAAATTATATTCAAACTTAACAAGAATTTATCCTCCAAAAGGTTCCATAAAAAACTTAAATAATAAATTAGCTACTCATAGTAGTATGTGAAAATACAACACTAAAATTCATAACCAACAATAGAAAACAGGAAGAAGAAAGGAAAAACTCGTGGTTGAATCTTCCTCCTTACTTCTACTGTATTCTTGCTTCCAAAGGTGTTGTTGATCACGTCCAACTACGCCTTATAAAAAAGGACTAAGCGGTCGTTGCAAATATAATCCGATTTATAAGTCCGGAGTCGAATCCCACAAAGAACTAAGGCTCAGCTACAACTGTTCAATATTGCTAAGAAGACAAGCTTGAACAATTCCTAAGTTATAAATATTAAGATTCTTATATCTAATTAACTAAATAATTAAATTAGTAGATTAACAACTAAAGATACTACGGGTTGGAGAAAAGATTAAGGAGGTCTAGAGTTATGATTTCCCCAATTGTCTGGATCCTTCCCGCTATGTCTTTCTATAAATTTGCCTAAGTCTTCTCTATCGATCATGAGCACTATGACTGTCGTAACTCTCTCCCGAGTAATTACAACAATATACTAGACATATTCTCCTGAATTACGCTAGCTAGCTTTAATTGCAGCTCACTTGACACCCAAGGTTTCATTATTCCTAATCCCACCTTTAAACCCTCTGTATTGATCCCTTATATACATTAGGAGTGATGATGTTCAACAACTACCTCAATATACACTTTCTACCCAGTAATGCACACTAAATAGGAACAACTAATTGAGGGTCATTCAATCAACAACAATAAGCATATAGTTGAACAAATAGAGATAATACTACGACAAATCCATATTAATATAACGAGAAAATCATCCTTCAATAGGTTCCATCAAAACCCTAGATAACAAATTAGTTATTCATAATAGTATGTGTAACTACAATACTAGAATTCATAACCAATAATGAAAATAGGAAGAAGGAAGTGAAAAACTCGTAGAAGAATTCTCTGCCTTGCTCCTTAAGTCCAATCTCCGATCTCCACGGCGGTTTTGTGCTCTCCCTAGGTCTAAATTATGTCAAAAGTATGTTCAACTCTCCAAATAGCATTTTTACATGTATTTATATCAAGTAGGGTCGGACCCAGACGAAAATACATTCTCCCGCTCGAAATAGGATAATCACTCTGTAAAATTTGCACTACCGCACCGCATGGGGAGACACACCATGCGGGGCGGCAGTGGGAAAGTTCAGATTGATGATTCTGCCAGGCTGCAAGAAATTTCCACAGGCGCGCCGCACCACGTGCCGCAGTAGTGGGAATTCACAAAAATGCAAAACATGAAAGTTGTAGCTATTTCAAATAACTTTCCAACAATATATTGTGGAGTCCAAACAGAGTTCTGAGTGAAATGTTATGTGTAGTTTACTAGACAATACACTGTATGCCCGCTCGATTCTCCGTTTCGTTCTTAACTATCATCCGTTGATTCCCAAACACGATCCCGGCTTGATTCCTTGGGCTTTTACTCAGACTTCAAAGCTCCAAATCACTTAAATTCATTTCATAATATCTACATAGCTCGGAATCACTCCTACAAGGCATAAAACACACCATTAGTGCAAAACACTAGCGATTAAAGCTCAAACTCAATTAAAGTGTAGTAAATTAGAGTGTAATAAGCGACTAAAATACGCAATTATAGCCTATCATCAACACCCCACACTTAAAACCATTGCTCGTCCTCAAGCAATCAAACTACACTTTATATAGACACGACCTTTTTAAATAATTCTCCTAACTCATCACACCCATAATATTTAAAATAGACTAAGCACAAAAGCATAACATCGTCACCTCAAGATTTGACTCACAAGTACTACGTATTATTCACAACTCACACACTTACTCTAACATAGAGGTCACTGATATTACATTTCCTTCATGAATCAAGTGCCCTCATACAACAAAAGAGAGTAGTTCCACACAATATAAAAGTTAAGAACAATTAGGAACTCAAGATAGAAAGAATTCACTCACTCTCATAAACGACATTCATATGCCACAAAAGATGCACCATAGGTTTGCTCGTAGTGTACTACTACTAATCGACCCCATTCAGTCTAGGATCAAGTAGGACTTTGTTTGGTTGTAATGTAGGCTTAGGGTCGGGTAGGATACATTTGGATATAAGAGTGACTACACCTCCCTAAGCACTTTAATACATATACTTTAATATTCAAATCCCACACTTATGTCAAACCATGATTCCACATTCACATCAATATATATTAACTCCATACTTCTTTAAGCACAAGTATATCACTAGCCACCACCATCAAGAATTATTTTTCACAACAATACAACTAATTTTTTTTCTTTTTCAATTCAAGTGGCTTTTATTTATTTTTTTCAGCACACTGCAACTTTCTCCTTATTTCATTAGCTCCACTCAAAAGCCAAATCAACAACCTCACACTTTAACTTTTACAAATACAATTCAAGTGCTCATAAGAGGTGAAAGGTTCAAATATATGGTCAATTCAAACAATTGGGTACGGCTTGTAATTTGGTTGCCAAAGAAACATGATTATAGGCTCAAAGAGGTTAGCTATGATACATAACAATTAGGCGGGTACTCAGACTTCTCTCAGGCTTGATCCTTCGTGCAAGTACCTCACACTTAGTTCCAACCATCTAGCTTGATGTTGCATCCTTCCAATAGTTTGGCAACTTATGCTCCTAGAAAATCAAAAATCGATACTACAAAAATAATACAATTAAAAAAATTAATAAAAGAAAGCAGTAAAGTTGGGTTGCCTCCCAACAAGCGCTTGATTTAACGTCGCGACACGACGCGAATCACTTTTTGCCTCCACTTTGAACTTATGAATTGGACCCCTAGTTTTTATTCTGCTTTATGATCATGCTCCTGGGGTGGTGAAACGAATCTGACTGGCCCAATAAAATAATGTAGTATTTTGCACTTCTTGGCCTCTAGATGAGATGTGTAATCCCAACTTTCTGGCAAGAAGAATTCCAGAATGTAAGCACCTTGTTCCTCATTCCTTGACTCCTCAAGTGGCTCGGACAACTCTATTTCCATATTATCATCCAAACACAATGTGAAAAAATGCTTGGAATGTGGACCAATGCGCTCAACTACATGAACATTGGGACTGTCTACATTCTCAACACTAATGACAATAGAGTCAATTAAATATGTATCCCAAATATCCTTGATTGTCTCTAGTATCTCTTCTACGACATCGCATCCTCAAAATCTAGTTTGATTGATCGTTGGTGTTCAACTCTGATCTTGTCCACTAGCACCTTAATTTTTGTATCTAATTCACGCTCTTCTTGGATACTATTTACAATATTGGCTTGTTGAACATTAAAATATTCAACCAGTTGACTCACGTGAACTTTTAAGTTGTGAATAGTTTCCTCTTGCCTTTCTATCTACAGTTGTAATTTACTATGTTGTTCCAAAAGGCACTTTAACATATCTTCGATCTTCTTTAGGTCAGCTTCCCTGGGTTCTATGTTCCTACTAACTTCACCAAAAAAAAAAAAAGAACCATCAAAGTAAGGGGTTGGGGGAAGGTAAGAAATATAAGCACAATCGTGAAAGTGACCATCTTGACCATACATATCACACACATTCCACACATAAGATTGAGTTGGTGCATAAAACTCGCTCTCGGGAATATTTTGATAATTTTGCCCTGGGTGATTTCCTTCACAATATGCATAAGGAGGATTAAAAGTAGAATTACTAACATCAAAATTCTCATAATTCCATGAAGCCATGTTTCTCAAATAAACTAAAATAAAAATAAAAAAATCAAATACTAAAAAATAAAATAAAAGTTCAAACTTGAAACCTAGCAATATGTACACCTACAACTATACCGTTAGTTCCCCGACAACGATACCAAAATTTGATCACACCCAACTATGCCTTATAAAAAGGACTAAGCGATCGTTGCAAATAAAAACGGTTTACAAGTCCGGAGTCGAATCCCACAGAGAACTAAGACTTAGCTACAACTGTTCAATATTGCTTAGAAGACAAGCTCGAACAATTCCTAAGTTATAAATATTAGGATTCTTATATCTAATTAACTAAATAATTAAATTAGTAGATTAACAACTAAAGATACTACGGGTTGGAGAAAAGATTAAGGAGGCCTACAGTTATGATTTCCCAAATTGTCGGAATCTTTCCCGCTACGTTTTCTATAAATTTACCTAAGTCTTCTCTATTGATCATGAGCACTATGATCGTCGTAACTCTTTCCCGAGTAATTACAACAATATACTAGATATTCTCCCGAATTACGCTAGCTAGCTTTAATTGCAGCTCCCACCTTTAAACCCTTCGTATTGATCCCTCATATACGTTAGGAGTGATGATGTTCAACAACTACCTAAATATACACTCTCTCCCGAGTAACGCACACTAAATAGGAACAGCTAATTGAGGGTCCTTCAATCAACAGCAATAAGCATATAGTTGAACAAATAGAGATAATACTACAGCAAATCTATATTAATATAACGAGAAAATCATCCTTCAACAGGTTCCATCAAAACCCTAGATAACAAATTAGCTATTCATAATAGTATGTGTAACTACAATACTAAAATTCATAACCAATAATGAAAATAGGAAGAAGGAAGTGAAAAACTCCTAGAAGAATTCTCCGCCTTGCTCCTAGTGTATTCTTTCCTCCTTAGGTCCAATCTCCGGTCTCCACAGCGGCTCCGTGCTCTCCATAGGTCTAAATTATGTCAAAAGTATGCCCAACTCTTAAAATAGCATTTTTACATGTATTTATACCAAGTAGGGTCGGACCCAGATGAAAATACCTTCTCCCGCGCGAAATAGGATAATCACTCTGTAAAATTTGCACTACCGCACCGCATGGGGCGACGCACCATGTGGGGGCGACAGTGGGAAAGTTCAGATTGTTGATTCTGATAGGGTGCAAGAAATTTCCACAGGCGTGCCGCACCACGTGCCGCGGTAGTGGGAATTCACAAAAATGCAAAACATGAAAGTTGTAACTCTTTCAAATATCTTTCCAACAATATATTGTGGAGTCCAAACGGAGTTCTGAGTGAAAAGTTATGTGTATTTTACTAGACAATACATCGTATGCCCGCTCGATTCTCCGTTTCGTTCTTAACTATCATCCGTTGATCCCCGAACACGATCCCGGCTTGATTCCTTGGGATTTTACTAAGACTTCAATGCTCCAAATCACTTGAATTCATTTCATAATATCTACATAGCTCGGAATCACTTCTACAAGGCATAAAACACACAATTAATGCAAAATACTAGCGATTAAAGCTCAAACTCAATTAAAGTGTAGTAAATTAGAGAGTAATAAACGACTAAAATACGCAATTATAGCCTATCATCAGTTGTGTAACCCTAATGTAGTGTATCCTCCTCCAAAATTATGTAAAAAATCATGTTTAGCGTGTATTTATATGACCTAGGTAGGGTGGAGGGTCGTCCAATACAATCCAATCTCGGATAGGAGAGCTGGAATCCATGTCTGCCTTCGCGTGTCGCGCGCAGATGGATGCAGACTCAGGTTTTACAATTTTCTAGTTCGCGAGCGATCCGTGCCTTCTCTTCACTTCGTTGTTTCGTGCCTTCAGTTTTCTCCTTTTTCGCGTTCGTTTTCGTGCCACGCACGAGATTGGACGAGCTCTCAGTTCTTTCCATCTCTTCCTGTTTGTGTCAAATTTTCATCTTTTGATCATTTATCATCCAAACTCGTTTCTACACATAAGAAACACATATTGAGCATATTTCACTTCAAAAATCAAGTAATCTCCCGCGAATCACTCAAGAATTAATATGCAAAAATACTATAAAATATGCTCTTTTCATCATTTGTCAATGAAATAAAATAAACTAATTAAAACTGAAAGTCGTAAATTTCCTTTTCATATGATAGAGAAATATATGAAAAGAAAAAGTCCTTAAAATATATTCGTTGGACTTAAAAAAAAAAAAAAGGCATTTTACTAAAGGTCTCTCATACTAGATAGATAACTAAACGTACTATATTACCATCTTACTTATTTTCCTTTTTTTTTCTTTTTTCTTTTTTATACTTTTAGCGCCATTCATATCAGGCGAGTTTGATTTCAAAGAAAGATCATTAAAAACTTACTCTAAAAATAAACAAACATTAATCCTCATTCAGAGAACGAGGTGAGTTATTAATTTTTTTAAAGTACAACAATGACGAAAACCCGAAATTCAGCTTGAAGGCAAAAATAGGGAGCCAAGCCAGTCCAATTCTAAATAAAGACAGCAGTCAATGTTTTATAAAAGGGATTTTTACCTATCTATACCATATATCAAATTTTATTACCAAAAATGTTCATAATTTGTTATTTACCCATGTAGTCCACACTTTTACTACAAATTATATACCAATCCAAAAATAGGTAGATTTTGCCATTAAAAAAGCCCTAAAATGAAGGCACCAAATCTGATGTGATTCTGTCAAGGATTTTATTCGAATTTTGAAACTGAATAAATCTCTCTTCCTGATGAAGGCACCAGTTGCGTAATTCTCTCCTTCCTCAACAGAAAGAGATCTCTGTTGATATCAGCTACAACAAAAAACGCAATCAAATTGTACAATTACTGAAGAGAGACTATATCTGTTCTTCGTCTCAAATTGTACAAAATTGCTCTTCGTCGAATATCAGTACTCAAATTGTAGAAACTATATCTGTTCTTCGTCTTTTTTCCTATCAACTACACGAAATCATGTCAAAAATCCCAATAATGCTGAAATCGAATGGTAATTGGGATAACTATGGCAGATTTAGAGATTTTGAAGTTGATGCCATTGTGGTAGATGATAATGCAAACTACGGAATTCTCAGTTCTACAATTGCAGAACAATTATCGATTGATACATCGGATAAAATTATAGAAATCAAATACATTGTGAACGAGAATTGTCCTCCAATGGAGATTAGGAATGATATGGGGGTTCGTGCTTACATGGAAACCAAAAAGGAGAATAAAAACTTAGGTTCGTATCCTTTATGTATAAGCGTAAGAGATTTCAATATGGAATTGGCAATCAACAATGAAAGCACCAGTGCAGGTATGTTTGATTCGACATTGCAGAGAGTTATGGTGTTACTATGTTATCTACAATATTACTACAATTACCTACAATTAAACTACAAAGCTCACATAGTACTGAAAAGGATAAAGCAATGTTGCTTTCAAAATTATCTACATAGAAACTACATTTATGAATTTATTGTTTGCAGGTTCGTCTGGATCCCTAAACTTACTTGAATTTCCATCCTCACCAGCTATAGAGGAATATCAAAGTGAAATAATAACTGAATCTACGCAAACATATATTGAAGAAGGACAAGTTTATCAGGACAAGCAAACAGTAGCTGCTGCAATGAAGAATTATTCAGTGATGCACAAGTTCCAGTTCAGAGTAAAAAGATCTAGTCATAGAAGGTATGTAGTTATTTGTGGATAATATATCAACAAAATCAGTGTATGATTGAAGATAGGTGGGTTTTATAAATTGTAGTTAAATTGTAGTCAGTTTGTAGTTAATTGTAGTTTTTTCATAAATTTGTGTAAATATTGTATTTCTTTTGTAGCTACTGGCTTATATGTGTTGCTGAAAGCTGTAAATGGCATTTCAAGGCAACGTCAATTAATGATTCGGCAATGTTCAAGATAAGAAGTTTCAGCCGTCAACACACATGCTGCCTAATGGACGAAACATTCATACAGCGCAAACGTACTGCAGCAGTACTTGGTAGCATGGTCGTTCCAAAGTATTGTGATCCTAAGACTGTTTACACACCAAAGGACATACAAACTGACATGTTATCCGAACATGGACTGAACCTAAGCTACATGCAAGCATGGAGAGCAAAGGAAAAAGCTTTACAGTTTTTGAGAGGGAATCTGTGTGACTCCTACAACAAATTACCCAAATATTTTTATATTTTTGAGAAGAATTATCTTTGTTCTGTTGTTAAATTGAAGAAGGCAGCAGATAATTGCTTCTTATACGCATTTGTTGCTCTTTGTACATCAATAAATGGTTGGCAACATTGTAGGCCGGTAGTAGTGGTTGATGGGACATTCTTAAAGTCAGCCTACAGGGGGATTATGCTGACAGCAAGCACCATGGATGCAGCAGGTAAATAATGGAATAATTTTGTACTTATTTTGTAGACAGTCTTTAAAATGCAGTTAAATTGTAGTTATGTTGTAGTTATTTTGTAGTTATATAAAAGAATGTAGTTAACATGTCTATATTTCTCAATATATATTGTAGTTGTTATTTAATCATATTTTATGTCTTAAAAATGTAGGTACTATTTTTCCCTTGGCATATGCTGTGGTTGATTCTGAAAACGACGCGTCTTGGAAGTGGTTCTTTGAGCAATTCAAGGAGGCATATGGTGAAAGACCTTCAATGTGTGTTGTTTCAGATAGGCATGAGAGTATACTGAAAGGCAACATCAGTTGTCTATCCGGGATTGGCACACTACTCTTGCATGTGGCATATATGGACAAATATAAGGTCAAAATTCAAGAAGGGACATCTACAATTACATGAATTGTACTTTGCTACAGCACGGTCATACACTATGGATGAATTTAATGAAAGGATGTTGAAGATTGAAGAGGTAGACCTGCGTGTAAAGTCTTACCTATATGATATTGGCTATCATAGATGGTCAAGAGTACATGCAACGGTGAATAGAACTTTTACTATGACGTCAAACATTGCCGAGTCGTTGAATGCTGTAACAAAAGATGCAAGAGAGCTTCCAATATTTGATCTATTTGAGTATATGAGGACTCTTCTTGAACGTTGGACAAAAGAAAAGTTATCGAAGGCAAAGGGTACTTTCACATACCTTGGTCACAAATACAACAAAGAATTGGAAGACAACAGTACATTATCTCAGAAACTAAGGGTAAGATATTTTTTTTTTGGTGCAGTAGAATCAAAAAAGTACTAGCTGCAGTTTTTTCAGATTGTAGTTAAACTGTAGTCAAATTGTCGGTAATAATAGTTTGTAGATGAGCTGTAATATATTTGTTGTTGATTTGTAGGTAAATTGTTGATAATCCATTTTAATGATTGATGTATTATTATTTCTGTTTGGACTTCAATTGTAGATGAGGGCTTCAACAGATCATATACATACTGTTTAGATGGTGTGAAGCGGTACATTGTGTGTCTAGAAAACAAGAAATGTAGCTGTGGACAATTCCAACTTGATGAACTTCCATGTGCGCATGCTTTGGCAGCATTAAGGCATAGGAATGAAACATACGAAAACTATTGCTCTCCGTATTACACAAGGAAGAGCCTTCTGCTTACCTATGAAATGCCAGTAAATCCTCTTCCTGATGAAGGCAAATGGGATGTGCCACAACATATTTTGGATGAGGTAGTAAAGCCACCGGCGGGAGATAAAAGGCAGCCAGGGAGACCTCACAAGGAAAGATATAAAACATTTGATGAAATAAAGTCAAAGAAATACAAGGTGTCATGTGGCAATTGTGGAGGTGAAGGGCATAACAAAAGAACTTGCAAGAATGCGCCGAAAAAGAAATGAATATCATGTAGTTAGAATAGTTATTCAAAATAAATGTTAGTGAGCTCAAATTATCGGATTTTCTTGTGTAATTGTTTAAGTTTTTGAAGATGAATAAGAAGTATAAACATCAATTTGTGTATCTGCACTATTTATGTTTTTATGTATTCTGTCAAGCATCTAAAGTTGTCTTTTTTTTATAGAATAGTTAAACTTTAATATTTACTGTATACAAAAAAACTGATATTAATAAAGAATGCATTCAACGTAAATTGTATCCAGATTGTAGTGAATATGTAGTTTAACTGTGTTAGAACTGTAGTCCTGTTATTCATATGTAGAGGAGTTGTAGTTAAAATGTAGTTTGACGTAGTTTAAATGTAGATAAATTGAATTTTTTTGATAAACCTTGTTGATAAAAGATGGCTAAATTATTTATATGATTCCTGTATTTATTTTATCTTTCTGCTGTGTAACAAATGACAGTTATATACAGATATTACTTGGCACTTGAAGGTATTTATAAAAATAACTTGAAGATTAAAGTCAAATTGTAAGACAAAGCTGTTGCTGTAAAAATGTAATCAGAGTACTCGAGTATAATGTAATCAACAAAAAGTGTTGTAGAAAACCAAAACGACATATTTCCTACATTGTTTTCCAATTCAACTACCAAATTTCACAGACCAAACTAGGAACACAATAGTCTATTTCTTCTTTCGTTGCACTCTAGTCCTCTCGTTTTTTGCCGGAGCACCCTTCCTCCTTGCTAGCCTGCCAGTAACCTCACTCTCACTGATTGACCCATCTTCTTGCTTCTTTGTTGCATAGTCCCACAGTAGAGCTCCATAGCGTCTACGGTGTTGGTCAATATCAGAAAGATCTTCCTTTGGGATTGCCAAATCTCCAAGGCTAACATACTCCGCAAATGCAGCCACAAATACACCACAATCGCTGCATAAGATGAGAATTTTTCATTATATAACAAATGATTAAAATAAAAAAATTAAACATATAGAAAGGGAGATTATTTTTTTACACTAAGCCTTCCTTTTGTTGTGGAATCTCAGCAACCATCCATTGTATATCAAGAGGGGTCCGTAACTGGTTTTTCGATGTATGCCTTTGTGCTCTTGAAGTTAATGTCTTTACGTTTACCATAGAAACCAGTGCATGACAAATACAGAGGGATAATGATTGAAAACTTGTCAACCAATGTCTCAACTGTTTTATGACGGTTTGCTCTCACCATGGAATCATAAACATAAAGTTGTCTGTCCTTTATGTCAAAAACTAGCAACAACCAATGGAAGTTCTCTACAAGGTTCACAGGTATGAGCACATAGTCAACAAGATCCCAGGCAACATTAGCAAGAATTCTGTACCCAAGAATATATTCTCCAACATCATCCTCGGGTTTAACAACCGAATACCTTTGTTCCGGTGGAGAACTTATGAACTTGTCATAGATTCTTTCAATCTTTGTCTTGAACAAGCAATCCGTGGTTGTGAACCTAGTATTATTGTTGGGGCCATATTTGCCTCTTTTTCGCAGATAATACATAATAACATCAATGTGCTGCCAAAATAGAATAAACATATACAATAAGGTACGGTGTAACCACACTTGTCTACAAGACAGCTACAGATTAACTACAATTTGAATTTATTAAAAACTCTAACAGATTGCTGCAAATTAGCTACACTATAACTACAGAAATATAACAGTTAGTCCAAGTACCTCACAAAATGTAATTTAATTGTAGTTTGTATGAACCATAGTGAACAAGTACTATATGTACAATTGACCCATCAGACTACAAAACAACTACACATTAACTATATTTATGCACTGTCTACATTTATTCACTATACAGAGGAACAAATGAAACATACCACCTAACTTAAGCTCCCAATAATCAGCAAGTTCAACCTACAGTTAATATTAATAGGCACAATCACAAGCTCTACAATATTACTACAAGGTAACTACAGTTGTGGTACACGGAGATTCCAAGTCAGTCAAAAGTACCAAAATTCCAGTTTGTACATACAATCATCATCACATATGATACATAAGGTCCATAAAAAGCAAAATTTCACAGCTGAGACATAAATATAGTAACATATATATGTTGTCTACAATATTACTACAATTACACATCATAGCTGAAAAATAAACTACAATTACACTACACAGCTGAAGACAAAACAGATATTGTGAATGATTATGTTCTTTATACTTACTGTGTTATTGATGACTTGTCCGGGGTGAGCAAGGTCATAAAACCAGTCCTTCTTATCAATCTTTTCACAACCAAAATCCAACCAAGGCTTGATTTGGTTATCCTTCTTGGAAAAGTAATATTTCCTCCTGTAATAACAAAAAAAAGATGATCAAATACAAAAAATTTACAAAATGAATTACAATTTTAAAGTATAAAAATGGTGAACAGACAGTGTAAAATGAAGCATTCATACCTCCTAGATACTTTATCACTACGAATGTATAACCAGTTGGTGAACCTTTCTGTCAATTCAGGATCTACATTTTCACCTATGACACTTGTGAAGGGGTGCTTGAGGTAAAAAAATTTAGGTCCAACAGATGTGCTGCCTCCAGAACTATACAAAGATGTGAAAGGTGATCGTGCATGTTTTCCCGGTTGCCTGGTTCTACCGGGATGAACAGGGGTTGATTCATCTCGTATGGGCTCGCCATACATGACCAACTGTGATAAGTTTTCTGGCAGCTCAAAGTCATCCAATGTCAAACCTTTGTTTTCAATGCCTTCAGGAACAACTTTTTTATCAATGCCTTCAGGAACAACTTCAGTCACAGTCACACCGTAAATTGGCGACTGTGGAACTTCACCTTCTGTAGATAAGTGTAGATCTATGTAGATATGAACAATATTATGAAGTTATAGAGAATATAGAGAATATATTACCTGCTTGTTGTGCCTCAGCCACTTCATCAATTACTGATTCTTCCTCAATATTTCCTTGTAGATGTTCTGCTGAAACATCAGCTTGAATGAATAATTGGGAATGAGAATTGTAGATATATGTAGGAATATGTAGTTAAGGTGTAAATTATTAAAATTTTGCATAAAAACCTTATTGTAATGAAGGAATGGTTCTGTACCTGCTTTATATGCCTCAGCTGCTTCTTGGAAGTCAGGATATAAGTCAACATGTGGTTGAAAATGTTCTGGAGAAATTGTAGCTGCAACACATAGTAAAAAAATGATTAGTATAATTAAATAATGTTGTCTTGAAATTTGTAGATATGTATGTAGGAATTTTGTAGATACCTGTATTGCTTGTGCTTCCATGCAGTTGATCACCAGCATTGAACTGGAATTGCTGGTTGTTCTCTCCTTGATGTTGGTAATTATTTTTTGTTGAACTACCAGCAAACTACAATTTTGGGGAATATTTGAGACTACTTTATTCATATGTCTTAATTAGTCTTAGTACAAAATTATATGTAAATTCTTACCTTTGACTCGTCCAAATCAAACCTCTTGTTTATCACATTCATAACACCCTTCAAAGATTGATCTATGAACTCTCGAAGGCTTGAGAGTTCCTCAAAAACATCCTTCCTATAGGCATCTAACTTTACATCAACCTAAAAATTAAATATATAATTAGTTGGTAATCTTATTCTAACTGCTACAGTTACACTACAATTCAACAAACTATAATTGTTATAGATTTATACCACAAATTAACTACAATGTATAACATACTATAATTGTTATGTAATGAAGTCAAAATGTAGCAAATTATGTCAATATATTGTAGTTATTCATAATACCTGCACAATCCCCTTTTCCAACTTCATGAGCTTGCTACTGACAGATTCAATGTCCTCTTGACAATCTGTATATTTGGGTTCAAATGATGGAGAAGCAGCAGTTGGAACATGTGATGGTTGAGCACCATGTTCATCTTCATATTGAATCTTGTCTGGCAGATTAAGCACTCCAAGCTCTTCTCCAGATTCAATCATGTTTGTGAACTGAATGATGAAAATAACAGTTAATTCAAGTGACAAAAAAAATGTAGATTCAATGTAGTTATTATGAATGTAATTGTAGCATCATACAAAAGTGGAAAAAAATACCTTGATCCACTCAGGCTTGATCATCTTCTCTTCAATTGCAGTTAACCAAATCTGCCCCTTTGTAGCTGACCATCTTAAAATGCGAGGTATAGATTCAGAACATCTCGTAGCAAGCTCGGTGCTGACGGACGAGCAACACTCATATAGCCACACTTGCAAGGCTAATGAGCATCCCCGTATCAGATAAGAATGTACATGGGGATTAAGACGATGTCGGACAGATTCAATAACCTGCTTGAAGGATTTGATACCCCATGGGTATGACTCAAAATTACCAGACTCTATTAGAAAGAACATAAACTTGTCTATGAAAGTCACATGGTCTTTATCAGAAGGACAAACAAAAAATTCCAACATATAAAGAATGCACAACTTCACCGCATCCACATCGTTTGCCCATGCTTTATTAGTCACTACATTTTTCAAATGCCATTTCTCAACCCTTTCTTTGTTCGGAAAATATGTATTCATTAAAGGGCTAACATAGGTGGAAGTGTAACCATAGTCTGAAAACTTATTCACACAATTAAGACCAGTTATCAACCCAAATTCTCTCAAGGAAAAATTCAATTTTTCACCCTTAAATAGTACTGAAAAATATGAGTCAGTAGACTTTGTCAATTCATACTTCATCAGAAGATGAAGTGATTGGTTTTGCATACAGATTGTGGGGAGACCTAATAAGTAACTAAAACAAGTTTTTCTGAAAACCCTTAAAGCATTCGGAGAGAGTAAAGCTTGTATCTGGCTAGGTATGCTAGGATCACACAAACTGTGGAATCTAAGCACACCATAATCAATATTTTGTTGTGCAAAGTAAGGTCCATTCTGTAGAAAATATAAAATTAATGAACATTAGTAGTTTGCATAAAAAGGAAGCAGTAATCTACATATAACTACATGACAAATACAAAATATAACTAGAAGAAGAATAGCCTACCCACACCTATAACTACAAAACAATAACAGAAGAACAATGCACGTGTAAACATTATCTACAGGATGTAACAGTTACTTCAAGTATCTCACATAAATGTAGATTAACTGTAGTTAGAATGAAGTTAAATATATGAGCTATACAGGCTACAATAAAAAATAACATATCTACAATTTAACCATCAGACTACACATCAACTACAAACTAACTACATTTATACACTGTCTAAGAGTCACAGTTCCAATTAAACTACAAAATTGAGACAAAGAATCTACAAAACAGTTACTTCAAGTATCTCACATAAATGTAGATTAACTGTAGTTAGAATGAAGTTAAATATATGAGCTATACAGGCTACAATAAAAAAATATCATATCTACAATTTAACCATCAGACTACACATCAACTACAAACTAACTACATTTATACACTGTCTAAGAGTCACAGTTCCAATTAAACTACAAAATTGAGACAAAGAATCTACAAAATTAGGACAACACCACATTTTACCAAAATACACTTGAACAATCAAAGAAGAACAATGCACGTGTAAACATTATCTACAGAATGTAACAGTTACTTCAAGTAACTCACAAAATGTAGATTAATTGTATTTAGAATGAAGTTAAATGTAGCAGCAATACAGGTTGCAATGAAAAATACCATCTCTACAATTTAACGATCAGACTACAAATCAACTACAAACTAACTACAGTTATACAATGTCTAATAATCACAGTTCCATTAAACCTACAAAATTGCGAAAAATAATCTACAAAATTAGGACAATACCACATTTGGCCAAAACACACTTGAACACTAAATTAACACTTGAACAACAGATTTTTACAACCAAAATCAAACTACAAAACAGTGAGGAAACATAAATAGTGTTTACCTTTATTGAAATTTTTTCCTTAACCAATTTTGGTACTTTTTTTGAGGGTTTCTTCTTCTTTGGTTTTGATGAAGAAGAAGAGACCTTGTGTTTTTTCACAGATGGAACTTTGGGAGAATCATCTACAAAATCGTCATCTACACTCAACTTTTTCCCCTTGCGTTTCAGTTGATTCTCGACTAGTTTATCAACTCCACCAACATCAACATCGTGCAAATGCTTGCTTCTCATTTCCGCACGAATTTGTCTAGGAGATGAAATACCAGTAGTTTGTTCACTTGCATGCATCGATTGTGGGTTTTTTGGTGGTGATTTTGGTGTTAAAACACCCAAATCAAAGGTTGGAATATCAGCTAATATAGCTTTTGATGATTTTTTTGGGGAGTGTTGGTTTTTTTCATGATTTAGGAGTTGAAGACAAAGATGGAAGTGAATTCAAATCGTGGGGGATACTATCAACTGAAGGTAATTAAGTGGAGAAGAAAGTGATGGTAATTGTGGGTGAGAAGAGATTGTACGAGAATGGAGGAAAAACTGAAGGTAAATCGTGGGGGTGGGGGGAATTAACTGAAGGTAAATCGTAGGGGGTGTGGGAGGAGAGAGAGGCGGGTAAACCAAATAACGTGAAAATACAGTCCTAAAATCACGCCTAAAATAAATGAAGGAATAATTATACCCTTAATTTGAATTATGGTATAGAAATGGTAATTTGGTATGCTTAAATGTAATAAACACAAACCTTAAACATTGAGGGTAATAAGGTTTGATACATGGTATAGATAGGTAAAAATCCCTTTATAAAAACTATAACAATACGTGTACAAAAGATAACCATTTCCCTAGAACACGAGGAATTGTCCAATTTTATCTCTATAAGGGAAACAACCCAAATGGCATTATTACAGGAAAAAAATAGGAATACACGACCGTTTAGTTCTAAAGAATGTAGTACTAACGCCGTCATTCAGAGGAAAACAGATTGTTCATTCTTTCGTCGTTAACTTTGTTCTCTCCTTTATCGGCGCGGGAGGAGATGTGCTTTTAAGATTAGCCAAGTAAAATACGAAGAAAAAATTAATATGACCCCTACAGGATGACATGCCAAATTGGGAAACAGTCCAAATGTATGTTTAGAAAAAATAATAACAATAATTTAAAAAAAAAAACAGAAGTCGATGACGTTGATATAGCAAATAGGAAACTAAAATCACTTCACATCAAAGGAAATGGATAAATTACAGATGAGCTTCCATATAGCGTGAACTTATCTCCAATTCAACTTTGAAGCATCATTCTAGGTCGGCTCGAATAGAAATAGAACACTAACGCTCTGAATGGTGCAACATTTCAAGCATAGAAACAGACTAATCCAGGCATTTGTTCCATCTTCACTGAAAGTATATAGACGTCTTTAACCAACTCTAGGTGGGCCAAACACAAGGCAAAGATGCACTGTTTACAGCATTACAGTTGGCTAAATTGAAATAACAATGATAATCCGTCTATGCCCCATCTGGCTGGACAAAAGGATTGGAAATCTCATCTGTACCATCAGTTGGAGCCACGAGCATTACTGCCGTACCCCTGCAGACCTGCACAAGAAAGGGACGCTTTGAGAAGCAGAGGAAAGTGATCAGATTATGTTAACGTCCACATTAGCTACCATAGCTGTGATAAATTCTTCAACCAAAGTTGTGGCACTTCTTTGAAAGGCATATATTCTTTGAGAGACATATAGCATAGTAACTACTTCAAAATTCAAGATAACAGTAGAATTGTTTTAATGCAGTTCGAACACTTGATAAAACAATTTAGGAAAACAATGCCATGACTTCTCATGTATAACTTCTGCCCTCCCCAAACTGTTAAAAAGGTAAAAAAGCAAATGGAAAAAAAGAACGCAAGAAATTCACAAGTGTGTTTAATGATGGTCCCAGTAGTTGAATATAAGCAGCATTTAGAAAAGCTTATTGCAAATTATGTGCATTAGTGGAAAGCAGAAAACTACTACATATGTATGATAATTAATGAACCCATACTATTAAGCCAAGAGCTCGTGTCTGCTCGGTAGTCTTCAGGGGATCATCAGCATCTACAGCAAAACAATTTGAAATCATCAACTGAACAATGAAAGAGATTAAAAGAAAAACGATTAACATGTCCCATGAAAGGTAACCTTGGTTTTTCTGGAAACATTAGAATGATCAATTTGATGAATAGCTGCTAAGATAACTAGTAAAATAATTTGCTGTCCCATTGTACTGAAATAAAGAATCTGGAGAAAGGGATGACAATCTGTGAAGTCAGCTAGATTTGCCTCCAGCAAGTACACATCAAGAATAAGCAAGCATTCATTTCCCAAAGGAAAGGAGAATTAGTTAAAATATGGTCCAAACCCGCAGCGTCGGAGGCTGCTTCTTAGAAATGAATTGTGCATTATCTATTCCTTCTCGAAGGTTGTTAATTACCAAATTCACCCTAAATACTCCAAGTTAAACTTGATACATTAGCAAACTAGTTTCATGTGCCAGATCAAACCAAGAGCTCTTATAAACAAAACTGTACTAAATTTTTCAAAATAGACTAAGTTTACATGAAGTTCTCAATAACAGGCTCCCATTGAAGAAGCACAAACTGGCAAAGCATGTAATCTCCTTTTACATTAACGGTTGCGACCCACAGATGCAACATAGAGAAAGAAGGCAGGAGGTGGCTCGTCTCTACATAGATCATGAAACTCTGACAAATAAAGCAGACGCATGAATGCAGCATGTAAAAAGATATGACCCAATACTAAGTTGAAACAGTGCTTTGGAAGTGTAGGGCAACACTGCAAATTCTGAATCCTTAGTAAGAGGGCAGGAGAGGCAACTTATCTCTTCTGATGCTTAGGGCTACCCAAATATGATAATATAGGTGTAATAGAAGTGCTAAAATACTTTATTTTTCAACACGAAACTAGAGCAGAGTACAGTGGCAAATTGCTTCAACATTTCAGTTTGATAAAGCTGCACTGACATCCCTCTTATTTTTTTCATTACTATAGAGCAATGACATTCTTATATTTACCAACCCCCTAACTAAAGACTAGTAAACTAAGAAATTGAGCAGTATATTTGCAACACATTAATAAAGGATATCGGATGAGACCATCAATTTTTAACAAGTAAAGAACTTATGCATTTGCAAGAGAGGCTTATGCAAAACTAAGTGCAATTCCAGCGAGGGAGACTCTTTCACATGTTTTTGCAGAAGGTGAAACAGCTAAAGAAACGGTGGTCCTTTTTTGCTGGACCCTTGGGAATGAACTGTGTCAACATTCATCACAGGGACATTTTGAAGAATTGGTAGAGTGCCAAACAATGAAATCACATGCATATGTTGATTTTACACGCAGTTCCGTTACTTATTGCTGGAAGATTTTGAAACGGCGATGCTCGATATGATAGGGGAATACCAAAATTTCAATGGCAAACATGAAGCATCAGATCATGTTTCAAGTTAGCACTATGCTAACTAAGAAATTCCCCAGAATTATTTGGATCATACCTTGACTTGAAATCTGCTAAGTGGTGGAAGCATTTAAACCAAGATTAACCACTATAAAGGTGAAATGTAAGTATCCTAACAAAGGGAAATTTGAAATGAATACTGATGGGAATTAAATGGCCAGAGATGGGGCTGGGTGCAGAAGCGGATGCTGAGTATAAATGTGGAGGGATGGTTATGGCTGTTGCATTCCCTGTAAGAAATGGAAGCAATAATAATTCAGAAGCTGGAGCTGCCTGATATGGTACTTGGTGGTGTTGGAATTATGACTACAGAAAAGTGATTAAGGAGTGCGATTCAGAATTGGTAGTGAACATGCTGAATGCTATATGCAATACAAATTGGAAACTCAAAGGGAAAATTGAAAACCCTCAGGGGTTGGCCTGGTGGCAATTGACTTGAGCCTTGGGGTTTGCTCCCTTTCAAGGTCTCAAGTTCGAAACCCACTGGGTGCAAACAATTTCTGAGGGCCATCGGACTGGGTAAAACCTGAATTAACCGCGGTGCACTTGCGGGAAACTCCTTGCCGAGGGCCTGTGCACCCCGGGAATAGTCGGGGCTCGAAGAGACTCGGACACCCGGTGCAAATCAAAAAAAAAAAAGGGAAAATTGAAGACACTCGACAGATTATGCACCGGAATGGTTTCTAGGATCAACACTGCGATACAGAGGCCAATGAAGTATCAGATGCCTTGGCTAAATGGGTCGCCACATGTAGTGAGACAGCTTTGTACTATGCCTATGGGAAGCTCCCTAAGGAGGCTAAAGGGACATACATGTTGGACAACATGCCGATGTCAAACTTTAGAGTCAGTCAAGTCAAGCCTATTGAATGGACTTGTTTTTGAAAGCTTAAGTGATTATACTCGTATGAAGGAGGAGGGGTCTTAATTTCTTTTTTTGTGTTAACCAAAGTGTAACTGCAAATGAGCCCTTCATACGAGACTTACTTTAACACTGTATTTAGTGTTACATTTAGATAGGAAGTATTAGGAACAGGAATTCTAGTTTCGGCATTGGATTATAGTTGACCCAATCATAATCCCCTTTTCTAAAGGATTGAGTTTGTTAAATTCAGCAGTAGAATCCAGAAGGTGGCCATAGTCCTCTTTCTGTGCAAGTATGTTTTGATATTTATAAATTGCTAAGATATCCGATTTTGGAACCTAGGCGGTTTCCGCGAAAGAGAAAAAGAAAAAAGAAACGCAATTCCAGAAGTAGAACAGAGATCTTTGTAGTTTTAGCAAACTAAAATGGATTTTAATGTGCCTTTAGAAAACTACGGCGAAACCCACATTTTGAAACAAGGGAAAGTTATTTAAGGGCAACTTCCAAGTATCTCAGTCTTGACTTGACATTCGGCAATCTACAGATGCACTTTCCTGACAACTAACATTCTAAAGCCTATAAAATGAGCATAGCTGATCATCTCCTATGTTAGAGAACAAAGACTCTACTTTCTATTTCTATTGATGCATTACAAGATTAAAACTTGAAACCATCAGTTCAAGACAAACAGAATATCGGAACTTCAGAACATAAGCAGATATATCTACAGGGGTGTAAAGATGACATGTCACAAGCAACAAAGAAGAGAGGATTTATAACCACCACCCCAATGAAAATTAAACAACGACAACAGCAGCAACATCACTACTATGCTCAATCCCAAATTAAATAGGATTATCACAGGCAGACTATTTTCAGGCTGGCCATCAACCTATCACAACCCATCTCCTTTATCTGAGTTTGGTACAAGCTAAGCTTTGCGAAGGGGGCTCCAAGGAAAAGGTAATTCTACTTGACCAAATGATAAAGAAAATATAAAGTATCAACAAAGGCAAGACTGAACTTGTGGATGTTACATTGATGTAGAAAAATAAGTTGGAACAATACATTTCATTCACTGACCACCACTTGATAATAAAAATAGAATTTTCAAAAGTTACAAAT
This sequence comes from Nicotiana sylvestris, assembly GCF_000393655.2. Lineage (NCBI taxonomy): Eukaryota > Viridiplantae > Streptophyta > Magnoliopsida > Solanales > Solanaceae > Nicotiana > Nicotiana sylvestris. Next base: position 24,057,774 of record NC_091065.1, read on the forward strand.
GATAGGCAAATAAGATTTTCAGAAGTTGCATGAAACCCCAAAAAAAGGTATTTTGAACTCAATAAAACTCTAAAAGACTGCTATGAGTAGTTGTGTTACCTCTAAGGTACTCCTTGGCTTCATCCAAGACAAGATTTAGCAGCTGATCATAGCCTTTAAGTGTTCCTTCCACTGTGAAGAGAGAATTAATTAGCAGGTCAGAAAAAAATTGTAATTTGTGCTTCTTACAGCCCTGACCATGATATAGCGAGGTATGAACAACACAACCCCATAAGCTACAGCAAAAAAAAAAACAAAAAAAAAAACGCGGTGCACAAAGTATCCCACCTTCACGCAGGGTCCAGGCCATAAGCTACAGCAAGAGAACATGATTACAAGAGGTAAAGGGAAGTCGAAAACTAGCTGAAGACAAGGATAAGTTGTTTTAACATGAAAAAGTGTGATTGAGACGATGAAAGTTCCAATAATTACACTTGACTGGGTTACTGACGAGATACGATTCCCTAACCAACAGAGATTATTCTTCACAAAACAAGGTCTAATTGAGAGGGTCAATGTCTTTGTTAAAAAAAATTGGACCTTGGTCCAACTCTACCCAAAAGCTAGCTCATGAGGTGCGGATTGTCCGAAATATTTTTAAAGAGACTACAATCCATACACTCCTACCAACGCGGGGCCCTATTAGATTAAAGGATCAAACTTGGCATGATCAGACCTGCATCCTTTAACCTTCAGGGAAACATAAGCTACTTGGTTTCCAAATATTCCAGCCATCAATAACTGAACGAATTGGTTTGGTGACAGGGTTAAAAATGTACGAATAACTAGCCTTACATCTATATTTTATCACAGGATTTAAATGCAGCCCATATAGGTCTAGATTTAAGTATATCTAAACCACTCAAAAAGAGATTGTATGACACACCTTGTCTACCACCTGTAAGCTTGACCTGCACACCCTTGTCAACAAATTTTGCCAAATCTAAAACAGTTTCTTTTCTGCCAGACTGAAACAGCACAAACAAGAAATTGTATGAAGCAACTATGGCAATTAAAAAAAATGAAAAGAAAAACTATGGCCACACATTTCTTCCTTCCTGCTGATGCATACAATAGATGGCACTGCACCTTTACTAACAGGTAACATTTAACCTTCTGACCTCTGTCTCATCAACAAATACTTTAGTCCTTTTTCTTCCTTTCTCTTTTCTATACCAGCGTAGGATATCTAGGCAGCTTCCAACTTTCTTTAAAAAAAAATTTAAAGTAAGTAATACCAGAAAGTTTTTACTTTAATGCTGATTCTTGGTCCTTTTCACTTTTTTTCTCCTGATCAACTTAGGAAGGACAGATTATGGTGTAAATGAGAACTTACCATTCTTCTGTGCACCTAAAGAGTTTATGTTTTCCAACTAACGGCAAAAATTTGCTACAACAAGGTGGCTATATGCTGCAATAGAAAAACATGAAGTAGAAAAATGAGTAGACAGGCCAGCAAAATTACTTGTTAGAGAAGAAACAAAGCTATTCTCCAAAAATAACTATCTTAATAGACGAAAAATTGTTACTCACTCCGTCCTACAAAGAATGTAGGAGTTTTGACTTCTGAGTATGAGAGTCAGCACACAGAAGATGAATCTGGACATTAATTTCTTGATTATTATTATTTTTTAATAATAATAAGTTGAGGACATGGTCCTTGACAGGGAATTGTGGAGGTCGAGCATTAAGGTTGTAGGCTAGGGGGAAGTTGTGAATATTTCTACAGCGCACTAGAGTGAGACTAGCCAGTTAGGAGTTAGTCTTAGGATGCCACTGGTCAGCTACTGATGCAGGGCTTTATCTGCTGGATATTATTATATCTTCCATCTTTTTCGTACTTCCTATATTTCTTATATTGCTGTTATTTTTATTTTATGTTATGCTATGTTATTTTATGTTATTTTATTATGAGTCTATTGATAATACTAATATATCGTCTCTTATCGCTGTGTTGAGCCGAGGGTCTCCTGGAAACAGCCTCTCTGCCCTCGGGGTAGGGGTAAGGTCTGTGTACATATTACCCTCCCCAGACCCCACTTGTGGGATTATACTGGGCTGTTGTTGTTGTTGTATTATTATTTTTTAAATTAATATTTAGAAAATATTACACTTGCTTTGAGTCAAAATTGTGAGGAAAACATTGACTCCCCAAATAGTGATCATGCTGTTTTTTGGGACAGAGGGAGTATTTCTTAAAGACTTTGACGGCCTAATTCTCTAACATAGTAATCTTAACTCAAGGACCCGTTTCTATGGACTTGTATGAGCTTAAATGGTACTTTTTAATCAAATATGTAAAACGCTTAGATTTGAGCAAGTTAAAAATTGAACTCGTTTATTTGGATAACTAGAAGGATTTTCTTTAAGCTGTAGAGACTTGATATTAATGACTTTCATCTACTATGCTAGAACTTTAGTAGAATGATAAACAATTAATCTTAAAGGTCTTCTCCCCCTTTTCCTTTTCTAAATAGAAATGTTCAGAGAATTGGTTACTAACACTCAAAGGGCATATCAGGAGTCAAGAGTGTCACGCCTAGGATTTGAACATGTGACCTAAACCTAAATTTGAACCCTATACTAGAATCTTCATTATGTAAAGTGGATTCAACAGTTTATATAGAACCAAAACGTTTTGTTTTTGCCCTATTAGTAGAATGATAACTAATTCAGCTTAATTGTCTTTTCCCCTTTCTCTTTTCTTAATAGAAATTTTCAGAAAATTTGGAGGCATTATCACACGGGAAGCAAACAACTAGGAATCGAAGTTAACCTTTTTTTTACGCCATGGGAGCAAACAAGAAGCATTGCACTCCAATTTTAAATTAGTATTTCACCATTACGAATCATCGGGAAAAAAAGGGTTTTAAATATTTATCTAAAGAGAGACATAGGAGAACACTTATCATAAGAAATATTAACGGAGCAAGCGAGAGGAACTTACAATTCGATTACACTGCAGAGAGCAAGTTCTGAGCAGAAGTGGTGAGAAAGAAGAAACTTTCGCCTAATTTTGAAATTAGGGCGGAAATAATATAATTTGGGTCCGATTTGGCCTTTCGAACTATGGAAAGCAAAGAAAGAAGGAAAAGCCCAAATTTGGGTCCATATAATTTTTCTATTTCTAATGCTACTCCTCTTTCTCGTTTTGTCTAGTGCATCTGGTTCTAGAAGTACGGAATTTAGGAAAGTATTCATTTTGTGATGATTTTTGGAAAACTAATTACTCTTCCTTTCACTCATTCTATTTCCTCTTTTTCTTTCAGAACAAAATAAAATAACAGTAATGATAAAAATAAAGAAGCAAACATAATTTATAAAAATCTCTATTTAGAAATGCTGAGGGGAGGAGGTTCAAATAAGGGTGTCAAGGGGTCGCGCCAGGACAGGCCGGGCTAGAGGAAAAAGAGACCGGTCGGTCTCGGTACCGGTCTGAAAGAATCTCTATTTGCAAGTTCTTTTTTTTTTAATTCAAACTTGCAAATTAAAGTTTATATTTACAACAACTAAATTAAAGAAAAAAGGGTAAATTCAAATTATTAAATATAATCTTCAAACTTCAAAGGTTTTGCATTGCCCTAGTAAGTTCTTCATAATCAATATGAACTTCTTGGTCATCTTTTGGAGTGTTGAATTCAGATTGGTTACCATTTGTTAATATATTTCCAAGTTTCTCGTCTTCTGATTTATCAATATCTTTACGTCCTAGGAAATGTCACCCACTTTAATTCACCCAAAATGCTCTCAAACCCCCCTTTAGAATCCCCAAGTCTAACGCTAAATCAGAGGCGAACCTTGTAGGACCTAGCGTGAAGAAGCTTGAAATCGTCATTGTATTTATCTATTATCATGTTGTGTTGATTTTGGAGATTCATTGGAGGCAGAGTTAATCATAATATAAGCATAGCTAGTTCTTTAACAAGGTATGTAGGACAACTTTCTTTCTTGGCATGACTTGGTATAAGCGTCTCTATCCTTCAAGGACTTCTGTATTGTGAGATTGGTTTGTTCTAAGATCTTCTCAATATTATTATCTCTATTCTTTTATATTGTTCTTACCGGTGGCATTTCCTTCAAGTTTGAGGTATTTCCAAATAGTACCCCGAGTTTGGAAAAATATGATATCTTCTGAGTTCAATTTTTGTATTTCCTTAAAATTGACTCTATTTTGCACTTATATATATGTATCTATTTTACATTACAGAGTCACGCTATAGACGGTCGAGTACGGCACCTATTGTGTAACCAATAATCAGTTGGGTATGATGAGACATGATATGAGATATTACCGAGCCCTTGTATGGGCGAGTACGATGATGTCTGATATGAGGCTACCGAATCCTGTTGGGACCGACTATGTCAAATCATGTAAGGTCGGGGTATTGTCGAGACCACCAGAGGTTGGGTACAACCGAGTCTTGTGTGGGGCCGGGTATGGAGTGATGTATGATGTGAGGCTACTGAGTCCTCTTGGGGCCGACTACGTCGAGTCCTGATGAGGCCGCATACTGTCGATACCTCTTAAGTTCGGGTACGACAGAGTCCTCTATGAGGCAAGATATGAAGTGAAATGTGATGATATCCCCCAAATAGTAGATGAATGTAGGTATACATATTACAATTAATGCATGGTCCCAATGAGTGGCTTGATTTAACAAAAGTTTGAGTATATTCATGATTTATAGTTATAACAGTGTACACCCTCGGTGGCTTGTCTACGGTATTCAGGCTAAGCCTGTGTATTCCTATCTTTTATGTTATGTCTTTAGTTTACATACGTTAACCGTTTTACATACTCAATACACCTCTTGTATTGATGCCCTTTTACATACTCAATACACCTCTTGTACTGATGCCTTTTTCTTTGGGGCGTTGTGTTCATGCCTACAGGTATAAATAGAGCTGGTGACGTCCCTTCCCAGTCGGGTGTTTGTTTCAGCGGTTGGTCATTGCACTCCACTTCTTCGGAGTAGCCGTTCAAAAGCCGATATATACTGAAGTATATGTTCTTATTATTTTGGGTATGGTAGGGCCATGTCCCGACCAAGTTGCACATATGTATATAATTTCTTGGAACTCTTAGAGGCTTTGCAGACTAGTATTCGGATATATGTAAGGGTTACGACCATACTGGTAATAGTTATGAAATTGTATAAGTTTTAATATTCCTTTCACAGTCAGTTGTGTGCATTTTAAATTCTGGTATTATTACTTGGAGGCCTTGTTTCCCCAGGTTCCATGATTTAAAGGTCTTATAACGTGTTTGGCCAAGCTTCTCCAATTAAAAAAAGTGCTTTTGCTTCAAAGTTGAACTGTTTGGCCAAACTTTTAGATAGAAAAATGCTTTTGAGTAAAAGAAGAAGCAAAAAAAGTAGCTTCTCTCCAAAAATACTTTTTTTAAAAGCACTTTTGAGACAAATACATTTAGAAGCCATTTTTAAAAGCTTTGCCAAACACTAATTGTTGCTTAGAAGTGTTTTTCAAATAAATTAGTCAAACACAAAGTGTTTCTCATCAAAATTGCTTCTAAAAAAATACTTCTAAAAATAAGCTGATTATTGCAACTTGGGCAAAGAGGCTATTAGTAGGGATGTCGGTTCACACGGGCCTTCTGCTTGCTGGTCACACCTCCCAAGGTTGGGGTGTGACACATTTGTTCTTCAACTTTGCAAAATTTCACAGAGATATGATCCTCTTCAACATTGTCTCTCAAAAAGTGATATTTCACATCAATATATTTTGTTCTCTTATGCTGAACCGAGTTTTTTGATATGTTCACTGCACTTGTATAATCAAGTAGATTGGAATCCATTCTATCATAACACCATAATCTTTCAATTATTGTTTAATCCATAATAATCGAGCACATCATGATTCATCAACATATTCAACTTCCGTAATTGATAGAAGTCACAGAGCTTTGCTTCTTCGAAGCCCGACTAGGTGCCTAGCATAATCAATATATCCAACCATTAAATACATTATCTGATCAACTTGCAGTAAAAAAATAATAAGGAACCAATTGTGCCCCTATAAAATTTTTCATTGATATAAGAACCAATTTCATATACATCCAATCGTGTGACAACTACTATTTGAGTATCTATTATTTATACATCATCCATATAAAATCTTTTCAAAAATTCTATGTATTTATATAATTTCATCATCCATATAAGGCAAATTGGTTCAAATTTGCTGTAATTGATTATAATTTCATCCATATAATTTCATAATTGATTATTTCAAATTTGCTGTAAGTGATAATCGAATCAATAAGCCACAAAAATAAATAAATCAAAAAAAACAAAACCTTATTGAAAAGATTAAAATATGTTCAAATCGATAATCAATAAGTATTTATCAATAAAGGTCAAAATCGAATCAATTAATAAATGCACTCAGTTAATTTGGTCTAGTCATTTAGACAAATTCTAAGGCATGTGATGATAAAGAGTCTTATATTCATTGCAATATTCTCGTAGTAATTAATATTATTCTCTCGAGTTCAACATAAGAATCCACTTAATCCATTGCACACCCTTTGGAAAAATACTAACACACAGAAAAATAGGCATTTTGACTTATCTCTAATTAAAATTTTCATATTACTCATATTGTCATTGGGACATAATCACTTAAACATAAACTAGTATATGAACATACATCAATAGTTGTAACACACTTCATCTTCACATACATTGAATAAATTTTAAACACCTAGACGATAAGTGAATCAAATTTGGAATCTGTAAAAATCGTGGAATGACAAATTTTACTGGCAATCAATAAAATCATAAAAAATTTAAAATAATTTAAAAGAACTTTAAAGATATGTAAATAACAATTTAAGAAAATAATGTTAATTATTTCTTAATTTGGTAAGTGGAAACTTTTTTTAACCAATTGCAGTATAAATAATATTGAATTTTAATTAGGGATAGTTTCGTCAAATAACATACTTTTTCTAGAAATTGGTATTTTCTAGAGGTATAGGTTAATATGTAAGTGAACATTTATTTTAACCTAGAGGGAGTATTCATCTGGCAAACACTGCTGACAATTCATCATAAAACAACACTAACGGTGACAAAGGTTAAACGCCGTGTCCAAAGAAAGTAACTAAAATGAGGCAAAATTTGAATGTGTGCAAGATGAAAACACAATAAAATTAAGAGAAAGGGGATCCGATTACAATGAGTAAGTCAAAAGTAGCTGGTTATAGTAATCACAGTATTCTCAGTGGGAATCCGAATGATTTCTTTCATCAACCTTACGCATCCTATTCAAACAATTCCCACATTAACTGTATTTTAAAAACATAGTAATAAATTGAAATTGAATTTAAATAAAACCTTTGAAGGAAAAACAAGAAAAATATTTAATAAAATTATTTTAATATCCAAGAAATTAACAAAGCGTTGAACAAGAAGTTTTCAATGTTTGCGAAAATCATTGAAAAAATGAAATCCAATTTTTTATAGGAAAAATCAATGTTGAAACAACCGAAAAAACACTTTGCAAAAGAATTTTCAAACCAGTTCTTAAAAAAATATAAACAAAATTGCAGGCCTCAGAGATCTTGGTGGATAAGGAATCATCAGATAGGAACTTAGAAAATCCCCATCAAGAGTAGCAAATATCTTTTTAACATCAGCGGCCAGTTTCATATCACAAACTCAAAATTAAAATCCATAAAAACAAAAAATAATTGGATAAAAAGAAAAATAGGGATTCAATTATGATGAGCAAGTCAGAAGTAGCTGGTTGTAGTAATCACAGTATATACATCAGTGGGAATCCGAATGATTTCTTCATCATCCTTACACATCATAATCGAAAAATACCCCAAAACTTTGACATTTTGAAAATAAAAAAAATTAAACTCAAATATATGATATTAAAAGAAGAGAAAATGTATCTGCCTTGTCACCGAAAAACCCTTTAGCAGAAGGGATAATTCGGAGCTAAAGGAAGACACATATATATAGGAATAGATATATATGCAGTGTTTTCGTATAGCCTAATGATAGATCCCTTGATCCATTCTTTAACAGCATACGATCAAAGAATTGCAATATTAGGCCTCCAACACTAAAAAGAGAAAAGAAGAAAACTAACGAGAAAGAAACACCAACTCAGATTGAGAATGTTGAAGCATAGAGTTATGGTTGAAGAGAGGGGATTTGATCTATATTTATAGGTAGCAAGAAAAACCCTAGAGATAGAGAAGCCCTCGGTTACGTATTAATGGACTCGATTTACTCAGGCCCGTTAAAGATCATGGGCTTCAAAGTTGCACCTTTGGTATGCAAAGTATACTTATGTTACAATTTAGTCCTTCTCTTTTCTTATTTCGCTTACCATCCTTGGTGGAAAATAAAAATTTTCCCATAGTCAACATACCGATTTCTTTCATGTGCCACTATAATTATGTTGGTGTGTTGGTATTTTAATATTAAAATTATAATATTGAAGTACATTATTTCTTATTAATGTTAGTGATTATAAATTGGTAAGAAAGTGATCGTTCTTTCTTGTTGTATTTCATATGACCACTAATGCCATGATATATCATTAATTACCCACTATAGCTCAAATTTTGTAATTACTAACTCATGTTCTATAATTTTATTATCTGCTAACTTGTTATTTATTTTGTGGATAAAAATCTATACTTATAAACAGTGGTATTTTTTTTCCTTATAAAATGACAATGATGTGATAATCAAAAGGCCGGCTAGCTTAATTGAAGGTTTGAGATTTGTGACTGATTGTACTCGACCTGATATTGCATATGCAGTAGGATTATACAAACGACAGACCCAAACTTTTATACAAGCGGGTTCAGACATATATTGAAATCCTAAAAAATAATCCTCAACAGAAGCAATATTGAGTTAGAAAACAAACATGGTTTACCTAATTTTCTTTATTTTAGTTCTAACAAAACCTTAAAAAAAATTGCATGCGATATATATACACACCTTTACAATTTAACAAATTATTGAACGGTAGAAGACGTTATAAATTTTACTGTAACAAACATAAGCTTTTTATATTAAAATACTTAACACTATTTATTTATTAATTTTAATTTAACTTTCACTAAACGTAAAAAAACAAAGAAGAGCTAAGCTAAATTACTAATTTCATATTGAAAGTTTCATAACTATGGAACGACTAAACTAAATTAAACAACAAAAAAGAGACGAAGAAGAAGTACGAGAAGGGCCATATAGCTGTCAGCATTTTGAAATAATGCAAAAAACCCAAATAAACATAGAGCACGGGTTCGAACATAAGACCATTTGGACAATTTGACTCAACTTGAACCAACTAACCAAGGCACGATTTTTGTTAAGTGAGTTTAATTGCTTTATTTTTATAATATTTTTGTTTTAAAAATAATAATTTCCACACAAAAATTGTAAAATATATTTACGACCCTTGAACCAATGTGGGTCCACCCATACCGCTGTACCCGAAGGCTTTTTTGAAACAGATTAAAAACTTTATCTGGTGATTCTTGTTTGATTACTAGTCATATTTTTATTTTATGAGGTGGTGCTATTTTTGAAAATTAAAAAAAGAATTATTATTATTATTAACTTTACCATGAGGCTGAACTAATTGCTTTAGCTTCAGATAGTGAAGGCGTAAATTAGTTGAGAGATTTATTATTTCAAGTATCTTATTTTGCAAAATCAATTCCTCCTATGTTAATTTATTATGATATCTCGTTGCAATTGATAAAGTACAAAATCTTTACTACAATGGTAAATTCAGACTCATATGGAAAAGCTACTATATTGTGAGACCATATTTGATAAATAGTACTATTAATGTTGATTATACTAAATCTTGTAAAAATCTTGCAGAGTCGCTCACTAGGGCTTCACAAGAAAAGGAGTCTAAAGCACATCGAGGGGATGAAATTGAATCCCATAAATTTATAAGCCATATATTAAGAGATCTTATAATCAGGTTTAATAGGAAGAATGAATGATAAGAAGGTTTGTTTTAAAATGCACTATAATATTTATTAGTATTTTATTCCTGTGGTGTGAGTGTATTTATTTTGCAACGATTTACGAGATTGATTTTATTAATTCTTAATGAAAATTCATCGTTTATATGAGTAGGGCGTTGGAGTTACAGAAGCACCTTGACAGATTTCACATATGTGAGTGCGGCGATAAATCGTTTCCTCTGAGAATTGGGCTTATTTTAAAAAAATACTCATAAAAATTAGGATAGCACAAGGCCATAATGTGTTGGCTAATGAAGCTCATGTCAACACGTTGTTTATTATGTGTAAAGAGTGATACTTTATTTTTCTTAAGCAGTAATAATTTTAGTGTGAGACCACTACGACTCTAGAGTAAATATTGTTTTACTAAGTGGAGGTTCAATGCAGAACAAGCCTTTATTATGTATAATAGTTATCCTTCAACTGGTAAATCCTCTTCTTTTAATATTAAAATAAATAGATTAATATTGGTGTATTGACATTTTAATATTAAAATCATAATATTAAAGTGCATTATTTCTTATTGTGTTAGTGGCTATAAATTGACAAGAAAAGTTATCATTATTCCTCGATGTAACTCATATAACCACTAATGGCATGATATAACATTAATTATCCATTAAAGCTTAAACTTTATAACTATCAACCCATGTTCTATAATTTAATTGTCCAGCCAATTTGTTATTTATTTTATGAAAAAAATTGTACTTATAAATAGTAGCGTTTCTTTCTTGTCTTTGGATATGGAAAAAGTACTATAGTGTGCATGAAAAAGTGAGGTAGGCGTAGTGAAAAAAGAGTTGAGATAAGGAAAAAAAATATAAGTCTCCAATTTATTCGCTACAAAAGAGAATATTATTTTATTGCAGGAACGTGTTTATTTTGGTAGAGATTTGGACTTAACAACTTGTCCAGAGTTTGTTCTAGTCATACGATGTTATTGAACTGTTATATCATAGAGGGTACAAGTCAAGAGTGTTATTACTGGACTGGTGAAGATTCTACCGGAGTAAGCTTGAATCTCTTTTAAAAAAAGCGAGATATTCACGCTTCATCCTGAAAATATTTTATTTTTCAACTATAACTATATTTTCACCAACATATTAGAACATGAATATTCTAAGAAATTATTTAGCATGGTCGAGCCTAACAATTCTTTAATGTTACTGTTCACATTTATTTAACTCTTCTTCTTTTGAAGATGCTCCTAAATTCTACGATTGCTCTTAGGGATGTCAAAAAATTCCTTAAAATCAATTGGACTGATTGGATTGAATCGATTTTCGTGGTTTTAAAATAGAAATGGCAAATATTAGTGTAGATTTATAATTGCAGAAAATAATTAATTTAGATTAAAATTTTAAATATAAAATCGAACAAAGTACTTGAATCATATATATATATATATATATATAGATGTTACATAATCATTATATCAATATTACATAGACATGTTACATAATCGTTATATACAATATATATTGTTGCTCTCAAATGCACACACAAGTATGCGTAGTCGTATAAGTAATAAAATGATAAGTCGAGTGTCGAACCCACAGAAACTTGTATCAACTACCCACTAAATTTACCAAGATTGTTATTCAGTCAAACCAAAGTCAAGTTCAAGGATGTGATTATACTAAACTATAATTCTAATTAATAACTAATTTATCAAATAGCAAAATAATTGTGGTGTATTTAGTAGACAAATATTCAGAGTTGTGATCGATTCACCAATTCTATTGTGTTCTAGTTAACTCTCTCTTTCATACAATTCACTCATGATTGCTAATTAATCGAACAATTGCTCTCATAGCCTTCTCCCGAAATACTACTCGCCTATTCAAAATAGATTAACGTCTGTATTCCTATGGAATCAATCTATCAAGAACAAATTAAGATTACGATATTTAATTAAGCACGCTGACTGTTGGGATTTTAAGTATATTACTACTTAAAAGATGGTGAATGGGAAATGGAAGGAAAATGAAATATTTGAGTTTCATTTGAGATTCACTCCTTGATGAAGGAACATTGTCCCATATTGGAAGAGGAAGAGGTTTTTTATGGGTATATAAGCAATTGCTCTTCTTCTAGCTCTTAAAGAGTTGAGAAGAAGGTAAGCCTCCCGCCGTCGTCGTCGCTCGCTCGGTTCGGCTTCGGTCAAATGATTGATTGATTAATTTTTTGGACCAATTTTTTTTGTTAATAGTAAAGTTTTAACAAAAATGTTATTAAATATTTGTTTTAATAACAGAATATTAATATTAAAATAAATATTAATATTAAATTCTCCAATTCGTTTTTCAGTTGTGTAACTGAAAATTAAACTACCCTTTTCAATTTTACCTCTTTATTTTCCCTCTTTATTGTTGAGTAAATAGCCATTTACGTAATGACATTTATGTTGTGGCCGTTTTGTATAAATAGTCATTCTAAAGAGTTGCACCTCTTCAGATTTCAGCCCAACTTTGGCTATAAATACAAGGCTATTCTGCTCAGAATTTCAATACGAATTTTTTGAGTTCTTCTTCTTTCTTCTACATATTTTCACTTCAAAGAAAGCAACTGTAAGTGTGATTTGCTACGGAACTTTGTGTTCGCTGAAACACTGAGGTTTGAAGTACCACTACACCAGTGTGTAATTCGTTCTATCATGGGAGGAAATAATCCATAACCTTGGGGACTAGGAGGGGACTAAATTCCTTAAGGAAACACTGTGAATTCAGCGGGCTCGGATTAAAATTCTGTTTCTGTTTTTCATTTTTGTTTATGTTCATTTATATTTTCCAGAATTATTTTACAAATACAGTTTACTAACAAGCTTAAGGAATTTATTATATTTTCTGTATTTGTACTTACTATTTCTGGAGAGTAAAACCTTTGTGGTTTTGTACTCTATTGGAGATTAAAATCTACGTGATTTTAACGTTTGTGTCATTCTTTTACAGAAATGACTAATGATAAAGTGAACCAAGCTGTTCCAATGGTGACTGATAATGCCTCAATGAGCCGAACAACACCGACAATGGCGGAGAAACCCGAAAAATTTTCCGGGATTGATTCCAAGCGCTGGCAGCAAAAAATGTTCTTCTACTTGACTACTCTAAGTCTCCAGAAGTTCATCAAGGAAGATGTTCCTGTGCTGTCCGATGAAACTCCAGAAACTGAACGCTTTCTCGTGATTGAGGCGTGGAAGCATTCAGATTTTTGTGCAAGAATTATATTCTAAGCGGGCTGGAGAATGCTTTGTATAACGTCTACAGTGGCGTGGAAACGTCAAAAGAACTATGGACTGTGATTGAAAAGAAATACAAAACTGAAGATGCCGGGTTGAAGAAGTTCATTGCTGCAAAGTTTTTGGATTACAAAATGGTAGATAGCAAGTCTGTTATTACCCAAATCGAGGAATTGCAAGTGATTATTCACGATCTCCTTATTGAAGGTATAAATAAAATTAATACTGATGTTGAAATTAGTAATCTTAGTATTTTTACTAACAGAAATTTCATTGAAGGTCTTGTCATCAATGAAGCATTCCAAGTAGCAGTGATGATTGAGAAGTTGTCTCCTTTGTAGAAGGAATTCAAAAACTACTTGAAACACAAATGTAATGAGATGTCCCTTGAAGATCTCATTGTTCGGTTCAGAATCGAATAGGACAACAAAACTGCTGAAACGAGAGGCCGTGGAAACTCAACAATAATGAGATCAAATATTGTTGAAGAGAACAAAAAGAGGAAGAAGGCTTCTGGACCAAAATATAACCCAAGCAAGAAGCGATTCAGTGGAAATTGCTACAACTGTGGAAAAGCCGGACACAAATCTACGGAGTGTCGTGCTCCGAAGAAAGACAAGAAGAAGGGTCAAGCAAACATGGATGAAAAGCATGATGATGTTAATGACTTATGTGCCATGCTTTTCGAATGCAACTTGGTGGGTAATCCTAAAGAGTGGTTGATTGATTATGGAGCCACTCGCCATGTTTGTGATGTTAGAGAAGCTTTTGCTACTTATGCTCCTATTGGACCCGATGAGACGCTTTCTATGGGAAATGCTACAATGGCCAAAATTGAAGGATGTGGGAAGATATTTCTCAAAATGACTTCCGGCAAAGTGGTGACTTTGAACAATGTCCTTCATGTTCCCGAGATTAGGAAGAATTTAGTCTCTGCTGGACTTCTTGTTAAGAATGGTTTTAATTGTATTTTTGTTTCCGATAAGGTTGTAATAAGTAAGAACGAAATGTTTGTATGAAAAGGTTACCTCACTGAGGGCTTTTTCAAGCTGAATGTAATGGTTGTTGAAAATAGTAATAATAAAATTTCAGCTTCGTCTTACTTACTTGAGTCAAATGAATTATGACATACACGTTTGGGTCATGTTAATTATAAAATCTTGCGGAAAATGATTAATTTGGAAGTATTGCCTAAATTTGAATGCGACAAATCAAAATGTCAAATATGTGTGGAATCTAAGTATGTTAAACATCCTTATAAGTCAGTTGAAAGGAATTCAGATCTTTTAGACTTAATTCACATTGATATTTGCGATATGAAGTCAATACCATCTCGCGGTGGAAAGAAGTATTTCATAACTTTTATTGACGATAGTACTCGATATTGCTATGTTTACTTACTTAATAGTAAAGATTAAGCAATAGACGCATTCAAGCAATACAAAAATGAAGTTGAAACGCAACTTAACAAGAAAATTAAAATGATAAGAAATGATAGGGGTTGTAAGCACGTGATTTTTGCTTTACGAGCAATCGCTCCAAAAGAAAATAAAAATAGTGACAAATGATTTCGCGGTACAATTTTTCGAGTTTTCCGTGACATGTGTTGTTAGTCATTTATGGGTCTGTCCGTTTTGCATCTAGGCATTATCAAACAAAAATACAAAAATGCCTGTCGTTAAAAGAAAATTCAAAAAATGTGTATGTGTGCATCGTTCGTTCTCAGCTGTGAGCTAACCATTTTTATTTTTATTTTATTTTTTCATTTATGTGTGTTTATCGTTGTGGGTATCACTCAATATGTGTGTAGGTTTATTTTAATTTTTACATTGTTTTAGGAATTTTTGTTTAATTTGGAAAAAAAAAAGAGAAGGGAAAAGGAAAATCTGATTTGGGCCCCGAAACAAGGCCCAAAACCAAAGTACTGATCCAGTCCAAGACGAGCCTGCCCAAACACGGACTCAAACGACGCCGTATCGGCGTCCCTACCAAAGCCGTTGATCTGATTCAAACGAACGGTCCAGATCAGGCTGTTCAACTCGCCTCAACGACGTCGTTTCAGGCAAGATGATCTAAGCCGTCCAACCCCATTGATCCAACGGATCCAGGCCCTCCTCTAAACCCGTCAACATGACCCGATCCATGCCCTTTACCCGGTCTCACCCACCATCACGCCCAAACGACACCGTCTTTCCTAAGTGGATGGATCCTGGCCATAGATCTCACTTGATCCAACGGCCAGGATCTAAACCCTCAATACATATATAAGCTCTCCATTACACCCCACGCCCCCCAAACCAAACCCAACCTTCCCCACTGTACACCCTCGTCCCAAACACAACCCCTTCTCATCCTCGAACCCTAGCAGCCGCCCCAGTATCCCTCGCCATTAAAGCCGGCGGCATGAACGCCGATGACCGCCTCCTGAACACCCTAGGACCACCTCACTGTCCTGAACACGAATCCACTAACCACGAGCCTCGAATCACTTTCGTTCGTCTCGAATCTTCATTTGAAGATTTGAGTCGAACCCGGATCTATGCCAAACCACCCCATCTTCATACCAGACACTCCCCTGACCTTCCTCGTGACCAAACCAAACTTGGTTTGGTCCGAATCTACCCACAACTCCCTAAAAATCAGATCTGGAAATCCAGACTTTAGAACACATGCACCTGGGGAATCCGGCCGGTTTGGACATGGGTTTGAGGTCTAATAGACCTTAATCAAGGTGTTCTCATGTGAGAACACCCTGATTAAAGTTTGTTCGGCCTCAAAAGTTCGAAGTTGAATCAGATTTGGGTCTGTTTGATTTAAACATTTTCGGTAAGTTTTCCTTTCTTTTGTGTTAGTTTTGATTAAGTGGTCAGCATGTTTCGTTGTGTTTGTTTGTTATTTTTTGTTATTTTTCATTCGGATTTCTTTCAATCTCTGTAAAGACCTTTTATTTGGTCAATTGTTTTCTGTGTATGATTTGAATGTATTCTGTGATGTACATGTTCGATTAGATTAGTCGTCAAACGAATTAATTCATATAGCCCCAGTAATTGAACAAAAATTGTCTGATGCCCTTTAGGTCCCTGTATGTGTTGTTTATTTGAACGACTGATTATTACCCGTTATAATTAGTGTAGTCGACTTGATAAATGTCGTCGATTAGTCTCCTACGACTGAATGTTCAAATATTCTGAATGGGCCTGTATTGTGATTTGAATTGGGCATTGCCTGAATATTAGCTTGTAACTACCTTGTAAACAATTAAAAAGCCAGGTTGGGGCAGTTCTGAAATCGAATGGTCAAAGCCCAAAGTGCCCTGATACTGCAATGGGCAGGGCAGTGATAATCAAGGGCTAGCAAGGGTAGTCTGGGGTTTGAAAAGAACAAAAATGATTAGTTTAAATGAGCTGACAAGTAAGGTACTAATTTAGGATTAAACTAATACCAATGGGGAACAAGACACAAGGGTATGGGGCTTAAATTGAATAAAAAGGGGATGCCCATAACTCCTGATTAAACAAGACCAGGCGTGGGGAACAAAAGGGGCTGGCACCAAAGATGCTTAGGCATGGGTTTAAAGGGTATGGGTATTCTGCCAATTGGCAGGGCAGGCAGCTCAGCTGCACTAGTGCATTTGGCCTATAAAGAGGCCATTTGAGAACTTAAAGAGGGCTGGACTTTTAGTCTTCAGAAAAAGAGAAAACAAAAGGCTGGAATTTTTAGTCTAAAAGCTGAAACTTTTAGTCTGAAAGAAGGTTTACTGAGTTTAAAGAAAGCTGAAAAACATAAGTTAGTTTCCAAATAGATTATAACCAAACACCATCTGAAAGTTGAATAAGAATTCATATTGGTCAAGCTGCCTTGGCCAAGTTCTGTCAGCTGCACTGACTGAGCTGTTTGTTGGTTGCTGAACTGTTGTTATTTGCTGCATCGAACTTCTTTTACTTCTGGTGTTCATTACTCTTCGTCTGGAATTATTGGTTTGGCACTCGACTATTTGCTGGTTTCATTTATTCTGGGAATCATTGTTGGTTGTTCGTGGACTGTGGAAAACAATCTTGGTTGTTGGTTTGTTGCTGTGCTGTTGCTGTGTATCTGTTGATGCTGTGATTACTGCACACTACTCAACTGATCATTCTCCTTCTTCCTTTCCTTTCCTTACCAGGTACACAATTGATACCACCAATGTAACTGAGAGTTTGAGCATGAATGCAAAAGAGAGGACCTGCAGATTGTTTTTATGTATACATGAACTGTTACATTAAATGTCATAAAATAGTTACATTTTCGTTTGTATGATAGAAGTAGCCTACATGCTCAGTATATCAATGTAGGTTAATGAATGATAGTCATGTATGTATGCTGTTAGGTGAAAAACATTCCCAGGGTAATAGATTGTATTTTAGACTTAGTCTGATGGTGTAGTACATTCTATAATGTAGGCCAAAATAGGAAAACTACCCACATGAGTTAAAGTTCTTTCCCCTTTTGCTAGTTTGTTAAATTGATAAACTCATTTCACAGAACAAAGAATCAGTTCTAGGCCTCAATCTCATGAAGGCCGAGCCCAAATCGAAACAAATCAGTTAGGCCCATATCGAAAAACAGGGGCCCAAGTCTGGCCATCTCGCATGAGCTAGGTTTGGGCCCATAATTTTCGACTAGTTGTCCATAATCGCAGTCACGTTTTATTATTCTGTAAAAGCATTTTAAATCCTGTTATAAGTAAGCTCGCAATCATGTAATCGATTAGGGCTATTTACTGCTTTCAATTAGTAGAGACAAACACCACAAGAAACGTAGTTGCTATAGGATATCCTTTTAAAATAAGGACGAGACGAGCCTCGATGAAAATAAACAAAACGCGCAGGTGCGGGGCCCTCGTTAAATGTATATTATTGAAGCATTTAGTTTCCAGGACGGGTTGCTTAGCAAATCTCACAACCCTCCTAAAATAACAACACGTTAGTCTTTTTAGGATACGCTTTAATAAACCTTACCTTCTTAATTCGGGTGCACATTTATGTGACCCAAATCCAAATCTCAACCGAGTCAAGGTATGTCAATAATCACGGGTGCATTGATGTAACGTGATTCGAGATATGTTTTCACGACGTTGCAAGTCCTATAAAAATAACAGTGAGTGATAAAAGCGGTTTAAAAGATAAAATTGGCACATAAGTTCATGCTTGTATAAAATCAGATAATCAAGCCGAATATAACAATTGAGCGACCGTGCTAGAACCACGGAACTCGGGAATGCCTAACACCTTCTCCCGGGCTAACAGAATTCCTTATCCGGATTTCTGGTACGCAGACTGTAATATAGAGTCATTCTTTTCCTCGATTCGGGATTAAAATTGGTGACTTGGGACACCTTAAATCTCCCAAGTGGCGACTCTGAAATAAATAAACCAATCCCGTTTCGATTGTCCTTTAATTGGAAAAAACTCCCCTGCGCCCTCTCGGGCGCGTAAAAAGGAGGTGTGACAGCTCTGGCGACTCCGTTGGGGATTTAAACCCAGAACCACTGGTTCAGGGTTAAGAATTCGAGCTTAAATAATTGTTGTTATTTGACTTTATTTATTATCTGATTTTTACATGATATATGCTTAATGTGCTAAATGATGCTTTTACCGCTTTAATATTATCTGAATTGTGTATATAAAACTGCTACGAAACCCTTCTTTCTGAGTCTTCTGAATTTATGGTGTACACGTGCGCGTGACCCACCTTTCTGTTAAAGTCATACCAAATAAGACGGAGTTGGGACAAGTAACTAGGCCGGGCAGACTTTCGTGCTCCCGGTACGTTGCCCCCACTTCGGCTCAAACTGTCCGTTTGGGTAAGCCAGGTCTAGAGCAATCAACCTCAGGTCTTACACTTAGAATAACTCAGCCATGTACCGGATCCCTAGTAGGAACGTTTATTTGCATCACGTGCATTTGACTTAGGAGACTCAACACAGGGGTTGGGTCTGTCTAGGACAGGTGAACCCAAAATAAAAAGACCATCCTGATGCATCCTACTTGCTATATGTGCATTCATTCGCTTCGAACATGCTTGCTGACTGGTTTAAATAATTATGGTGAGAGTTGAGGAATAAAATAGGTCTTCATAAATAAAAAGAAAATGAAAAAATAGAATATATATATACATAAAAAATATATAGTTTTCAAATCTTGAAATAAAGGTATCAAATCTTGAAAATAATTTGAAAAATTCCCAAAAAATAGTTTTAAGTCTTGAAATAGTTTGACTGCAAATGATTGGAGTATGTTTTCGAAATAAGTCTTAACTTTATTAAATTAAAATTTCAGATACAAAATGAGCACCACACAAAACCCTTTCTCCGCAAATACAGAGGAGTTTCTATTCCAGCTTCAAATATGGTGGTGTGAATTAGGCGAAGATGGTCAAAAATGGGTCATCAAGCATCTGGGAAATCTCCCGGACATTATGAAGGTTAAACCCCGCGAGGATCTGATTGCGGCATTAGTGACTTTTTGGGACCCTGCTCACAATGTCTTTCGTTTTTCTGACTTCGAGCTTACTCCTACATTAGAGGAGGTAGCCGGGTATGTTGGTTTTGACGGAAGTTTAAGGAATCAAAGCTTGATATTCACGAAGGCTCCCTCGATACATCGATTCTTCGGTCTTCTGAACATTAGCAGTCAAATCAGGAAAAGCAATGTCGTCAACGGATATTGTTCTTTCAACTTTTTGTATTCAAGGTTCGGAAAGTCAGATGGGTTCGAAATTCATGAGAAAGGCCTTACTAACAAACAAGACAAAGACGCATGGCAGGTTCACCGTCGTTTCGCCTTCATGGTGGCTTTTCTAGGAATCATGGTTTTCCCGAACAAAGAACGAACAATCGATATTCGCACCGCAAAAGTTGTGCAAATCCTCACCTCCAAGGAAAACCACACCATTGTCCCCATCATTCTCTCAGACATTTATCGGGCTTTGACTTTATGTAAAGGAGGAGCGAAAGTCTTCGAAGGATGCGAAATTTTGTTACAAATGTGGCTGATTGAACATCCCCAACAACAGTCCAAGATCATACAGTACAGGCCAAACAACGATAATTACATCGAGGGTTACGAGGAAAGAGTAAAAAATTATCAGGTTCCAGAAGGGACAGAAGCATGGGTATCTCGGCTAAGGGCTCTAACGGCAAATCAAATCGAATGGACTCTGGGATGGCTATCAATGAGGGAAGTAATACATATGTCAAACTCAAATAGTTATCTGCTACTATTGGGATTGAGAAGCATCCAGCCGTACGCGCCATTGAGAGTCCTAAGACAACTAGGAAGATATCAAGTAGTTCCTGATAATGAAGATTTGAGTGCGCAAGAAATCAAACTACACCCAGAGGCCACTATTCCTGAGGCGTTACTTCAGCAGATGTGGAATGGATGTCGATACTTAAAAAACGATACTCAAGTCCCAGACACTAAAAAGGGTGAGATAAATCCTGGATATGCAAGGTGGTTCGAGAAACGGTCTCGCATGGATGATGTACCAGAACCTGAGCTGAGAAGGCCAACTAAAAGACCCCATATTCAAAACTTTAATGATAAAATCCAAGAGCGGTTGATCTGGGGAGAAAAAGAGAAGGGGTACAAAGCAACTATCCACGCCCTAAAGGAAAATCTAAGGAACCTCAGTCTGGAGAAGGATTTGCAAGCACAAGAAGCTGAAGGCGAGAAGAAGAGTCTAGCCTGTGAGAATGAAAGTCTTCATGCTCGATTTCTGAAAATGAAAAAGGCTTCTGAAACGCCAATGAGGAATTGGAAGGATCAAAAAACCATCGCCAATCTTTTTGAAAGAATGCAGGATTATGATTCCATTCTTGCTGCAAAAGAAAGGGCGTTGAGCAAAGCAAAAGAAAGGATCCAACAATTAAACGAAGAAGCCAGATCTGATAAGGAACGCCAAAATAGGCAATCCGAGAAAGACAGGGCACAATTCAAGAAGGAAAAAGACCATTGGATACGATCAGGAGACCAACTTCGTGCACAACTAGAAGAGGCAAGAAGGTATAGAGAGCATCAACAAGCGGACACTGAGAGAGAAAGAGCGCAGATGAGATTAGAGCAGGCCAGACTCCGAGCTCTATTAGAGTCAGCCCTAGATCGTGAAGGCCGTATCCGAGATGTAGCCACCACTCGCCAGCAGCAATTGCAGGATCAAGGCCAACGTCTCCAAGATTTCAGGGCACAGATCCACGACCTGGCGGTCTACACCTCTCAAAGTTATGTAAACTGCCAAGGAATGGATTATGAAAGGTTTACCGAGCATGCACCCAGCTTTGCCCGTCATCTAGCAGTGGAGTTGGAAAGGATGTATCGAACATTGGGAGGACATCCGGGTCAAGCCCCGCCTTGAACAAATGATCTAATAATTTACAACACGAGTGGAAAGTGGGGCACATTATGAGATGTTAAGAATTGTATCTTTTATTTCAATTTGAATGTGTGTGTTTCAAGACGTTGGTTTTACAAAGTTTTCAAATGTAATGTTGTTCATTTTCTTTGATGTGTATTTCAAGACGTTGTTTTTACAAAGTTTTCAAATGTAATGTTTGTTCATTTTCTTTTATAAATGTTAGCCTCATGGCAGAACTACGCCTGGTCTGATTCACGCGGGGACGTGATACGTAGGCAATCCCCATAAGATTCGACCGCTTTTAATAAATAAAGAAAAGAAAATGTAAATAAAATAAAACGCAGGGTTTCGCAAAATACTTTAAAGAGACGAATGAGCAAACCGGGATGACGCATGTGGTTTGAAGCAAAACATGTAGAAACGGTTAACTGCCTAGGTGCATTGCATCCTCTATGTGTTATGATCAAATCTGTTAAGCTCTAACACTAACAAAGTTTGTTGTTGTCTGATACCAGACAAGTTAGTCGTTAAAGAACTCTGGCAACACACTCCTACCAAACCAGATCCAAAGGACCGATAGCAACAAGCATGACTACTTCAGAGAATAGTAATGAGGAAGAAAGGCCGATGAGCCAGTTGCTAAAAGAAGCAATGGAAAAGATTGAAAGGATGGGAATTGAGATGAATGCAATGCAGCTAGCCCTAGCCAAAACACAAAAGAGCCCTGAGACACTGGGACACATGCCGGAATACCCTCACTCTGGCCCTTCCACAAGCCGCCCAAATCCCCTCTATCATCAAGAAAGAAGCCCTCACGATTCCCAAGCTCCACCACCCCATCAACCTCTCCCAACACCCAACATTCCCATTTTTGTGGGACCTACATCAGCCCCTTTGCAGCGAACGACCAGTGAGCCATTGTTTCAGGCTCACGATACCCAATACTATCCCCCTGAGCCTACATTCCATGCACCCGAACCACAGGCTTACAATCCACATTTGGAAGTACCGGCAGAGGTTGAGAAGCCGGTTAAGGCCCCTGAACAGGATGAAGTGTTAAGAAAGTTCAAAAGCCTGGAGCAATCCTTCAGAAACTTGCACGGGCTGGGCAATCAAGTCAGCGTGGCATACAAAGATCTGTGCCCTTTCCCAGATGTCCAACTCCCGGCTGGGTTCAAGATGCCCAAGTTTGATTTATATGAAGGGCACGGTGATCCCATGGCACATTTGCGGGGATTCTGTAGCAAAATGAGAGGGGCAGGAGGCAAGGATGAGCTTTTGATAGCTTATTTCGGCCAAAGTCTGAGTGGATCTGCACTGGAATGGTATACCAGGCAAGATTTCAGCAGGTGGTACACGTGGGATGATCTGGCGCAGGCTTTTGCAGGTCATTTCCAGTACAACCTGGAGATAGTCCCTGACCGTCTCACGTTATTGAGAACTGGGAAGAAACCCGGGGAAAGTTTTCGCGAGTTCGGGTTCCGCTGGAGAGAACAAGCAGCTAGAGTCGATCCTCCCATGAGAGAGGGAGAGATGGTAGACTACTTTTTGCAGACATTGGATCCAACCTACTTTGGTCACTTGGTGACAACGGTTGGAAAATCTTTCAACGAGGTGGTCAAAATAGGGGTCATGATAGAAGAAGGTTTGAGGTCGGACAAGATCTTAAACTATTCGGCACTTAAGGCCACAACCCAGGCTATTCAAAGCGGCACGGGAGGTGCGCTAAGAAGAAAGAAAGAAGAGGTTGCCACGATCGAGGCAGGCAGTTGGTCCAGGGCTGGCAGGCCGCACTACAACCAACCCAGGCCTCACAGGTCAAACTACCCATACAACCCACCACAAAATTTCTATCCACCTCGAGAACCACATTGTTCCGTACACCAAGCCCAGGTATACACTCAGCCTCCGGTTCGCCCACAATGGCGCGCACCGGCTCCCCAGAACATATATGCACCACCACAAAACACTTACCCTCCACCAAGGGCATATAGAAATCCTTCAGGGGCAGGTTTCCGGGGAAATCCAGATGCCAGAAATGACAGGTTGCGGAAGCAAAGAACCTTCACCGAACTGGGAGAAACCTACACCGCTGTGTTCCACAAGCTGCGGCAATTGGGTTTGGTTAGTCCTGTCCATACTCGGGAACCAAATCCCCCGCCTCAGAATTTGGATCGTTCAATCAGTTGTGAATACTGTTCAGGGATGCTCGGGCACGATACCGAGAAGTGCTGGAAGTTAAGGCATGCCATACAGGATCTTATTGACACCAATAAGATCGAGGTCCAGACACCAGAGGCTCCTAACATCAACCAAAACCCACTGCCAGCGCACCACGAAACTCACATGATTGAGTTGGTGTGTGAGGGAGGAGAATTAAGAAAACCCTCACAAACAGTGATGATGATCCAAGCTGCCCCAAAAGAAGTCTTAACCAGTGGAGAAACGAGTATACAGCCGCAGGGTGAAGGCGTCAAGCCGGTAGTAATATTGGGGAAGAGCCCGTCCGTCATAGCAAGCAAACCCGAGCCAAGCAAGTTGGTAATACCAGGGATCCTGCCCACACCGGCAGTCATGTTGAAAGGGGTATGTAGAGAACGGGTGACCATAAAGCCGGTGGTCCAACTGCCGATGATTGACAGCAGGGCTGTGCCCTGGAAATATGAAAAGGCAGTGGTGACGTACCAAGGAAAACAGGTGGAAGAAGTCAGTTGTGAAGCGCAAGGGCTGACTCGATCAGGTCGATGTTTTGCTCCGGTGGAGTTAAGAAAAACCAACCCAGTGGCAACCAAGAAGCCAGTGTCAGAAGAAGAGGCTGAAGAATTCCTGAGGAAGATGAAAGTACAAGACTATTCTGTGGTTGAGCAGCTGAGAAAAACACCTGCCCAGATCTCACTATTGTCATTACTCCTCCATTCCGAGGAACATCGTCGGGCCCTGTTAAAGATATTGAACGAGGCCCATGTACCCAGTGAGATTTCTGTAAACCACCTGGAAACCATTGCCAGCAAGATTTTCGAGGTGAACAGAGTGACATTCTCAGATGATGACCTGCCGGTGGAAGGAACGGAGCACAATAAAGCTCTATACCTAGCTGTCAAATGTGAAGACTCGGTGGTAACCCGAGTATTGGTGGATAACGGCTCAAGCGCCAATATTTGTCCATTATCCACCCTGGACCAGTTAAAGATTGACCGTGGAAGAATCCGGGAGAATAGCATCTGTGTCCGGGGGTTTGACGGAAACGGAACAGCCACTGTGGGGGATGTTGTACTTGAACTGACCATTGGTCCGGTCCTGTTTACCATGGAATTCCAGGTATTGGACGCCACGGTATCTTACAACTTGCTGTTAGGACGACCTTGGATTCATGCAGCTAAAGCGGTGCCTTCCACCCTACATCAGACAGTGAAGTTCGAGTGGGAAAGACAAGAGGTCGTGTTGCACGGCGAGGATACAACATGCACCATGGGCGGAACCATTGTGCCTTTCATAGAGACCACTGATGACAAGGGTCCCTGGGTCTACCAGATTCTCGATACAGGGTCGGCCAACAAAATTTCTGAAGGAGAAATCATCCCGCACCCTAGGGTGGCTGCCGCAACAGTCATGATGGTATCAGAAATGCTGGGTAATGGGTTTGTGCCGGGAAAAGGCCTGGGAGTTGAACTTCAAGGGATAGTCCAACCTGTCTCCCTTCCTAAGAATCTGGAAACTTTCGGGTTGGGGTTCAAACCAACCGCAGCAGACAGGAAGCAAGCGCGAAAAATGAAGAAGAGGGTCTGGTCTCTGCCTAAACCAGTGCCACGCCTCTCAAGGTCTTTTGTTAAAGCTAGTGCCAAGGGGTCAGCGATCCCAAAGATTCGAGGACCTTTGATCGGCATAAGTGAAGACCTGAATCAGAGTTTTGAGAGACTATTCGCGGATGTCAGTATGGTGGAAGCTGGAGAGGGTTCCAGCAGAGCAGAGATACAATTCGTGGGGCCTGAGGCCAAGACCAACAATTGGACGGTTACTCCTCTTCCTGTCCGAGGGGAGTCTTGGTAGTAGGCTTTGATTAATGTTTTGTTTGTTTGTTTGTTTGATCGGATTATTCAAGGGTGTAATCCCAATTTTACTTTCGTTTTGTAAAAGTGTGAACCCTTTTTATCCTGCAAATTTAATAAAGTTCTTTTCTTTTGTCCCGTTTTAATTTCTTGTTTTGTTCTTTTTCTTTCTGAACAGTTCTCTTTTTACTGGTCCTAATGACATGGCATGCACAGCGGATCTTCGACCTAGTCTAATAAATCAATCTGAATCTGACTCAATGATGCAAGAGGTCGTTTGTGATAATGAATCCGAATGTGACGAAGGGGAAGCCTTCGAAGAAATAAACCGAGAACTGTGCCAATTTGAAGAGAAACCCAAGCCTAACCTAAATGACACTGAGGCTGTGAACCTAGGAGACGCTGATAACATCCAAGAGACCAAAATTAGCATCCACATTGAGCCGAATGTCAAAGCAGAATTGATCGAAACTCTCAGGGAATTCAAAGATGTTTTTGCATGGTCATATGATGATATGCCTGGATTGAGCACCAATTTAGTGGTTCACAAACTACCCACTGACCCGGCATACCCTCCGGTCAAGCAAAAACTAAGGAAATTTAAAACAGAAATGAGTGTAAAAATCAAAGAAGAAGTGATCAAGCAGTTGCAATCGAAGGTCATTCGGGTCACTCGATATCCCGAGTGGCTGGCCAATGTGGTACCAGTCCCAAAGAAGGATGGAAAAATCAGGGTGTGCGTCGACTACCGCAACCTCAACAAAGCAAGTCCCAAGGACAATTTCCCGTTACCCAACATTCATATCCTGATCGATAATTGCGCTGGGCGCGAGATCGGATCCTTTGTGGATTGCTATGCGGGTTATCATCAAATCCTAATGGACGAAGAGGATGCTGAGAAGACAGCGTTTATCACGCCATGGGGAACCTACTGCTATCGGGTAATGCCATTCGGATTAAAGAACGCCGGGGCAATGTACATGCGAGCAATGACTGCTGTGTTTCATGACATGATACACAAAGAAATAGAAGTGTACGTCGATGATGTGATCATCAAATCTTGGCGTCAGGAGGACCATGTAGCAGACCTAAGGAGATTTTTCCAAAGACTCCGAAGGTATGATATCAAGCTTAACCCGGCCAAATGCGCATTCGGGGTTCCATCAGGAAAGTTGCTAGGATTCATCGTCAGTCGACGGGGGATTGAGTTAGACCCATCCAAAATTGAATCCATCCGAGATTTGCCACCGCCAAGGAACAAAACAGAGGTAATGAGTTTGCTGGGTAGACTCAATTATATCAGCAGGTTCATCGCTCAACTCACAGCAACTTGTGAGCCCATATTTCGGCTGCTGAGAAAGGACGCTGCAGTAGGTTGGACAGCAGAGTGTCAGGAAGCTTTCGACCAAATCAAAGGGTATCTGTCTAATCCACCCGTATTGGTCCCACCTAAGCCCGGGAAACCCCTAATCCTTTACCTGACGGTCTTGGAAAATTCATTTGGTTGTGTACTGGGGCAACATGACGACACAGGGAGGAAGGAGCAGGCCATCTACTATCTTAGCAAGAAATTCACAGTGCATGAGGTCAAGTACACTCAACTCGAGAAAACATGCTGCGCCCTAACTTGGGTAGCTCAGAAGTTGAAACACTACCTGTCTTCATATACTACTTATCTCATATCCCGTTTGGACCCATTGAAATATATATTTCAGAAACCTATGCCCACGGGAAGGTTGGCAAAGTGGCAAATTCTGCTCACGGAGTTTGATATCATCTACGTGACAAGGACGGCCATGAAAGCCCAGGCACTGGCAGACCATTTGGCAGAGAATCCCGTTGATGAAAAATACGAGCCCTTAAGAACGTATTTTCCTGACGAAGAGGTGATGCATACGAATGAGTTGGAATTACCCGAGGAACCGGGTTGGAAGCTTTTCTTCGATGGAGCTGCAAACGCAAAAGGGGTTGGAATAGGAGCAGTACTCATTTCTGAAACAGGACGGCATTATCCTGTTACGGCTCAACTACGCTTCTATTGCACCAACAATATGGCCGAATATGAGGCTTGCATTCTGGGTCTGCGCTTGGCTGCTGACATGGATGTCCAAGACGTCTTGGTCTTGGGAGACTCGGACCTCTTGGTACATCAAATTCAGGGTGAATGGGAAACACGAGATCTAAAGCTCATACCATACCGACAATGCTTGCATGATCTGAGCAAGCAATTTCGATCGGTAAAGTTCAAACACATCCCGAGAGTTCACAATGAGGTTGCGGATGCCTTGGCCACCTTGGCATCAATGCTGCACCACCCTGACAAAATGTATGTTGATCCTCTACACATCCAGGTCCGTGATCAGCACGCCTACTGCAATGCCATAGAAGAAGAAGCAGATGGCGAACCCTGGTTTCATGATATCAAGGAATACCTCAGGATGGGGATATATCCAGAACATGCCTCTAGAGACCAAAAAAGAGCCCTCCGGCATTTGTCGAATGGTTTCTTCCTCAGTGGGGGAATATTGTACAAAAGAACCTCGGATCTGGGATTGTTGAGATGCATAGATGCCAGGCAGGCAACAACGGTTATGGCAGAAGTACATGCTGGAGTTTGTGGGCCACACATGAGTGGATATGTATTGGCAAGAAAAATCCTTCGAACAGGGTGTTATTGGCTCACCATGGAACACGACTGTATCACTTTCGTGAGGAAATGCCATCAGTGCCAGATACATGGAGACTTGATTCATTCTCCGCCAACAGAGTTACATACGATGTCAGCACCCTGGCCGTTTGTAGCATGGGGCATGGATGTCATTGGGCCCATCGAGCCAGCAGCGTCCAACGGTCATAGGTTCATTCTAGTGACCATTGATTACTTCACCAAATGGGTTGAGGCTAAAACCTTCAAATCAGTAACCAAGAAGGCAGTGGTGGACTTTGTTCACTCCCATATCATCTGCAGATTTGGGATCCCAAAAGTGATCATCACGGATAACGGTGCGAATCTTAATAGCAGCTTGATGAGAGAGGTATGCCAACAATTCAAGATTACACACCGCAATTCCACCCCATATCGTCCTAAGGCAAATGGAGCAGTCGAAGCAGCCAATAAGAATATCAAGAAGATACTGCGAAAAATGGTGGAAGGATCCAGACAATGGCACGAGAAATTACCCTTTGCTTTGTTGGGTTACCGCACTACCGTCCGGACTTCCATAGGCACAACTCCTTATTTGTTGGTGTATGGAACTGAGGCCGTGATACCAGCGGAGGTCGAAATTCCGTCCCTCCGAATTGTCGCTGAAGCCGGGATTGATGATGATGAATGGGTCAAAGCTCGATTGGAACAGTTGAGCCTGATAGATGAGAAAAGATTGGCAGCAGTGTGCCATGGTCAGCTGTACCAGAAGAGAATGGCAAGAGCGTATAATAAAAAGGTGCGCCCCAGGAAGTTTGAAGTAGGGCAGCAGGTATTGAAGAAGATCCTCCCACATCAGGTCGAGGCAAAAGGCAAATTCGCCCCAAATTGGCAAGGGCCTTATATCGTGACCAGAGTCTTGGCCAATGGTGCTTTGTGTTTGACAGATGTCGAGGGAAGATGTGTCGACATGGCTATCAATTCAGATGCAGTCAAGAGATATTATGCGTAATTTCTTTAAATTATGGCAATTTTGGTTTATTTGTTTGTATTTGGCATTTGTTGAATAATGAGATGACGGAGGCAATTCTTTCTTCTATCCAAACACTTTTAACCCTCGCTTCCCCCTTTGAGCCTTAAGCAAATTCTTTCAATACCCCTCTTTTGGAATCACTAATGGGAAAGATACGAAAAAAAAGAAAAGAAAAGAAAGGAAAAGAAAAGAAAAAGAAAAAGAAAAGGAAAAGAAAATGAAAAGAAAGAAAAGAAAAATCAAGGAATATAAAACCGTGGGAACTACGTTTGACCTGATTCCTCAAAGAGGATACGTAGGCGCCTCACGGCTCGGTCATAGTATGCATCGTAGCAAATATAGGATGCATAATGTACATAGTGTGCACAATATAGCACAATGTGCGTAACGCACGTAACTCAACATAAGCGTAAAAAATAAATTCCCCAAGCAAGAAAACTGGGGCAGAGGTTATGTTTTAAGTTCCAACAAAGGTTTGATTCCAAAAGTTGTAGCACATCACCCTTCAAGTTGTTTTCATTTTTATAGCCTTTCTTCAATCCCACACCAAAACCAACATCGACATCCAAAAGACCTCCCGATCAATGTTCGAGAGATGCCAAATCCGGCAAATAAGGCCGAGAATAATACACTGATCCCCAGCAAAGAAGAGGATCGTAAGACTGGGAATGAGTTGATAGTCAAAAGAATCCCCGGAAGAGAGGGTCGTATCTACAACACCCCGGATCCTCGAAAGAAATAAAATGAGAGAGTCTTATCGGTGAAAACCTTCACAGGCACCGAGAGGCGATGTAAGATGAGGGATATGAAATGAGAGAGTCTTATTGGTGAAAACCTTCACAGGCACCATAAGGCGCCGGGAGATGAGAGAAACGAGAGAGTCTCATTAGTGAAAACCCCTCGAAGGGCACTATGAGGCGACAAGACAGATCGGCAAAAGCTACAACATCCGAAACGGACACTCCTTTATCATCCCCAGCAAGTCAGACCATCGGGCAAATCGATTGATACAAATAGACTGGGTCGGGAATCTATGGTGCACGTCATGATCACGGGGACCAGTCG
Source organism: Nicotiana sylvestris (assembly GCF_000393655.2). Classification (NCBI taxonomy): domain Eukaryota; kingdom Viridiplantae; phylum Streptophyta; class Magnoliopsida; order Solanales; family Solanaceae; genus Nicotiana; species Nicotiana sylvestris. The sequence continues at coordinate 24,088,269 of NC_091065.1, forward strand.
TATCCTCCAGATAAGTTCTTTTGAGTTTCTTCTCCCACCAAAATATTCGTTCAGAAAGATCTTCTCCTTTTCCATATCTTTATTTCTTTTCCTAAAATGTGTCTTGAAAGGATTTTTCAAAGCTTACTACCAGAAACTGAAGGGGAATTCATCCCAATGCAGGATAATACAAACAGTCTTGAAGGCCGGTCCCGGGCAATGCAGGGATTGTGCCCGGAAATGTTGGAAGAAGTAAGCTCCAAAAGGGAGTGGTTTCGGGAGTTAGAAGCAGACTCCCACATCACGCGTTTAAAGAGAAAGCAGAAAAGGGGATAAATTGAAAGCCAATCCCCAGCAAGTTAGAGACCCCCCCAGCAGGCAACTCTGCCCGTTAATCGATTATGGGGACATAGAGCAAGAAAAGGGGAAGAGAGAAAAATCGCTCGCCGGAAAGGCACCCTCTACCACCATGATTAAAGCTGATTAAATCCTTTTGTCTGCTGCAGGAAAACAAAGGATTGATGATGGCAGCAAGATGCACCGCCATGGAAGTCACCAAAAACCGGGGCAGAAAATTTTCTGCCAATTGTCGAAAATTTTCTCGGAAGAACGGGAAAGCAATTTCAATACTTTTAAGTTCTAGGTCGCCCACCAGTATAATGCGGGAATACATTTAAGTTCTAGGTCGCCCACCAGTATAATGCGGGAATACATTTAAGTTCTAGGTCGCCCACCAGTATAATGCGGGAATACATTTAAGTTCTAGGTCGCCCACCAGTATAATGCGGGAATACATTTAAGTTCTAGGTCGCCCACCAGTATAATGCGGGAATACTTTTAAGTTCTAGGTCGCCCACCAGTATAATGCGGGAATACTTTTAAGTTCTAGGTCGCCCACCAGTATAATGCGGGAATACTTTTAAGTTCTAGGTCGCCCACCAGTATAATGCGGGAATACTTTTAAGTCCTAGGTCGCCCACCAGTATAATGCGGGAATACTTTTAAGTTCTAGGTCGCCCACCAGTATAATGCGGGAATACATTTAAGTTCTAGGTCGCCCACCAGTATAATGCGGGAATACTTTTAAGTTCTAGGTCGCCCACCAGTATAATGCGGGAATACTTTTAAGTTCTAGGTCGCCCACCAGTATAATGCGGGAATACATTTAAGTTCTAGGTCGCCCACCAGTATAATGCGGGAATACTTTTAAGTTCTAGGTCGCCCACCAGTATAATGCGGGAATACTTTTAAGTTCTAGGTCGCCCACCAGTATAATGCGGGAATACTTTTAAGTCCTAGGTCGCCCACCAGTATAATGCGGGAATACTTTTAAGTTCTAGGTCGCCCACCAGTATAATGCGGGAATACATTTAAGTTCTAGGTCGCCCACCAGTATAATGCGGGAATACATTTAAGTTCTAGGTCGCCCACCAGTATAATGCGGGAATACTTTTAAGTTCTAGGTCGCCCACCAGTATAATGCGGGAATACTTTTAAGTTCTAGGTCGCCCACCAGTATAATGCGGGAATACTTTTAAGTTCTAGGTCGCCCACCAGTATAATGCGGGAATACTTTTAAGTTCTAGGTCGCCCACCAGTATAATGCGGGAATACTTTTAAGTTCTAGGTCGCCCACCAGTATAATGCGGGAATACTTTTAAGTTCTAGGTCGCCCACCAGTATAATGCGGGAATACTTTTAAGTTCTAGGTCGCCCACCAGTATAATGCGGGAATACTTTTAAGTTCTAGGTCGCCCACCAGTATAATGCGGGAATACTTTTAAGTTCTAGGTCGCCCACCAGTATAATGCGGGAATACTTTTAAGTTCTAGGTCGCCCACCAGTATAATGCAGGAATACATTTAAGTTCTAGGTCGCCCACCAGTATAATGCGGGAATACTTTTAAGTTCTAGGTCGCCCACCAGTATAATGCGGGAATACCCTTTAGCTCTAGATTTTGGAATCAGTCACCCCACCCGAAAACGGAAGGGTACAACAGAGAGCCCCGAACGGGAAACAATAAAATCCCAGCACCAAGAAGCAGACAACTGCAGAGGCAAGCGCACAATTCAAAAGGAAAAAGGAACGCGTCTCAAAAGAAGCAGTTTGGGAACGTTGTAGCGTGCCCAGTATAACAATTCTGATGAAAAGCCATACCACTGAAGAAACCATTGGAAGGTTCAAAGAAGATAGCCATGTCCCCAGCAGATCAAGCAAAGTGATAAAAACTGGCGCTCAAACGTCAGCAAAGGACCAGCGTCATCTCCCAAAGTCACAAGACAAAGGCATCGGAGGAAAGCATTAGCCGACAAGAAAGCAAGGCAACAAGAACAAGTTGAAGATGGATAAGATTTCATGATCCTCAGTCTAGCTTAGCCTCTTGTTTTTTCTTTTTTTAGAGTAGTGTAACAGGGAGATCGGTTGAGCGGTAACATCCTATAGCAGCATGCAACAGCGCACAACAACAGCAAACACTACAGTCACACGGTAGTCCCAGCTACCAAAGATTTCCCGAACTACATTGACCTGATTCCTGTTCAGCCCAGGATATGTAGGAAACCTCTGAAGCAAAGGTTCGGTCAAATCTTTTTCAAAAAATGCTTCACACGGAGTATTCGGACGGGCAAAAATCGCTCGCTTTATCTTTGCGCGAAAACCCTTCGTGTCTTCGGGCAAAGAGGGGCAGCTGTAAGCACGTGATTTTTGCTTTACGAGCAATCGCTCCAAAAGAAAATAAAAATAGTGACAAATGATTTCGCTGTACAATTTTTCGAGTTTTCCGTGACATGTGTTGTTAGTCATTTATGGGTCTGTCCATTTTGCATCTAGGAATTATCAAACAAAAATACAAAAATGCCTGTCGTTAAAAGAAAATTCAAAAAAATGTGTATGTGTGCATCGTTCGTTCTCAGCTGTGAGCTAACCATTTTTATTTTTATTTTATTTTTTCATTTATGTGTGTTTATCGTTGTGGGTATCACTCAATATGTGTGTAGGTTTATTTTAATTTTTACATTGTTTTAGGAATTTTTGTTTAATTTGAAAAAAAAAGAGAAGGGAAAAGGAAAATCTGATTTGGGCCCCGAAACAAGGCCCAAAACCAAAGTACTGATCCAGTCCAAGACGAGCCTGCCCAAACACGGACTCAAACGACGCCGTATCGGCGTCCCTACCAAAGCCGTTGATCTGATTCAAACGAACGGTCCAGATCAGGCTGTTCAACTCGCCTCAACGACGTCGTTTCAGGCAAGATGATCTAAGCCGTCCAACCCCATTGATCCAACGGATCCAGGCCCTCCTCTAAACCCGTCAACATGACCCGATCCATGCCCTTTACCCGGTCTCACCCACCATCACGCCCAAACGACACCGTCTTTCCTAAGTGGATGGATCCTGGCCATAGATCTCACTTGATCCAACGGCCAGGATCTAAACCCTCAATACATATATAAGCTCTCCATTACACCCCACGCCCCCAAACCAAACCCCACCTTCCCCACTGTACACCCTCGTCCCAAACACAACCCCTTCTCATCCTCGAACCCTAGCAGCCGCCCCAGTATCCCTCGCCATTAAAGCCGGCGGCATGAACGCCGATGACCGCCTCCTGAACACCCTAGGACCACCTCACTGTCCTGAACACGAATCCACTAACCACGAGCCTCGAATCACTTTCGTTCGTCTCGAATCTTCATTTGAAGATTTGAGTCGAACCCGGATCTATGCCAAACCACCCCATCTTCATACCAGACACTCCCCTGACCTTCCTCGTGACCAAACCAAGCTTGGTTTGGTCCGAATCTACCCACAACTCCCTAAAAATCAGATCTGGAAATCCAGACTTTAGAACACATGCACCTGGGGAATCCGGCCGGTTTGGACATGGGTTTGAGGTCTAATAGACCTTAATCAAGGTGTTCTCATGTGAGAACACCCTGATTAAAGTTTGTTCGGCCTCAAAAGTTCGAAGTTGAATCAGATTTGGGTCTGTTTGATTTAAACATTTTCGGTAAGTTTTCCTTTCTTTTGTGTTAGTTTTGATTAAGTGGTCAGCATGTTTCGTTGTGTTTGTTTGTTATTTTTTGTTATTTTTCATTCGGATTTCTTTCATCTCTGTAAAGACCTTTTATTTGGTCAATTGTTTTCTGTGTATGATTTGAATGTATTCTGTGATGTACATGTTCGATTAGATTAGTCGTCAAACGAATTAATTCATATAGCCCCAGTAATTGAACAAAAATTGTCTGATGCCCTTTAGGTCCCTGTATGTGTTGTTTATTTGAACGACTGATTATTACCCGTTATAATTAGTGTAGTCGACTTGATAAATGTCGTCGATTAGTCTCCTACGACTGAATGTTCAAATATTCTGAATGGGCCTGTATTGTGATTTGAATTGGGCATTGCCTGAATATTAGCTTGTAACTACCTTGTAAACAATTAAAAAGCCAGGTTGGGGCAGTTCTGAAATCGAATGGTCAAAGCCCAAAGTGCCCTGATACTGCAATGGGCAGGGCAGTGATAATCAAGGGCTAGCAAGGGTAGTCTGGGGTTTGAAAAGAACAAAAATGATTAGTTTAAATGAGCTGACAAGTAAGGTACTAATTTAGGATTAAACTAATACCAATGGGGAACAAGACACAAGGGTATGGGGCTTAAATTGAATAAAAAGGGGATGCCCATAACTCCTGATTAAACAAGACCAGGCGTGGGGAACAAAAGGGGCTGGCACCAAAGATGCTTAGGCATGGGTTTAAAGGGTATGGGTATTCTGCCAATTGGCAGGGCAGGCAGCTCAGCTGCACTAGTGCATTTGGCCTATAAAGAGGCCATTTGAGAACTTAAAGAGGGCTGGACTTTTAGTCTTCAGAAAAAGAGAAAACAAAAGGCTGGAATTTTTAGTCTAAAAGCTGAAACTTTTAGTCTGAAAGAAGGTTTACTGAGTTTAAAGAAAGCTGAAAAACATAAGTTAGTTTCCAAATAGATTATAACCAAACACCATCTGAAAGTTGAATAAGAATTCATATTGGTCAAGCTGCCTTGGCCAAGTTCTGTCAGCTGCACTTACTGAGCTATTTGTTGGTTGCTGAACTGTTGTTATTTGCTGCATCGAACTTCTTTTACTTCTGGTGTTCATTACTCTTCGTCTGGAATTATTGGTTTGGCACTCGACTATTTGCTGGTTTCATTTATTTTGGGAATCATTGTTGGTTGTTCGTGGACTGTGGAAAACAATCTTGGTTGTTGGTTTGTTGCTGTGATGTTGCTGTGTATCTGTTGATGCTGTGATTACTGCACACTACTCAACTGATCATTCTCCTTCTTCCTTTCCTTTCCTTACCAGGTACACAATTGATACCACCAATGTAACTGAGAGTTTGAGCATGAATGCAAAAGAGAGGACCTGCAGATTGTTTTTATGTATACATGAACTGTTACATTAAATGTCATAAAATAGTTACATTTTCGTTTGTATGATAGAAGTAGCCTACATGCTCAGTATATCAATGTAGGTTAATGAATGATAGTCATGTATGTATGCTGTTAGGTGAAAAACATTCCCAGGGTAATAGATTGTATTTTAGACTTAGTCTGATGGTGTAGTACATTCTATAATGTAGGCCAAAATAGGAAAACTACCCACATGAGTTAAAGTTCTTTCCCCTTTTGCTAGTTTGTCACATATAAACTGATAAAGAACAAAGAATCAGTTCTAGGCCTCAACCTCAGGAAGGCCGAGCCCAAATCGAAAAATCAGTTAGGCCTGTATCGGAAAAACAGGGCCCGAGCCTGGCCATCTCGCATGAGCTAGGTTTGGGCCCATAATTTTCGACTAGTTGTCCATAATCGCAGTCACGTTTTATTATTCTGTAAAAGCATTTTAAATCCTGTTATAAGTAAGCTCGCAATCATGTAATCGATTAGGGCTATTTACTGCTTTCAATTAGTAGAGACAAACACCACAAGAAACGTAGTTGCTATAGGATATCCTTTTAAAATAAGGACGAGACGAGCCTCGATGAAAATAAACAAAACGCGCAGGTGCGGGGCCCTCGTTAAATGTATATTATTGAAGCATTTAGTTTCCAGGACGGGTTGCTTAGCAAATCTCACAACCCTCCTAAAATAACAACACGTTAGTCTTTTTAGGATACGCTTTAATAAACCTTACCTTCTTAATTCGGGTGCACATTTATGTGACCCAAATCCAAATCTCAACCGAGTCAAGGTATGTCAATAATCACGGGTGCATTGATGTAACGTGATTCGAGATATGTTTTCACGACGTTGCAAGTCCTATAAAAATAACAGTGAGTGATAAAAGCGGTTTAAAAGATAAAATTGGCACATAAGTTCATACTTGTATAAAATCAGATAATCAAGCCGAATATAACAATTGAGCGACCGTGCTAGAACCACGGAACTCGGGAATGCCTAACACCTTCTCCCGGGCTAACAGAATTCCTTATCCGGATTTCTAGTACGCAGACTGTAATATAGAGTCATTCTTTTCCTCGATTCGGGATTAAAATTGGTGACTTGGGATACCTTAAATCTCCCAAGTGGCGACTCTAAAATAAATAAACCAATCCCGTTTCGATTGTTCTTTAATTGGAAAAAACTCCCCTGCGCCCCCTCGGGCGCGTAAAAAGGAGGTGTGACAGGGGTGGTGAATATGAATCTCCTTTTGAACAAATATGTTTAGAATATGGAATTATTCATCAAACAACAACCCCTTACATGCCCCAATCCAATGGGATTGCAGAAAGAAAGAATCGTTCATTAAAGGAGATGATGAACGCATTATTTATAAGTTCTGGTTTGCCATAGAACTTGTGGGGGGAAGCCGTTCTTACGGCTAGCCGAATACTAAATCGAGTACCCCATAGCAAAACACAATCCATTCCATATGAAAAATAGAAAGGAAGGAGGCCCAACTTGAATTATTTTAAAGTGTGAGGGTATTTGGCAAACGTGCTAGTTACTAAACCCAAAAGGGTAAAACTAGGACTGAAAACCGTTGATTGTGTTTTCATAGGATATGCGACTAATAGTAAAGCATATCGATTTCTGGTTCATAAATTAGAAAATCCCGACATTTATAATAATACGGTTATAGAATCAGATAATGCTGAGTTTTTTGAAAATATATATCCATATAAAAAGGAATGTGAGTCGATTGGTGAAGGATCTAAACGACCTTAGGAAGAAACAAAAGAAAATAAACTTAATCATGAGGATCCATGACGTAGTAAACGTCTAAGAACGTCTACTTCATTTGCACCAGATTTTGTGACTTTCTCATTAAAAAATGAGCCTCAAACATTTAAAGAAGCTATGTCTTCTTCAGAATCATTGTTTTGGAAAGAGGCAGTCAATAGTGAAATAGAATCCATACTGAACAACCATACATGAGAATTGGTTGATCTTCCTCCTGGAAATAAGCCGTTGGGTTTTAAATGGATCTTTAAGAGGAAAATGAAATGTGATGGAACTATTGACAAATTTAAGGCAAGACTTGTGGTCAAAGGGTATAGACAACGAGAAGGTCTTAACAATTTCGATAATACTCTCCAGTTACAAGAATTACGTCCATACGAACGTTAGTAGCATTAGCTGCAGTTTATGGTCTTGAAATACATCAAATGGATGTTAAGACAGCCTTCTTAAATGGAGAGTTGGAGGAATAAATTTACATGGAACAACCTGAAGGGTTTGTGATTCCAGGTAAAGAAAAGAAGGTATATAGACTTGTTAAGTTCTTTTACGGACTAAAATAAGCACCCAAACAATGGCATGCGAAATTTGACCAAACAATATTGTCAAATAGTTTTAAAATAAATGAATGTGATAAATGTGTGTACATTAATGTGATGACCCAAAACTTGCTTTAAATTAAATTCTGTATTTCTGAGGCCTTGAAAACCTCATTTAGAGTCACCTCGATTTGCGTGCGAGTCCGGACGCATAGTCAGAAAGCTTAAATATGAAAATCTATGAAAAATGATAATAATTTTGCTATAAAATGAGTTAATTTGACTTCGGTCAATGTTTTGGGTAAACGAACCCGGACCCGTAATTTGACGATCCCGGAGGATCCGTAGGAAAATATGGGACTTGGGCGTATGCCCGGAATTGGATTCCGAGGTCCCAAGCCCGAGAAAGGAATTTTTAAAGAAAATTATTTTCTGAAATTGTTTAAAGAAATTTGAAATGGAATTTGCTTAGAACATGGTGGTATCGGGCCCGTATTCTAGTTCTGGTGCCTGGTACAGGTCTTATATATGATTTAAGATATTTCTGTGGAATTTGGTGAAAAACGGATGTCATATGACGTGATTCAGACTTAAATCGCAAAGGTGATGTTTAAAGAAGTTTTGAGAAAATTTCATTTATCTCGAGATTTAATTTGATGTTCATGATGTTATTTTAATGATTTGATTACACGAATAAGTCCGTAGGATATTTTTGAGGTTTTGTGTGCGCTTGGTTTGGAACCCCGAGGGCTCGGGTGAGTTTCGGGTAGGTTCCGGGATGCCTTAGGCCTAAAAACATAGTTGTGGCAGGTTCAGAAAAGTTGCAGGTTTCTGAACCCGCCAGTGCGGTCCGCACAAAATTGTGTGCAACCGCGGAAGGGGTCCAGTGCGGTCTGCGGTCAGCTTTGTGCGGTGCGCGGTGGAGGCCTGTGCGGCCGCAGTCCATTTCGTGTGGTCCGCATAGGGCACTGCACCGCAGTACCCTTAGGAAGGCCTGTGCGGCCACAGTCCATTTTGTGCGGTCTGCACAGGGGGTCTGAGAGGGGTATAAATAGACGAGATTTTCAGTTATTTTATATTTTTCAAAACCCCAAAAACATAAGAGGCGATTTTTCAAACAACTTTTCTTCTCCAAATCAATTGTAAGTCATTTTTAACTAGTTTTCTTCAATCATTAACATCTTTTAACATGATTTCAACTTCAAATCAATGATTTTCATGGGGGAAATTGGGTGTTTTGGGTAGAACCTAGGTTTTTCAAAAATTGGGGATTTAGACCTCGATTTGAGGTCCAATTTCACAACAAATTACATATTTGAGCTGGTAAGAGAATGGGTAATTGGGTTTTGGTTCGAACCGCGGGTTTTGACCACGTGGGCCCAGGGGTGATTTTGATTTTCTAGGTAAAACTTTGAAAATTTCATTTTCATGCATTCAAATTGATTCATTTAGCGTTTATTGATGTAATTAAGTAACTTGTGGCTAGATACAGGCGAATTGGTGGAGGAATCAAGGGGTAAAGTGATAGTTTAATCTTGAGTTGTGTTCGAGACATCGAGGTAAGTGTTTGGTCTAACCTTAGCTTGAGGGATTAGGAATTACGTCCTATTTACTATTTGCTTCTTGTTGAGTACGACGTATATGCATGGTGACGAGTATCTATACGTTGGTGTCAAGCATGACCGTGGGTCTTATATTGTGATTTTCATGAATTCGTTGTATTATTCATGCCTTGGTGAAGATTTCTATTTGTTGTGTAAGTTGTGGAAAGAATTGTGACCTATGAACATTGAGGGGCGTTGGCTCCAGTTGTATAACGAATTGTGAAAGTATAAGTGATAATTGAAACTACAGAGTATTGGTTCGAGTTGTGAAGTGAATTGTGAAGTAAAAGTGAGAAAGAAAAGAGATCATTATGTTGCCCCTTGCCGGGCTATTGTTGAGTTGTGGTTCCCTTGCATTGTGTTCTTAATTGATATTACGAATGTTTAGGTTGATGATTCTTTGTGTTAGGTGTTGTAACAAGCTTAGTTATAACTGAGGTAGTTAGGTGTTGTAACAAGTTTGGTTATAGCTGAGGTAGTTAGATGTTGTAATGAGTTTGGTTATAGCTGAGGTAGTTAGATGTTGTAACGAGTTTGGTTATAGCTGAGGTAGTTAGGTGTTGTAATGAGTTTGGTCATAGCTAAGGTAGTTAGATATTGTAACAAGTTTGGTTATAGCTGTTTCTCCCTTGCCCGGATATTGTTTGTTGATATTATTATTCCCTTGTCGGGATTCCTTGTGATTATTGTTGGCTTGTAAATGGGAGCGGGTGGTACGCCTACCACAAGATATAATGAAATGGGAGCGGGTGGTACGCCTACTACAAGATGTAATGAAATTGGAGCAGGTGGTATGCCTACCACAAGTATAATGAAATGGGAGCGGGTGGTATGCCTACCTGCCTACCATAAGATATAATGAAATGGGAGCGGGTGGTACGCCTACCATGAGATAGAATAAAATGGTAGCGGGTGGTACGCCTACCACAAGATATAATGAAATGGGAGCGGGTGGTACGCCTATCACAAGATATAATGAAATAGGAGCGGGTGGTACGCCTACCACAAGATATAATGAAATAAGAGCGGGTGGTACGCCTACCATAAGATATAATGAAATGGGAGCGGGTGGTATGCCTACCACAAGATATAAATAAAATGGGAGCGGGTGGTACACCTACCACGAGATAAATGAAATGGGAGCGGGTGGCACGCCTACCACGAGATATAATGAAATGGGAGCTGGTGGCACGCCTGGCACGAGATGTGAAAAGAAAGTGAAATTTGCCTTTGTTTTCCTTATTCTTGTTAGTAGTTGGATTTTGATTCCTTTGTAGTTCTCTTGATATTTTTTTTTTACCTGTTATTCCCCGAAGCATGTTTCCCCCTCCCATCTTTACTTGTTTATTTCCGTATTTCTTTTCCGCTATATATATTTGAAATGCACAGGTTTATTTGGTAGTCTGGTCCTAGCCTTGTCACTACTTCGCCGAGGTTAGGCTAGGCACTTACCAGCATATGGAATCGGTTGTGCTGATACTACACTCTGCACTCTTTTGTGCAGACCCCGGTGTTGTAGACTTTGAACCGCAGTGAGATTGCTTATTCTTGATCATCAGGCAACCCGAGGTAGTCCTGCAAGCGTCCGCAGGCCTTGGCGTCTCCTTCTATCTACTATTCCCGTTTCTTTCTTGCATTTCTAGAGACAGTGTTGTATTTATTCCTTTCAGACCCTTTATTTGTAATATTCTTAGACCGTCTGTGAAACTGTGATACTAGTTCTGGGTAGTCGAGACTCAAACAGCCGTATTAGATATTCATGTTCAGATAGCTTATTGTTTCTTTCTTCCGCTTGTGTTAAATTCCGCTGTTTAAATGTTATTATTTCGAAATTGTTAATGAATATAAAATGGGTAAAAAGGTAAATTGTGCAATTAATTGGCTTGCCTAGCTCGTACTAGTAGGCGCCATCACGACTCTCAAGGGTGAGAATCCAGGTCGTGACAAGTTGGTATCAGAGCTATAGGTTACATGGGTCTCACAGTTCACAACAAGCTTAGTAGAGTCTGAGGGATCGGTACGGAGACGTTTGTATTTATTCCCTAAAGGTTACAGAGTTAGGAAAACTTCATATTTGGGGTGTGTCGGTGTTGTTTGTTAAGAAGAAGGATGGGTCGATGAGGATGTGTATTGATTACCGGTAGTTGAACAAGGTTACAATCAAGAATAAGTATCCATTGTCGATGATTGATGATTTGTTTGATCAGCTTCAGGGTGCCAAGGTATTTTGAAGATTGACTTGAAATCTGGATACCATCAGTTGAGGATTAGGGCATCCTATGTCCCTAAGACAGCTTTTCGCACTCGGTTGGGCAATGTGAGTTCTTGGTGATGTCATTCGGGTTGATAAATGCCCAACAACTTTTATAAATTTGATGAACCGAGTGTCCAGGCCTTATTTGGATTCGTTCATGATAGTCTTCATTGATGATATTTTGATATATTCCCGCAGCCGGGAGGAGCACGAGCAGCATCTTAGAGTGGTTCTTCAGACCTTGAGGGATAGTCAGTTATATGCTAAGTTCTCGAAGTGCGAGTTATGGTTGAGTTCAATTGCATTTCTAGGTCATGTTGTATCAGCAGAGGGTATTCAGGTTGATCTGAAGAAGATTGAGGCAGTCGAGAACTGGCTAGACCAGCATCAGCTATAGGGAATCAGAGTTTCTTGGGATTGGCAGGGTACTATCGTCGCTTCGTGGAGGGTCTTTCATCCATTGCAACCCCGATGACCAGGTTAACCCAGAAGGGTGCCCAGTTCAGATGGTCGGATGAGTATGAGGCGAGCTTTCAGAAGCTCAAGACAGCTCTAACTACGACACCAGTGTTGGTTTTGCCCACAAGTTCAGGGCCTTATACAGTCTATTGTGATGCATCTCATATTGGACTTGGTGCAGTGTTGATGCAGCATGGCAAGGTCATTGCTTATGCTTCGCGGCAGTTGAAGATTCATGAGAAGAACTACCCGGTTTATGATTTGGAGTTGGCAGCCATTGTTCACGCATTGAAGATTTGGAGACATTATCTATATGGTGTGGCATGTGAGGTGTTCACGGATCACAAGAGTCTTCAGTATTTGTTCAAGCAAAAGGAGTTGAATTTGAGACAGAGGAGGTGATTGGAGTTGTTGAAAGATTATGATATCACTATATTATATCATCCGGGAAAGGCCAATGTGGTTGTCGATGCGTTGAGTAGGAAGTCAGCTAGTATGGGCAGTCTTGCTTATATTCCGGTAGGTGAGAGACCTCTTGCTTTGGATGTTCAGGCTTTGGCCAATCAGTTCATGAGGTTGGATGTCTCTGAGCCCAGTCGTATGCTAGATTGCACAGTCGCTCGTTCTTCGTTATTGGAGCATATCCGTGATTGGCAGTATGATGATCCCCATTTGTGTGTCCTTAGAGACATGGTGCAACGCGGAGGTCCCAAGCAGGTTACCTTAGATGATGATAGAGTTTTGAGATTGCAGGGTTGAGTGTGTGTGCCAAAAGTGGATGGGCTTCGGGAGTTGATTTTAGAGGAGGCCCATAGCTCCCGGTACTCTATTCATCTGAACGTCGCGAAGATGTATCAGGATTTGCGGCAACATTATTGGTGGCGTAGAACGAAAAAGGATATCATTGCATATGTGGCTCAGTGTATGAATTGTCAGTAGGTTAAGTATGAGCATCAGAGGCCTGGTGGATTGTTTTAGAGGATTGACCTTCCCGAGTGGAAGTGGGAGCGGATCACTATGGATTTCGTTGTTGGACTCCCGCAGACTCGGAGGAAGTTCGATGCGGTATGGGTCATTGTTGATAGGCTGACCAAGTCAGTGCATTTCATTCTTGTAGCAGTCTCCTATTCATCCGAGAGGCTAGCTGAGATCTATATCCGGGAGATTGTTCGTCTTTATGGTATGCCTGTATCTATCATTTCGGACCGAGGTACGTAGTTTACCTCACATTTCTGGAGAGCGGTTCGGCGAGAGTTGGGCACCCAGGTTGAGTTGAGTACAATATTTCATCCTCAGACAGATGGGCAGTCCGAGCGAACTATTCAGGTTTTGGAGGATATGCTCTGAGCGTGTTTCATTGACTTTGGAGGCTCGTGGGATCAGTTTTTGCCTTTAGCAAAGTTTGCCTACAACAACAGCTACCAGTCGATTATCTAGATGGCTCCTTATGAGGCTTTATATGGTATGAGGTGTTGGTCTCCGGTTGGATGGTTTGAGCCGGGAGAGGCTCAGTTGTTGGGTACGGATCTGGTTTAGGAGGTCTTGGACAAGGTCAGGATTGTTCAGGATAGGCTTCGTACGGCCCAGTCCAGGCAAAAAAGTTATGCAAACTGCAAGGTTCGAGATGTGGCTTTCATAGTCGGTGAGCGGGTATTGCTCCGAGTGTTGCCTATGAAGGGCGTGATGAGATTTGGGAAGAAGGGCAAGCTTAGCCCTAGGTTTATTGGTCCGTTTGAGATTCTTGATCGAGTGGGAGAGGTGGCTTATAGACTTGCATTGCCGCTGAGCTTATCAGCCGTGCATCCAGTGTTTCATATGTCCATGCTTCGGAAGTATCACGACGATCCATCCCACGTATTTGATTTCAGCGTTGTCCAGTTGGACAAGGACTTGTCTTATGAGGAAGAGCCGGTAGCTATTCTAGACCGGCAGGTTCGTCAGTTGAGCTCGAAGAGTTTTCCTTCTGTTCGTGTTCAGTGGAGAGGTCAGCCTCTTGAGGCATCAACCTGGGAGTCCGAGTCCGATATGCAGAACCGGTATCCCCATCTTTTTCCCGACTCAGGTACTTCCTTCTTCTGTCCGTTCGAGGATAAACGGTTGTTTTAGAGGTGGAGAATGTGATGACCCAAAAGGTCATCACTTGATTTAAATTAAATTCTGTATTTCCGAGGTCTTGAAAACCTCATTTAGAGTCACCTCGATTTGCATGTGCAGTCTGGGCGCGTAAGCTTAAATATGAAAATATGTGAAAAACAATAACAATTTGTCTATAAATGAGTTAATTTGACTTCGGTCAATGTTTTGGGTAAACGAACTTGGACATGTGATTTGATGGTCCCGGAGGGTCCGCAGGGAAATATAGGACTTGGGCATATGCCCGAAATCGGATTCTGAGGTCCCAAGCCCGAGAAATGAATTTTTAAAGAAAATTATTTTCTAAAATTGTTTAAAGAAATTGAAATGGAATTTGCTTAGAACATGGTGGTATTGGGCCCGTATTCTGGTTCCAGCACCCGGTACATGTCTTATATATGATTTAAGACATTTCTGTGGAATTTGGTGAAAAATAGATGTCATATGACGTGATTCGGACTTAAATCGCAAAGTTGATGTTTAAAGAAGTTTGAGAAAATTCCATTGATCTCGAGATTTAATTTGGTGTTCATGATGTTATTTTGATGATTTGATTACACGAATAAGTCCGTAGGATATTTTTGAGGTTTTGTGTGCGCTTGGTTAGGAACCCCGAGGGCTCGGGAGAGTTTTGGGTAGGTTCCGGGATGCCTTAGGCCTAAAAACACAGCTGTGGCAGGTTCAGAGAAGTTGCAGGTCTTTGAACCCGCTAGTGCGGTCCGCACAAAAACGTGTGCGACCGCGGAAGGGGGCCAGTGCGGTCCACGGTCAGCTTTGTGCGGTGCGCGGTGGAGGCCTGTGCGGCTGCAGTCCATTTCGTGCGGTCCGCACACGGCACTGGACCGCAGTACCCTTAGGAAGGCCTGTGCGGCCGCAGTCCATTTTGTGCGGTCCGCACAGGGGGTCTGAGAGGGGTATAAATAGACGAGATTTTCAGTTATTTTGCATTTTTTCAAAACCCCAAAAACATAAGAGGCGATTTTTCAAATAACCCTTCTTCTCCAAATCAATTTTAATTCATTTTTAACTAGTTTTCTTTTATCATTAATATCTTTTAACATGATTTCAACTTCAAATCAATGATTTTTATGGAGGAAATTGGGTGTTTTGGGTAGAACCTAGGTTTTTAAAAAATTGGGGATTTAGACCTCGATTTGAGGTCCAATTTCAAAACAAATTACATATTTGAGCTCGTGAGGGAATGGGTAATCGGATTTTGGTTCGAACCGCAGGTTTTGACCAAGTGGGCCCGGGGGCGATTTTGACTTTCTGGGTAAAACTTTGAAAAACTCATTTTCATGTATTTAAATTGATTCATTTAGCGTTTATTGATGCAATTAAGTAACTTGTGGCTAGATACGAGCGAATTGGCGAAGGAATCAAGGGGTAAAGCTATAATTGAATCTTGAGTTGTGTTCGATGCATCGAGGTAAATGTTTTGTCTAACGTTAGCTTGAGGAATTAGGAATTGTGTCCTATTTGCTATTTGCTTCTTGTTGAGTACGACGTATAGGCATGGTGACGAGTATCTACACGTTGGTGTCAAGCATAACCGTGGGTCTTATATTGTGATTTTCATGACTTCGTTATATTATTCATGCCTTGGTGAAGATTTCTATTTGTTGTGTAAAGTTGTGGAAAAAATTGTGAAAGTATAAGTGATAATTGAAATTATAGAGTATTAGTTCAAGTTATGAAGTGAATTGTGAAGTAAAAGTGAGAAAGAGAAGAGATCATTATGTTGCCCCTTGCCGGGCTATTGTTGAGTTGTGATTCCCTTACATTGTGTTCTTAATTGATATTACGGATGTTTAGGTTACAAGCTTAGTTATAGCTGAGGTAATTAGGTGTTGTAACAAGTTTGGTTATAGCTGAGGTAGTTAGGTGTTGTAACAAGTTTGGTTATAGCTGAGGTAGTTAGATGTTGTAACAAGTTTGGTTATAGCTGAGGTAGTTAGATGTTGTAACGAATTTAGTTATAGCTGAGATAGTTAGATGTTGTAACGAATTTGGTTATAGCTGAGGTAGTTAGGTGTTGTAACGAGTTTGGTCAGAGCTGAGGTAGCTAGATGTTGTAACAAGTTTGGTTATAACTGTTTCTCCCTTGCCCGGATATTGTTTGTTGATATTATTGTTCCCTTGCCAGGATTCCTTGTGATTATTGTTGGCTTGTAAATGGGAGCGGGTGGTACGCCTACCATAAGATATAATGAAATGGGAGCGGGTGGTATGCCTACCACAAGATATAATGAAATGGGAGCGGGTGGTACGCCTACCACAAGATATAATGAAATGGTAGCGGATGGTACGCCTACCACAAGATATAATGAAATGGGAGCAGGTGGTACACCTACCACAAGATACAATAAAATGGGAGCGGGTGGTACGCCTACCACGAGATAAATGAAATGGGAGCGGGTGGTACGCCTACTACAAGATATAATAAAATGAGAGCGAGTGGTACGCCTACTACAAGATATAATGAAATGGGAGCGGATGGTACGCCTACCTCAAGATATAAATGAAATGGGAGCGAGTGGTACGCCTACCACGAGATAAATGAAATGGGAGCGGGTGGCACGCCTGCCATGAGATATAATGAAATGGGAGCGGGTGGCACGCCTGCCACGAGATGTGAAAAGAAAGTGAAATTTGCCTTTGTTTTCCTTATTCTTGTTAGTGGTTGGATTTTGATTCTTTTATAGTTCTCTTGATATTCTGTTTTTGCCTGTTATTTCCCGAAGCATGTTTCCCCCTCCCATCTTTACTTTTTTATTTCTGTATTTCTTTTGCGATATATATATATATTTGAAATGCACAGGTTTATTTGGTAGTCTGGTCCTAGCCTCGTCACTATTTCGCCGAGGTTAGGCTAGACACTTACCAGCACACGGGGTCGGTTGTGCTGATACTACAATCTGCACTCTTTTGTGCAGACCCCAGTGTTGTGGACTTCGGGCCGCAGTGAGATTGCTGATTCTTGATCATCAGGCGCCCCGAGGTAGTCTTGCAAGCATCCACATGCCTTGGCGTCTCCTTCTATCTACTATTCCTGTTTCTTTCTTGCATTTCTAGAGACAGTGTTGTATTTATTCCTTTCAGACCCTTTGTTTGTAGTATTCTTAGACCGTCTGTGAAACCGTGACACCAGTTCTGGGTAGTCGAGACTCAAACAGCCGTATTAGATATTCATGTTCAGATAACTTATTGTTTCTTTCTTCCGCTTGTGTTAAATTACGCTGTTTAAATGTTATTATTTCGAAATTGTTAATGAATATAAAATGGGTAAAAAGGTAAATTGTGCAATTAATTGGCTTGCCTGGCTCGTACTTGTAGGCGCCATCACGACTCCCAAGGGTGGGAATCCGGGTCGTGACAATTAAATATGCTGATAATGAGCAATGACATTGCCAACATAAATGCGACTAAGCGCATGCTAACTGGCAACTTTGACATGAAAGACTTGGGAGTTGCTGATTTAATTCTGGGAATTAAGATCCATAAGACTTCTTAAGGTCTAGCATTGTCACAATCTCATTATATTAAGACAGTACTTGAAAAATTCAAGCACTTGGGCTTTAAAGTTGCAAAGACTCCAATTGACGTGAATCTTGCATTAGCAAAGAACAAAGGTCAAAGCATATCACAATTGGATTATGCTCGTGTGTTGGGTTGCTTAATGTACATCAAGAATTGTACATGACCAGATATAGCTTGTGCTATTAGTAAATTGAATCGATATACAAGCAATCTAGGTCAATCTCATTGGATGGCCATGAAACGAGTTTTGGAGTATTTAGTACATACCTAGGACTTTGCTTTACACTACAGTAAATATCCTGCGGTCATTGAGGGATACTATGATGCAAATTAGATCACCAAATCAACTGATTCCAAGTCCACAAGTGAATATGTATTCACTATTGGTGGAGGAGCGGTATCTTGGAAGTCGTCCAAACAAACTTGTATTGCCCGCTCTACAATGGAGGCTGAATTCATAGCCTTAAATAAAGCCGGTGAAGAAGCTGAGTGGCTCCGAAATTTCTTGGAAGATATTCCATTTTGGACTAAACCGTTGACACCAATATGCATATATTGCAATAGTCAAGCGACAATTGGAAGGGCTGGGAGAGTTATGTATAACGGTAAATCTCGTCATATACGACGAAGACATAAAACCGTTAGACAATTACTCTCTAGAGGAATTATCACGATTGACTATGTAAAGTCAAGTGATAATATGTCGGATCCACTTACAAAAGGCCTAACTAGAGAGGTAGTTGAGAAATCATCAAGGGGAATGGGACTGTGGCCGAGAACAAGTCATAGTGGCGGTAACTCTACCTAGAAGACTGGAGATCCCAAGATCTAGGTTCAAGGAGATCAAACAAAGTCATTAATGACGGTTCAACATTGTCAACTAAACTTTTGGTCCATTCTCGTGATGAGACAATGTTCAGTACCAAGGATAAAATATTAAGGCTTTTTAATGATTTCTAAATTTGATACGGGGTATATCAAATAGTGTATCTACGGGATAACACGTTTAGGAATCACCTATGTAAGTGTGAAGTATTAGCCGCTTCAAGGAGAACTTTGTAAGGCCAGTTCTCTATGCACTTATGAAACCAGGCTGTGTTCATGGCTGAAACGAACACAACAATGAGAATCAAAGATGGTTAAGGGTTGGTTGTGTGACTTATAGTTGTCTAGGTATACACCAAAGTTCGACGGTTCAAAGATATCAAATCTACCGATTGACCGAGTATATCCGACATAAGTTCACTACGAAAAGTTTAAAGGGAAACCTACTTATCCAGATGCAATTAATCCTTGCTTGCGAATCACACAGTTTTTCATGCATATTTCCGTGATATATCCATTCCCCATTCATGTGGGAGATTGTTGGGATTTTATGTATATTAATACTTAAAAGAGGGTGAATGGGAAATGGAGGGAAAATAAAATATTTGAGTTTCATTTGAGATTCCCTCCTTGATGAAGGAATATTTTCCCATATTGGAAGAGGAAGAGGTTTTTTATGGGTATATAAGCAATTGCTCTTCTTCTAGCTCTTAAAGAGTTGAGAAGAAGGCAAGCCTCGCGCCATCGTCGTCGTCGCTTGCTCGGTTCAGCTTCGACTTCAGATTCGGATTTGGATTTGGATTTGGATTTGGTCAAATTATTGATTGATTAATTTTTTGGACCAAATTTATTTGTTAATAGTAAAATATTAACAAAAATATTATTAAATATTTGTTTTAATAACAAAATATTAATATTAAATCCTCCAATCCATTTTTCAGTTGTGTAACTGAAAATTAAACTACCCTCTTCAATTTTCCCTCTTTATTATTAAGTAAGTAGCCATTTATGTAGTGGCATTTATGCTATGGCCGTTTTGCATAAACAACCATTCTGAAGAGTTGCACCTCTTCAGATTTCAGCCCAACTTTGGCTATAAATACAAGACTATTCTGCTCAGAATTTCAATACGAATTTTCTGAGTTCTTCTCCTTTCTTCTGCATATTTTAACTTCAAAGAAAGCAACAATAAGTATGATTTACTATCGAACTTTGTGTTCGTTAAAACACTGGTGTTTGAAGTACCACTACACTAGTGTGTAATTCGTTCTATCATGGGAGGAAATAATCCATAACCTTGGGTACTAGGAGGGGATTAAATTTCTTAAGGAAACCCTATGAATTCAGTGGGCTCGAATTAAAATTCTGTTTCTGTTTTTCATTTTTGTTTATATTCATTTATATTTTTCAGAATTATTTTACAAATACAGTATACTAACAGTGACTAGGTATTTTCCAATCCTAACCACAAATCCCTCCCCCCTCCCTCGTAAGAGTTAAGATCGTGCTCTCTTTAATCTTCTCTAATCTAAACATGGCTAGTAAATAGAACCTAACTGTTGCCCAGACAATTAAGCAATTAATCACATAATTGAAGAATCAACCATATATTAGTGAATTGTAATCAAGGTTAAGTCAACGTAAAGCAACAATATTCATGGCTAAATCACAACCCTGGAACTATGGGTTTTAGCCACTCATGATCGTAGTAATAATTTTTCAAGTATTTTGCATAAACAAACTACAAAGAAAAGATAAAGGGATGAAGAACTCGATGATTTTTTTCTCCACAAGTTGTCCACGTGATGCTCTTGCCTTCGGTCACCAAAACTCCTCTAAAAAAATATATTTAATGACTATTTATATGTGTAGGGAAAAATCCTAAACGAAATAACTAAATCCAAAACCAAATAAGAGATAAAACAAACTTTAAAAAACTGGAACCCGCTCGCTACGGGCCTCGCCTCGCGAGGCAAAACACACGCCTCTTCTTGCTGTACACTGTGCCTCGCAAGCTCTGTAGCGAGCTCCTCCTCGCTTTAGGCTTCGCGTCGCACTGTCAAACGCGAGCTAGAAAGCTTGCAACGCCTACTCTAACGCGAGCAAAGTAGCTCGCGTCGCCTCCTCTATAGCGCACAAAGTCCCTTGCCTCGCTTGCTGCTGCTTCATTTACAAATGTGCTGCCTAACATTTCAATTCTTTTTTCTCATTCTCGTTTCTTGCTTTTGGTTCCTTTTCAGTTGTTCTCCTTTCTTTGTTTCGATTTCTTTGTAATGTTAAACTTCAATCCTTGTATATCCAATAATCAATTAATCATAACTGCATTCTTATAGTGTATAAAATACACATAAAATTCCTATTCTGTTTCCAATTTCATCTTCAACGTACCTACACATAAAATAGACTCAACTAAGCATAAATATAGTATAATTTAGCACTAAAGCACCTAAAATGTAAGGTAAGTAAATGCACTAAAAATACAGAATTGTAGCCAAACATCATACATTAATATATATTTTCCACTAACTAGAAGGCAAAGGTTTTGTATTTGCAGTAGTGCTATCTTTGATCTTGGAACGTTCTCAGTCTCAAGTTCCAGCATTAAATTATATTTTGTTTTCTGTTTGAGTCTACTTGGGGATTATGAACATCTTGCTCGTTATTTTTAGGCTGATGAGGTGCCCGATGTATGGGTTAAAATCTGATCAAGGGAATCTTGTCTAAGAGAGGATAACTAAGAGCCGATTAGGCTGAGGTCGTGCTGAAGAAGGAACCTATTAACGAGCTGAGTAGCTAGGATCGAGGTCGAGTATTCAGATCAGCCCAAACGGCTAGTTTAGTAATAAGATATTTTAGAGGGATATTCTATAGAATATTCTCTGCACTTGTACTTTCAGTTAGATAAGGGATATATCCCATATAAGTGGGAATAGAGAGAGAAGAAAGAGGTATGTAATATTCTATGTGATAAGTTCTCTCATGAAAATTTGACTCTCAAGTAAATTACAAATATTGTCTTTACAAAAAGATTCGATTTGTTGTTGATCCTACACTTTCTCGCATCAGATCCGAGAAGGCTTTCTATATTATCATGTTTGTTTGTCTTATATCATTGTCAAAGGGAGAATCATCCACCTCATTAAATAATTAAGTGAATCATTTTCTCTATTTACATTTATTGCCATTTAATGTATTTATTGCTTGTCATTACTCCCCCATACATTCATAACAACACTATTAAACACCCCTTTATATTAAATCGGTGTAAGTGCAATTATAAGTTATTCATAATCAACCGATTTCAGATCTAGGATTTATTATGTTTAACTAGAATTTATCCATTATCTTCTTATTTAATTAGTTTTAACAAAAAGGCTTAACGCTTTTTGGTCAAACACCCGAGGGTTTCCTCTTTAAGCTTGAAGACCATCCTGTATAGGTCAAAATCTGACCGTAGTAGTCGACCCAGCTGGGATCCCGCCTAAGTGGCGGGATAGCAAGGAACATCACGACCTACTTCAGTCCAAGCACCTATAGTATACTTTAAGTTAAAAACAATACTCAAGCAGCAACAAAGGTGGCAGCGTGAAGGCACATTTGCCAAAGAATATAGCGAGAGTCCCAGAACTCTCTCTCTCTCTCTCTCTCTCTCTCTCTCTCTCTATATATATATATATATATATATATATATATATATATATGGGGGGTTCTCGAAGAAGAGGGGGGCTTTGTCTCTTTCAGCTTTTTCCTTCAATCTCTTTCCGAAAAGGAGGATGCAAAATCAATCATCCTCTCTCTCTTATGAAAGAAAACAATTTTCAAACATCAATAAAGATTGATCGCTCTTATTTTATTTTACTCATTGTTTTCCGATTCATTTTCGGATCTGGAATTTATTGTGCTTGACTAAGATTGATCTCATCATTATCACTAATTTTCTTAATCAAAAAGGTTTTGACATCTTTTGGTCAAACAATTTGGTGCCGTCTGTGGGAATTTCTTAGTAAAATTTCCTAGTCTCTTCCAGATAAAAAACCGAAAACAAAATCACCCACCAAAAAGAGCGGTAAGTAAACCTCACGGGTTAATCTAGATCATGATGCTACATACAAGCAGAGGTTACAACGAACATCCTCTCCCACACGCCGGGCGGTCCATGGACAAGCAAAGGCGAGCCCCAACCCATGCGGAGTTAGAGCACAAAAAAAGGGGAAAAGATAACTGAATACGGCCACCGAATTTAGAAACCACCACCCATCAGCCATTTAAAAGCCAAGCAAAGCGAGCAACACTATAGATCCACCCTCATTCACCGACTCATCAGATCGGGGTAAATAAAATATCATTTTGGCTCACCTTCTATTGTTTGTTCAAACAGGAATACAAATGCCGCGCGAGCGAGCGAGCAAAGGAACATCCCAACTAGAGAATGAGAAACTACTACAAAATAACCGAAATATCGCTCACCTGAAACTCCAACTTCTAGAAAATGACGTCCCTTAAGTCGTACTCTCTCTCCCTCACCCAGGAGTTGTCCCAATAGGATTTTCCCGGGGAGGTTTGGACCGAGTCGATGAGGGAGACGACACCGAATTCAAAGTACAATTCATCGTCCTACCTGCCAATGACATCTCCATACCGGAAAGCGAAAAGACTAGATAGGGAAACTCCAATATATGCACGAAATGAATGTGAGCAAAATAGCAATGTTCTATACCCTCCCAAATTACATTCTCAAATGCAAAAAAAGTCAAGCGAACTGGGACTTACCCAGGAAACGCAGAGGTTGAGAAAAACTGGGACTCCTCCAGATGATACCCAAAACTCTCCAAAAAAAAACTGGGACTCATAGCGGGTTGACATTTCGACGAAAGTTCAAAATAACACCCTCAAGGCCAAGGGACATCGCCAAAGAGAAGAGTTCGACCTCAATCGAACAACGGCGGGTTATCATTTCGATGAAAGTTCGAAATAACACCCTTAAGGCCAAGGGCCATCGCCAAAGAGAAGAGTTCGATCTCGATCGAACAACGACAGGTTATCATTTCGATGAAAGTTCGAAATAATACCCTTAAAGCCAAGGGCCATCGCCAAAGAGAAGAGTTCGACCTGATCAAACAACGGCGGTATTTCGACGAAAGTTCGAAATAACACCTTTAAGGCCATGGACCATCGCCAAAGAGAAGAGTTCCACCTCGATCGAACAACAAAGGGTTATCATTTCGACGAAAGTTCGAAATAACATCCTTAAGGCCAAGGGCCATTGCCAAAAAGAAGAGTTCGACCTCGATTGAACAACAACGGGTTATCATTTAGATGAAAGTTCGAAATAACACCCTTAAGTCCAAGGGCTATCGCTAAAGAGAAGAGTTCGACCTCGATCGAACAACGACGGGTTGTCATTTCGATGAAAGTTTAGAATAACACCCTTAAGGCCAAGGGCCATCGCCAAAGAGAAGACTCGATCGAACAATGATGGGTTATCATTTCGATGAAAGTTCGAAATAACACCCCTAAGGCCAAAGGCCATCACCAAAGAGAAGAGTTCGACCTCGATCGAACAACGACGGGTTATCATTTCGACGAAAGTTCGAAATAACACCCCTAAGTCCAAGGGCCATCGCCAAAGAGAAGAGTTCGACCTCGATCGAACAACGACGGGTTATCATTTCGACGAAAGTTCGAAATAACACACTTAAGACTAATAGCCATCACCAAAGAGAAGAGTTCGACCTCGATCGAACAACAACAGGTTATCATTTCGACGAAAGTTCAAAATAATACCCCTAAGGACAAGAGCCATCGCCAAAGAAAAGATTTCGACCTCGATTGAACAACGACGAGTTATCATTTCGACGAAAGTTCAAAATAACACCCCTAAGGCCAAGGGCCATTGCCAAAGAGAAGAGTTCGACCTCGATTGAATAACGATGGGTTATCATTTCGACGAAAGTCCAAAATAACACCCCTAAGGCCAAAGGCCATCGTCAAAGAGAAGAGTTCGACCTCGATCGAACAAAGACGGGTTATCATTTCGACGAAAGTTCAAAATAACACCCTTAAGGCCAAGAGCCATCGCCAAAGAGAAAAGTTTGACCTCGATTAAAAAACGACGGGTTATCATTTCGACGAAAGTTCGAAATAACACCCTTAAGGCCAAGGGCCATCGCCAAAGAGAAGAGTTCGACCTCGATCGAACAATGACTGGTTATCATTTCAATGAAAGTTCGAAATAACACCCATAAGTCCAAGGGCCATCGCCAAAGAGAAAAGTTCGACCTCGATTGAATAACGACGAGTTATCATTTCGACGAAAGTTCGAAATAACACCCTTAAGGCCAAGAGCCATCGCCAAAGAGAAGAGCTCAACCTCGATCGAATAACGACGGGTTATCATTTCGATGAAAGTTCGAAATAACACCCTTAAGACCAAGAGCCATTGCCAAAGAGAAGAGTTCGACCTCGATCGAACAACGACGGGTTAACATTTCGATGAATGTTCGAAAGAACACCCTTAAGGCCAAGGTCCACAGCCAAAGAGAAGAGTTCGACCTCGATCAAACAACGACAGGTTATCATTTTGACGAAAGTTCAAAAAAATGCCCCTGCGGCCAATAGCCTTCGCCAAAAAGAAATGCAACCTCGCCCGGACCAACGATAGTTTGGTCCCACCCGGACAACCCAAGTCATGACTGGGTTGTCCAAAATAACTAATACGTTATATAATCTCATTTTGAATCAAGAGCGAATCTGCTCGAAGCAATAAGTCACCTGTCGACCCCGCCCAAATAGGCAGATCAAACAAGACTCTATTCGGACTTATACGACGAAGTACTACTCAGTCCGGTTGAGATTAAATTCCCTGAAAATCAGGAATTGTCCACATGGAAATCCAAAATTTCACTCCAAAGTTATGTGAAGCAAAAGGAAGAGAAGTGCAAAAAACTTACACCGATGAAAACTTCTTGTATTTAAAGCGGTTGCACCAATAGTCAAAAATTACACACGGCTAAAATCGGGCAAGTCTAAAGGAAAATATAACAACATAAAGACAACAAACCAAAATACAAAAGAAAGAGAACAACACAAACAAAGATGAACAATTCTTTCACTCGGTGTCATCACCGCTATCCTCCTCATCACCATCTCCAGGAAGTCCCTCTTCAGCATCAACATCCTCGTCGGCCTCCGGCATCACAGGATCATATCCAAAATAAACACGATCCTTTCGTGACTTCGCCCGCGCTCCTTCATATGTGGCCTCAGAAACATTTCCAACTTCCCATAAACTCTTATATATGTCCCGCTGGGCTTCAACATGCACCCAGAGCTCGTAGATGATGGGGAACAACGGCAGAGGCAGATTCGATTTGGGCCAATAATTGCGCCTTCTCGGCCTCAAGGGCAGTGACCCGGTCCCCCAAAGTCGAAGCTTCTCCATCGATGTCACCAATATGCTCTTTGAGCCTTGCCTCCCTAAGCGTCGCCGTCGCCCTCTCAGATTCCTGCTCGAATTGAAGAACGTGGATATTGTCCTCTAAAGCCTCCACCTTCACTAAAGCCTACGCCCAAGCACTCTCGATATTCTCCAACCCGGAAACCTTTCTCTCTAGCTCGGCTAACTTTCCCATCCATTTCGCACTCATCGCCTCGACCTTGATGGCATTCTGATCCATCCCGGATTGCATCGACCGCTCCTTTGCGTGAAGATGCTCACACTTTGCGGCAACCCCTTTACCCAATTTAAGTTCTTCTCCCTTTACAGAAGTTGATCCTCGAGCTCGCTACTCCAGCAAATAGCCTACATCAGCTCCTGATCCCTCTTCTCCAGTTCCTCACCAAGGGATCGATCACCGACATTCGCCCTCAGCCGCTCGTGCATCTCACGACACTTGTTGCAGTAGCACCGATACTTCTCCAACATCGTCATAAAAACTTTAGCTCGAGTGTCGGCCCTACGAGCACTCTCAATCTTCACCATGTACGTCTTAAAGACTAAAAGATTGGTTAAGGCCAAGGTCGCCAAAAATGAAAAGAACACAAAAGAAAGAAGAAACTTACCCTCAGGCCTATAACGACCACTTCACGCATCAAATCAACATCACGGATGTCTCAAAGAGCTCACTCTCTATGGCAAAACACAAAAGGTCAAATTGCGGTACCAGGTCTTCCGTATCCCCCAAGAGATTAATATCCGACGAGATTTCAAGTATACAGGATGGGCCTCCCACATAAACCACTGTACGAGTAAGGCCCTCTTTAAACATCCTGACATCATCCGGATCAAGATCATATTTAGATTTGTAATCATCGACCACGGCGCCTTTTCCCCTCTCTATGGACGAAGAAGAAGCACGACCTGATCCAGAAGATGAAGGCCCGCCCGCCCAAAGTAACAATAGCAGCCTTGGGACTTCGACTCCCGGTCACAGTAGTCGGTTGGTCACTTATAACGGCTGGAGTCTCTATCGACGGGTTGATCATGGTGACCAGCTCTACCTCTACAGACGAGTTAGCATCGTTCCCCGTCTCTGAATCCACCAAGGGGATGTCGTCCTCTAAACATATTATGGCCGACAGAGCCGTTTCGGACTCCACTCGTTGTCTCTTTGACGACCGCTCACCATCCTCAGCACGAGAAGACTCCCCCATTGGGTAGACAGTAGAAGTCGGAGCCTCAAATTGAGGAACAGTTTCCGTGCACACAGCTACGGCCGCAGATTCAACTTGAGCAGCACCAACCATAGGTTGGGCAGCAGGCCTCAGTACGGGATGAGCAGAGGATGCCGGCTGACAAAATGCAAGCGGAGGAGCCCTCACCCTTCGCACTCTCCCTACTGATGGTAAATGTCACATAAGCAGCAAAGCCAAATTGCAAAGTGGAAAATAGAGACTGCGATAAAACTACTAACCAGTAAGGGGATTATGTCCATATTTCTCATAGAAGGACGACCATTCGCAAACTCCTACCGTATGAGGAAGAATGGCATTCACCCATTAGCGGATATCATTGACAGGTGCAGGAGGTAGTCTCGCGGCTGCAAAAGTAAAAATAGTTCAATACCGCCCAAAGGAAAGCGATCGACTATCATTTCGACCAAAGATACAAAAATTTACGTGTGAAGTTCCATCTCTCAGGGAATCCTACAGGATCCACCACAAGGTGTTCGGTCCGCGCATAAAAATAGTTTTCATAAAAGTGACGGTTGGCCCTGTCGTCCATCTTCACCACGAGACTTTTCGTCCCTCGATGGCGCATGTGGATCATCGTGCCTCGGATGAGTTGAGGGGAAAAGATATTGAGCATGTGTCTCAGAGTGATCTCCCGACCAGCATGCTCCACGAACTTGAGCAGCATAAGGAACAATCTATACAAGTACGGCGGAAGTTGAGCCGGACACACCTTGTAGAAACGGAAGAAATCTACCACCAAGAGGGGGAGAGAAAGCGTATACCCAACGATAAAGGGATAGGCGTAGAACGCACAATATTTTGGGCGATCGAAATGTATAATATTGTCTCCCACCCGCCGACAACAGTTTGACATGGTGAGGGATTCTCCCATTTGGCCTTCAGCTTCACAATCACCAATAGAGGAAGCAGGTTCCGGCTCTTCTCCGGCAGGACTTGGAAATCGTTCCACGGCTTTCCAGGGCGAGGCAATATTTCGGCCGCCATCGGAACCCCATCATCCTCTATCACTTCCACTCCCCCGGGAGTAGGAACATCACTTTCCAGCATTGGAGTTGCGACAGGATTGTCAGTGTGAGAAGAACTACCAACCATTAATATCGATTTGATAGAACGAAGGGATTAAGAAAAAAAGAAGAGATTGGGGCGAAAATTTCTGGCTAACCGGAGAGAATCGAAAATTCGAAGTATCGGAAAAGAGGAAGATCTACAAAACTCTTTCGACAAAGGCAAGAAAATGTGCCAATCGAATGGTGTTTTCTTTCTATTTATAGGGATATGAATTCCCCAAGCGGGAAACCCAAGAGTCGCCAATCGAAACTGATAGGGTATGAAACAGTTCTATCCCTAGGAAACGTGTGTCATAATGGTAGTAGCCACAAACGACGTTTCAAATCGAACAAACGCTCCGATTCCGAACGTTTGCAACAGTCCAAAGGCATCGTTAGAGCGCCGTGCCGTTGTACCGATCTAAAAACTATGCCCAAGGCGCGAACAATCAGATTTGTCCTAAGTGTTCAAAATCATAATCCGCCCGCCGGACCCACCAATAAACGACCCCGACGGACAGAGGGACTAACTGTATAGGTCAAAATCTAACCACAGTAATCGACCCAGCTGAGATCCCGCCTAAGTGGCGGGATAGCAAGGAACATCACGACCTACTTCAGTCCAAGTACCTACTGTCACACCTCCTTTTCCGCGCCCGCGAGGGTGAAAGGGAGTTTTCTCCAATTAAAGGACAGTCGAAACGGGATTTGTTTGTTTATTTCAGAGTCGCCACCTGGGAATTTTAAGGCGTCCCAAGTCACCAATTTTTAATCCCTGAATCGAGGAGAATATGACTCTGTTTGTTATTCTGCGAACCAGAAATCCTGAATAAGGAATTCTGTTAATCCGGAAGAAGGTGTTAGGCATTTCCGAATTCCGTGGTTCTAGCACGGTCGCTTAACTGTTATTATATTTGACTTTGATTTATTAAATGCATATTTATTGCCCAATTTTATTGTTACCGCTTCTATTTAGACTGCTTGTAATTAAGGACCCTTCTTCGAATCGAATCACGCATACGTGTATCCGTTTTATATATTATATAATTTTTTTAACGTGAAAAATCGTGTTACGCGTACGTATACACAATGATATTGATAATATAATTTATTTATTTTTTTCGAAATTTTTATTTATTTATAAAAATAGACTTAAGTTCGAAATTGTGCTTAAAATAAAATTAAGAACGTCTGTCGCTCTTGTATGATTAAATAGTGAACTGCACATCTCAGGTTATATGAAATTAATTTGATATTCTCCGAAGAACCCCTTTTTAATAAAAATTTGCTCGAAGTTGCGCGAACGCATAATCCGAAATGCCTTTAGAAGTATAATCAAGTCACGCGAACGCATCCCTAATTATGCAAATTAGTTTGGGTCGCATAAATGCGTACCCATGTTTAAGAATGGAATTATTATTATACCGCGCCTAAAGCAATTAGCGTTTTATTTACTTTGGGGAAGGCCGTGAAATTTGTTAAACGGCCCATCCGAAGTCTAAGTAATCAATTAAACAGTTATTGAGGGCCCCGCAATTAGTGTGTTTTATTGGGCGAGGCTCATCTCATTTTATTAAAAAGAAAAATAGTCCTAAAATGCCTACATTTTCTGTTGAAATTTTTCTTTACAAAATAAAGAGAAAATGTCTTAATTTATTTACATGTTATTACCTAGTTACATTATACTAGGCATGTTCTCAATTTGTCAAATTAAAAAATAGCAATCCAATTTTAATCCTAGACCATTTACATGCTGAACTTAACCAATATTATTTAACTAAACAATATTTCTACCAAATTCTTACTAGATGGCCTATTCGTTTGATTTTTACTTGACGAAGTTACTACACCATTTATTTATTTTTGGCAATATATAGGTAGTTCAATCGTTAAGCTATCGTCGGATATTCCACTATATGTATTAAATAGCTACACGATTCTGATTTTTTTTGCAAACTAAATAAATTATACATACAAATAAAATTCAGAATATAATTAAAACTAATTCAAAATTTCAACTATTTATTTTTTCGTATTCATGCTTCATATTCGGATTACAATAACCAGCTTTCAGTTGTGTACCTGATATCGGAAGCAAAAGAAAATGATGATGAGAATCAGCGACAGTAATAACAATACAGCAACAACAGTCCAGCAGCAGTAACAACCCAGTAACAGACCGGTGGAGTAGTAATCCCAAAAACAAAAGCTTTAAGCTTTAAATGAAACAACAACCATTAATACTAATTTCAAACAAAGAAAGAAAGCAGTAGATTTTTTAGTTTTTATTTTTATTTTGAAAGCTTAAATATTTTTCGGAATTTTTCTCTCTTCTATTCTCTGCCCGTTTTTTTTTCTCTCTATCTGTATGTGTATTTTTTCTCGTATCTCTTCTCTATTCTTGTCTTGTGTTCAAAACTTCTTCTTATAACCCATCCCATAAACCTTTCAATTAATTAAAATCCATACTTTTTCTCTACCCAACCCATTATCTTTCCACTCATCCCCATTACATTAAATAAATATATCACACCACCCCATTATATTTTGTCCCCCATGCTTCATTTAAAATAATGCAAGATTCCCCATTTAAATTAAATCTTGTCCCCCCTTTATATTAAATAATCATATCACAACCCACCCCATTTCATTTTGTCCCCCATGCTTCAAATAAACAATTATAAAATATACAATTCCTAAACTACCCCTCCGACCCTATTACAAATTACTATTTTACCCCCGAAAGTACTATAAATTACCAAACTACCCATCAGCTATAACACATCAATTAATCAAACTTAACCAAAATATAGACAATATGATTAATTTCTAACAATGTTCAAACAACAAATTTCATGAACATGATTTCTTCAACATTTCAACAACAAAGCACATGAACATGATTTCAACAACATTTCAACAACAAATCACATGAACACAAATTGAACAACAAAGAACAACTAAAATTTGATTGAACAATATTTTAGCAACAAACAATCCTATTTTCGGATTCAACAACAACAACAAACAAGTATATTTAGATTTCTAAATTCAATCATATTGAACTTAAAATCAACTCTAACAACATTACAACAAACAATTCTTATATTAAACTTTAAACAAGATTATGAGACCAATTCAAGAAATAATCATAAATGGTAAACAAGAAATCAAACTATACAAATTTCGGATTCAAGATCAACCAAACAAAGTATGAACATGAATGAAAATATTCAATAACAATAACAAACAAACTTTGTTCAAACTTCGAATTAAACTTAAACAAAACAAATAAACATATTCAAATCACTAATCTTCAAATAATCAACTAATCTTTCTTAAATTAAATCCAACGAAACTTATAACAAAGATGCATGATCCAAAAATTAAAACCAAAACATAACTTCACATTAAATCACTAAATTAAAACCAACTTCAAAAAATGAATACGAATTAAATCTATATTAACAACAAACAACGGATTTAAACGATTTAAACTAACACCTTTCTACATTAAAACTAAATCCTCTTAAAATTAATAAAACAAACTGAAAATAATTAAATTGAATCTTCAACTTAAATCTAACAACAATATAATTAAACTAACAATTTTTATCTAAAACAAAATAAGAAAAATAAAGCAAACTTATGCTAATTCAAAATCTGAAAATATCAAACAAATTATGGACGTAATAGAACTTAGAATAACTAACCGTGAATGACCAACGACGAACATCGAACGAACTCTAAACGAAACCAACGAACTTGGGCATAAACGGACTTGAAGACGACAAAGAAACAAGCATCATTTGAGGTGAAAGATGAAGAAAAACGCAGCAAGAAGCAGCTGGAACGGAGCAGCAGTAGCGCGATGGAGTTGGGCTTCGATGAAGAAGAAACAGCGGCGTCCATGGATGTCGAGCTCAAGCTTGAGCTCGACGAAGAGGACGAAGGCAGACCCGGCGAGAAGCAGCTGAAGCAGAAACGTGAGCAGCAGCAGCAATGGTGAAGCTGAAGACGCAGCGACGCAGCAGCACGACGGAGCGACAATGGAGCTCGTTTTTGGGCTGGTTTCGAGCAGCTCTCATTGCTGCGTTTTGGAGAACGGAGCAGCTTGGTCGTTTGGACTTGAGGTTGAGAAGATGGAAGCAGAAGGACCTCCATGGATGACGAAGGAACAGCAGTAGCAGCTGCAACGACTGGAAGAAAACGCAGCAACAATGGCGGACGTGAAGCTACTCCAATGGTCGTTTGGTTTCGACAACGGGAAATGGGGGGGGGGGGGAGCAGCCATGGCTGCTCGTGTTGGGGTCGATGGGACGATGGAGAATGTCGTGTGTGTGTGTGTGTGTTGAGGTGGTGGAGGCGTGAGGAAGGGCTGCCATGGATGTGTGCTTGAGAAAGCTTGAGGAAGAAGAAGAAGAAGATAGGAGGGTGGGGGCGGATTGGTTTAGTGTTAGGGTTTCTTGTCTTTTAATTTTTGTTTTGTTTTGTAAAATGTAAGACAAAGGGGTTTGGGTCTTTTGGGTTATGGACTGGGTCGACCCAGTTCGAAATGGACTGGGTCGTAGGGAAGATTGGGCCATTTTTTGGGCCTATGGCTTGAAATCGAAGAAGAGGCCCAATTCCGACTTTCTTTATATTTTCGCTCTTTTTTCTTCTTTTATTTCTCTAAAACTAAATTATAAAAATACTTAAACTATTATTAAGAATTAAATTAAGTTATAAAAGCGCAAATTAACTCCCAATAACAATTAACGCACAATTAAGTAATAATTAAGCATAAAATTGTATATTTGGACATTAAATGCTAAAAATGCAAACGATGCCTATTTTTGTAATTTTTAATTTTTGTAAAACAAATTTAATTACTAACAACTATAGAATTAAATCCTACATGCAAAATGCGACATATTTTTGTATTTTTTATTAATTTATCAAATAAACACGCACAGACAAATACAAATAATTATTCAAAATATCACAAAATATCACAAAATTGCACACCAAAGAAAAATCATTTTATTTTTGGATTTTTTGGGAGTAATTCTCATATTGGGCAAAAATCACGTGCTTACACCTACAGTATACTTTAAGTTAAAAACAATACCCAAGCAACAACAAAGGTGGCAGCGTGAAGGCACATTTGCCAAAGAATATAGCGAGGGTCCCAGAACTATATATATATATATATATATATATATATATATATATATATATATATATATAGGGGAGGGGAGATTCTCGAAGAAGGAGGGCTTTTTCTCTTTCAGCTTTTTCCTTCAATCTCTTTCCGAAAAGGAGGATGCACAATCGATCATCCTCTCTGTCTCATGAAAGAAAACAATTTTCAAATATCAATAAAGATTGATCGCTCTTATTTTATTTTACTCATTATTTTTCGATTCATTTTTGGATCTGGAATTTATTGTGCTTGACTAAGATTGACCTCATCAATATCACTAATTGTCTTAATCAAAAAGGTTTTGACATCTTTTGGTCAAACGCATCCCGGACAGCAGACTATATCCTTGACTAAAGAGTATCAAGGTGAAACTATAAATGATGAAGTTCATATGCCTGATCTTGTTACTGGTGATGACGATGAGGATAGCAATGACAATGATGATACTGAAAGGGTCCGCTCAATCTCAACTTCCCCTTGTTGTTAGAGTGTCTAAGAGGAATGGTCCATGTTTGGAGTTTGGCTGCACAGCTTATCCCGATGCGGATGTAATTGACCATCTAGCTATTAAAGACCCTGACGCAGCCGATGAACAGATTGCCTATGAAGGACCTGAGTTCTCGTTAGTATTGGTGCTCTAAACGAAAAAAAAAATTTAATTCAACTTTCCTTCATCTATATCGGGGCTACACATGTTAGGCCTTTGGTACTAACTGAAACACTTAACTGTTTTTTCATCAGAGATTTGGATGAGAACCTCCAGAAAGCACTTAACAATTATTTGGAGAACAGGGGAATCAAGCCCAGCACAACAAACTTCTTGCATTAGTGCATATGCAGCAATTATCTTAGATATTCTTCTTATTTAGTACGGCTGATTTTATTTTTGGCAAGCTCTGTCAGTCATTGATCCAATTTTGTGAACCATAAGAGAGATTCTTATTGAATATGAGAGCGTTCCTATATGAAATGAAGTATAGAAAATTTTCTACTCAAGAGAGTTGCTCTATTGAATTATTGAGAGGCTCCTTATACGAAATTAAAAAAAATCTGGGGAATAGTGTTAAACATACCCATCTATGATATAGAATATTTTTATTTTTATTGAAGAAAAAATATGTTGCAATAAATTATTTCAGTTAGTTCCTTTCTCTCTTTCTTTATTTTGTTCTATTATGATTTCTTTATTTTCGTTATTTGTACTGGAAAACTCTCTTTGTTATGTTATTTTCCCCAAAATGTTATGTCATTCTGACTATCTATTTTTTTTTGAATTTTTTTTTTGTCTTTTTAATTTTTCATTCTCTTGAAAATCTCGTCATAAGTACGAGGGAAATGAAAGTAAAAGAAAAAACGAAAAAGAAAACATTAAAAAGTAACTCTTTTGGAATGAATATGATAATCTTTCATTGCATTGCTTTTATTAAATGAACGCTTCAAATACATATAATAATATTATTGGCCACTCATGATATATTAGTTGTTAACCACATCATGGTAACAAAAATATGATTTATTCTATTTTTATTCTCAACAACATGAGATGCATAAATAAGGAAACTCGGCTTGGCAATTGCAACATTTGAATTTTTTGCATAATCCAAAGCAACCTGAAATTGTCAAAACAAATATTCTTCATTTATTAAAAAATTAAAACTTTATCATAAAGACTCCTCATATAATAAAAGAAAGCATGATGAGCCAATCTGAATCAATGAGAGAGTATGTATTAGGAAACCAAAATTTTGATTATAACATAATTATACTTAGAAGAATTTCAATCATTTAATGTAATTTTTTTTTAAAATTATCAGGAAATTCTGACATCCAAATATCAAATTTAAACCTTCCAAATATGATGTGATTTTGAATAGTTTAATACATTCAAAATTATGTATATGTTTAGTTATATATGCACATTTCGAGTTGAAATATTTTTTTTTATTAATATGAAGACAATAATAATAATAAAAAGGTAAAGAAATCCTTAAACTAAGTTACCTGAAACAGACACACGAGTGCTACGACTTGCGGTAGACATTTTTAATGACATTATCGGTGATGTTGCTTCTGGTGCAGATGATAGTTCTGGTGCATATACTGGTTCTAGTGTTGCTAGAGTTAATGGAGAAAAAAGAACAAAAAGGACAATAATGATGTATCCCATAGAATTAGTTGGTTTTGCCATCTTAAACAACTATTTATTTTGCTTGTAAGTACTTTTTTCTCTATAGAAGTGCTTATAAGTGTTTGATAGCTTCTCCTTTTATAGTAGAGATAGAACATGATGTTGAAGTTAGTAGTGTTAGATTTTTTAGTAAGTAGTTACATCAATTATTAGCATGAAACATAGGAGATCCAATCAAATTATAAAAAATAATATACAGACACATGTAATTTATTTTAAGATTCTACAAAGTTAAAAATAAAATTATTAACTAGATAGTTGTATGAATCAAATACTATATTTATATCCAAATAGTTATATTTATCTTTTGTTTTTGAAATTTGTTTGACATTTTTCATTTATTCCTTTTGTAGTTACTAAAACATATTTGGTAATTGAATAATGCTTTTGACTAAATTTGACTTTTCTTCTGCAGAGTAGTGAACAAGATGCCATAGTTCAAATTTTAGTATCACACACTCAATATTATATCATTGCTATGCCGCTGGCCCTTCCCCATACTATATAAAAATTAATATAGACCTATTAAATTAGAAAAAAAGCCATCCTTAATGTGTGAATATTTATATGTATGCATGTAATGTATATAATTAAATGAATGTATTGATTATTCTTGTTTTTCACTTATTTCGGATAGTGTTGTGATTAATTGACACAAGGAAAAGAAATAGTAGGTAATTAACTATTTCTAACTTAGAAATTAAAAATGTTGGAAAAGGAGATCATTTACAAGGTGATTGTCGGAAATACCCCAAGCCTCCCTAGACCCTAATAGTATATAAATATTCGACAATTAACGAAAAAAATAGGAAAAAGGAATTAAAAAGTTTAGTATACTGATAAAAATTAAATTCTTAAAAATATTTACTAGTTCATTCAATCCTTCATAGTTAGCTATTGAAATTTTTTAAGTTTAAAATGTTATCAGGTTCATCACTGGCTCGATATCACAATTGACAGATTAATTAATGTTGGTTATTAAACTTTACCCGCTATAATGATAAAATCGCAAAATTATTTATCTCTCATAATTGCAATTGAGCTTTATCATTATCACATTAAAATTAAATTATTTATGTCACATGATAGTAACTGAATTTTACCCATTATAACAACTCACAAAATCTAAACTCTGTGAATCAACTTGTTCGGTTGATGTAGTAACCCAATCCCTTTTTTTGAGTATGTGTACCATTGCATGATTTAAAACTCCATACAGGTTCATATTATATGTTTGAATTTGTGTGTTTGTTCGATTTGGTACCATATGCGGATCCAGGATTTAAATTGTATGAGTTCACTTTTTAAGATTTTTAACATTGAGCCAATTATATATTTAAAGTTATGAGTTTAAATCTATTATTTTTGCAATTTTAATAAATTTTTACACATAAATTTTTACTCCACTTCAAAAGTTATGAATTTAATTGAACTCATAATTCTCTCACTACATCCGCCTCTGTTTGGTACCCGAGGGCCCAGGAGTATTTAGGAGCCATAAGTTGCATGTTTGGAATTGTAGATATTCTAGTACATATATATGTCATATATTAGTAGTACTTTTTGGGTATTGTGAAGTATCTAAGTTATTTAACTTTATTTAAGTCAGTAGTTAGGGAGTGGTTGTCTTCGTCGTTTTTCTTGTATGGTTTACTACTGTTATGACTTCGTTTCTTTTATTCATTTACATTTTTTTTATTTTATATTGCTACCATTTTCAAATTCCTAGTATAATATCCTTATTTCTCTAGGTGGCTAAAAATATTTATGAGAGAAATAGATGAAGATAATTAATCCAATCAAAATTTATCACAGTTAATGTTGCCGGAGAAAAATCTCCTCCCATGAGTTACAAAAGTTTAGAGAAAGGTTAATGTTGGAATGCTTCTTCGGACCAGTCGAGGTTATGTCTGAACAAAGATACAATGCTCTAAATTGGGCATTTGTTACTGGACCTATGATGAAGTGGATTGCTCTTGGTGAGTACTTGGGCTCAGACGCTCTTGGACTCGCTCTTGGGCCCAGACCTTTACTTGGTCTTTATGATTACTACTAAAAGATTCTTTATGTATTTGATTGTAAATAGGGGTTTCTTATTTTTGTTTTTATCTCATAGTTTTTTATTCTTTTACCAATAGTATAGGGACAGCTGTATATGTGGTTATACATAGATTCTTTTCTATTTGTATAAAGGAACGATCTGTACAGAGAATAATCAAGCTGAATATACAGAAAATTCCATACATTTTATATGTGGTTATTTTCAATTCTTCTTTCTAATTTCCTTCATGATATCAGAGCGTTTTTGAAAGCTTATACATTTTTTTTAATTTCCTATTTCAACTTCATCTACAATCATGGTAGAGACTGTGATTGATCCCGTTACTCCTCAGTCAGCATATACCTCTAAATCTGCACTCACTCCTTCTCAGCAAATAGATTCATGTCATCCTTATTTCCTATCTTCATCAGATAGTCCCGGAATGAACCTCCTTAATGTAACCTTCGATGGCTCCTGTTATGGTAACTAGCACAGAGGAGTACTGATCTCTCTCTCAGCAAAAAATAAGCTGGGATTTATCACTGGATCATGTCCAAGTCCAGATCTAGAGTCACCCTTGCAGGCACAGTGGAAGAGAACCAATGACATGGTGATTGCTTGGTTGTTGAATTCTCTTAGCAGAGATATTGCTAAAAGTGTGATCTACTCTTAAACTGCTAAAGAGCTTTGGAATGAACTCGAGCAGAGATATGTCCAAGCAGATGGAACTAAACTCTTTCAGCTGCAAAGAGAGCTTAATACTATTAGTCAAGGGACTTCAGATGTAGCAGGTTATTTCACCAAGCTTAACAGAATTTGGGATCAACTGAAATTACTCAATACTTTCATAATATTAAAATGAATGAAGATCAACAACTAATACAGTTTTTAATGGGACTTAATGATGTGTACACTGGAGTGAGGGAAAATATATTGATGATAAAACCTCTGCCCACTACTGCTCAAGCATACTCTATCATTTTACACGAGGAATCACAAAGAGAGGTACACTCTAACAATGTTCTTACCTCTGATTCTTCTGCTTTTTTGACCACTGGGCAAAGATGGAATCCACCAAGGAATACAACAGAATACAAGACACCAAATTCTGATAACCTTGAAATTAAGAAATCAGATCACTATTGCAATACTGCAGAAAATCAGGGCATGTTAAAGAAAACTGCTACAAACTTATTGGCTACCCTTCACACTTTAAGTTTAATATGCCAAGGAAGGGAAACTTTGGGAATCAACAGGTTAATGCAGTAGCTACTGAGCAAGAACTTACCAATGGAGTGGCAGCCAATTCTGTGTCAACACTTGTCAGCAGTCAGGGATTCACCAAAGAGCAATGTGACCAGCTTATCCAGATGTTCCCGTCGATGCAAGGAGGATCTAGAACCAATAATTCAGAGGTCATTGCCAGTGCAAATCTGGGCGGTATGCATTATGGTTGTCATGTCAATACTTCCTTTTATTCTAAATTAACCCACCTTACTTGGATTATTGATTCCGGTGCTTCACATCACATGACTTTTGAAAGATCCCTGTTACATAATGTTTTAGAGTTAGCATGTCCTATTTTAGTCAGTCTACCCAACTCATATAAGGTAAAAGTTTTCTATGTGGGAAGCTTCTATCTCACTCCAGATTTTGAGTTGCACAATGTGCTTCTAGTCCCTACATTTAAACACAATCTCTTATCAGTTTCTCATCTTTGTACACAATTTGATTGAAGGCTAATTTTTTCTAAATCTGATTGTTCCATACATGCCTCTTTTTTTTAAAGAGGGAATAAGTTCTTGGTGAAGCTGCAACAGGGCTCTATGTTATGAGAGATAACACTGCCCAAATGGATCTCATTTCCCAGAAACCAATGTTTCCAGCCTCTTTTAATTCCAGCCATGAGTCTAGGTCTAGTTTGTCTAATTCTATTTCTTGTTCGAAGTCAGTTTGTCAAAGTGATTCTTCCCTGAGTCTATTGAGTCAAGATTGTACTAAGAAATCTTTTGCTAATATTAATCAAAATATTTCAGCTTATTCTGCTTCTGATTCTATACTTCTTTAGCATAAGAGATTAAGGCATTTACCATTTCATGCTATGAAAAATATCAAAGGTTTACCAATAACACTCAATGATAAAATTGGTTTTCCTTGTAAGATCTGCCCCATGGCAAGGCAATCTAAGCCATGTTTTCCCAAGAGTTCCATTACTTTAAAGAATTGTTTTGACTTGATTCATATAGACACATAGAGACTCTATAAAATTCCAAC
The DNA here is from genome assembly GCF_000393655.2 of Nicotiana sylvestris. Taxonomy (NCBI): domain Eukaryota; kingdom Viridiplantae; phylum Streptophyta; class Magnoliopsida; order Solanales; family Solanaceae; genus Nicotiana; species Nicotiana sylvestris. The sequence continues at coordinate 24,128,249 of NC_091065.1, forward strand.
TTATAAAGGAGAAATATATTTTTTAACTATTGTTGATGACTTCTCAAGAAGCACTTGGACTTTTCTACTTTGTGCTAAATCAAATGCCTTCCCTACTGTAAAATCCTTTATTTCTCTTGTTGAGCGACATTTTCCCACTAAAGTTAAGGTGATCAGGTCAGACAATGCTTTTGAGTTGGGATCAGGAAACCTCACCACTGAATATTTTCATTCCCAAGGGATAATTTACCAAACTTCATGCTTCGCTACACCACAACAAAATGGTGTGGTCGAGCGCAAATATAGACAACTATTAGAAACGTGTAGGGCTATATTGTTTTAGTCTCATGCACCTAAAAGGTACTGGGGAGAGTGTCTACTCACTGCAACCCATTTGATTAACAGATTTCCCTATAAAGTTTTGCATCACAAATCACCTTATGAGGTTCTATTTGGTTCTAACCCTGACTATGAGCATCTTAAGCCTTTTAGATGTCTTTACTTTGTATCAACACTTGCTAGAAACAGAGATAAGCTGAGTCCTAGGGTTGTTCCAGGAATTCTTTTGGGATATCCATTTGGAAAGAAGGGGTATAAGGTTCTCACTCTACAATCTAATCAAATTGTTATCTCTAGGGACATCAAGTTTGTCGAGGACATTTTTCCTTTCTCCTACTCCACTCCAATGTTTAAATTGTTTCCTGCCACTTTTCCTCCTGTAGATGAGTCACATCCACCAACACCTAAGCAGACAACTTCATCATCTTCACCAAAACTTCTTAGTCCCTATGTTTATTCTCCAGAACCTCTTAATCCCTATGTTTATTCTCCAGAACCTCTTAGTCCCTATGTTTATTCTCCTTCCTTTTCTCCTATATCTACTGATGTTTCAGGTATATTTCACACATCTCCTGGTACTAGTGAGTCTCCTGCAGTGTTATCGCTGGAACAAGAGCCTTTGTTGTGCAGATCTCAAAGGGAACACAATCCTCCAACCTATTTATCTGATTATATATGTTCTACTGCTTATTCAGTTTTTTCTCCTAACCCCCCTTTACTCCCTTTACATTGTTCTTCTTTCTCAGCAATGACCTCAAAAAACCAAACACTAATTAACTCTATTTGCCAAATCAATGAACCTACCTCTTACCAACAAGCTATAATGCATGAAATCAGATGCCATACTTACCCAATTTGACCACTTCTTAGGGTCTTGGTTGATGTACCAAGACAAAACATCTCCCTTCAGACTCCTCATGAAGAGCTTCATGTGAATCTTTTCGTCCCTCCCTACTCCGACCAACTTGTTGCAGTATGTCCTCAGATGAACTCTCGGATCCCCGGTACCGTCAAACATTTCGAACTTAGGAGGTTTGTACCCCTCGGGCAGTTCGACATCGGGTTAAATGCAAAGGTCTTCGTAATTTAGTCCTTCAATCCCCTTACTTCCCTCGACGCCCTGAATACTGCTAGTCAACTTCTTGAGTTCTTCTACCAGATTCCTAATAATCGAGTCCTTATCATCGAACTCGAGTGTGCTTGAAATAAGTTGAGTATAGTGTGGCATGGTTTCCATATAGATGGGGGCGTTGTGGAGATGATCATTTGTGGAATTTAGTGGTTCAGGGATGAGCAGTGGGGTGTTGTTTGAAGTGTGGCATGTGTTGCAATGATGATGGGGAGGGGGTTGTTTTTGTGGTTTCGGGATGTTTTGCGGGGGTGTGGGATTTTGAGTGTTTGGAAAACTGACATCTGGGGTAGTGAGGGAAAACGACAAACTTTCCAAGTTCCGAACTTGGTCCAGTTCCTCCTAAAATTTCAATAATTTTTATTCGAGCTGAGAGTCACTTTCCTTGGAAACCTGAATACCCTGAGGAACCTCTACCCTTTCAACTGAGTTCTCCTTTCTGATGTTGCTCAAATCTTCCATTTTACCCTTGTTCTTGTTCTTGTTCTTGATAGGACTCGGAGGAGGAGGAGGTAGGGGGCCCTTAGATCTTGTAGAGTATGATGACGATGCCAGAGTGCGCGAACTAACCTTTGGGGAGGGGAATAAACAAAAGGTAAAACAAAAAGGTAGCAAGTTAGTGAGGATTATGAGAAAAAAATGTTGCAATATTTAAACACATAGTGCGAGAATATAAATCGTGTCCTAATTTGGGAGCCTCGTTGTGCCCGATGTAGGCCTAGCGACAAGTTGATTTGGAGAACTTATAATGCTAAATGCCTCATTTTATTGATAAAAATAAGATGAATCCCAAAACGACACTAAAATAGCAGAAAATAAAATGTCACTAATGGTCATTGGCGTTATTACATTCTTAAAGCAAAAGAAAAGACTCCTAGCTACTTGGTCCCAGAAGGACCTTCTTCAAGTTGAATGTTTTCGTTAATCAGATCCTCCAGCTCGCGTAGATTTTCTAGTAAAAATGCCTTCGCCAGGGGTTCTCCTTTGCCTTCCTCAGCGTTCTGACAGTAGGCGACTCTTTTCCTCACTTTCCCTTCCAACTCCAGCAGACTGTATTCCAGATATTCCAGCTTCTCACTAGCCCTGGTGACTCTCTCTTTTCATTCGTTGATTTGGTTACTTGATGGGAGGTTCATCCACCAGGTCAGCAAGAGTGAGGGTATGTTGATCATACCAAAGTTGGGAACTTTGTCATTCATTTCTGCAAAACAAAAGGGTGATGCCATACTTCTGACAGACTCAGCTATTAAATATCAACAATTAGCATGAGTAGCATTTAGTTCTCCAAATAAATGCACAGACATGGTAGCATCCATTTGGGTTTCAAGGAAACCCAGTGGACTTTGGACAAGGCTATCTTAAGGAGTCATTATGCGGACAACATAACTGACTCGACTAGGTTTGACAGTGGTGCATGCACAATTGAACAGAGTAGGGTTTCTTTAGGGTATTAGACTGGTACCCTTGAGCGGACAACTCAAGAGGGAAAGGCACGGAACCATCGACTACACCATTGATCGACTGATTTTACCGCAAATATGCCTTTGCCAAATTTAGGGGGGGGGGGGTAATGATTTCGGAAGGGCGCAACCACTCATTATAAGTATTGCTATGGTATTTTATTTGGCACGAGTAGAATATGATGTTGAATATACAGTTACAACTTGTCATGTATTTGCACGTTCATAAAGTAATGATTACAATAATTGCTTATAATTACAGCAGTATTGAAGAAAAACAGTAAAGGAAAGCATTAAACAAAAGAAACAAGGAGCCAAGTCAGTTTTGTAACATAAGAGAAATAAAGACATTAAATAAAGGCAATAAAGAAGCAATAAAGTCACAAATAACATGAAATGGTAAAAGCCTAAAAGAAATATCCCCAGCAGAGTCGCCACGCTGTCGCGCCCCTTTTTCTAAAAAAAACAAAATCGGGCTTGTGACATTTGGGAGGACAACTCGTTCCCTTTTGGGAATTGGGTTTTGGAATTTAAAGAGTCGCCACCTAATGATTAAGTGCATTAGGACACTAAGAAGAGTTTGAGTTTGAAAAACCAAAGTTTGGGTAATGGCTAGAAATTATCTCGAGGGAAGGTGTTAGGCACCCCTCAAGATCCACTAGTGTGGTTCTCGACCATGTTACAATTGTGACTTCACATAATCAAATAAGCAATTAAGGGCTCAAGTAAGAAGGGGTTCACATACAACATTGCAAGTAAGTCGAAACTTGAGAAAGGGTAAAAAGGGGTAGGAATTTGATGAAAGATTTAAACAATTCTATAAGGAATAGATGAAAACAAATAAAAGGGAAGGGGGGGGGGTCCTAGGTTTATGATTACTATGGATCACATCAATGCAATACTCGGTAATCACTCCTCAAAAGAGGGGCTATACGTGGTATTAGTGCACCGGTCATCATATCATAACTACCCTTCCCACCCCGTTAAGGTATTAAAGCGCAGAATGGTGTCGTTACTTATTGCATGCTATTACCCGTCCCGATCCTATCAGTCCCGGAGGCATTTGAGACTACTAATCCTAAAGGGGAGGGAGTTGGGGCTTTTTCAGAGTTTCAAAAGGATAAAAATCTAGGCGTCAAGCAAAAAAACAAACAGCAATTAAAGGGTGAACAAATAGCAATTAAGGCTCAAGTAAGCCTCCTCATTCAAAGTAGCAAGTTATTTAGCATGACTTACAAGTACTGGTTCGGTCTTTAATAAATTAAGGCGTAGGACATGCTGAATTATTACATATATTTTCAGATGAGGAGTTCGAATTAGCCCTGTACGGATGTAGTTATCAAAACTAATATAGTTGGTTAATTACCTAGTAGTTTGACTAAGTGAGACCTATAGGCATGATATCTAACAGTGTACACTGATTTTTATGAAAAGGAAGCTGGTTTTATAAACGAAAATCTACGGATTTATGACTGATTTTAGATTCGAAACGAAACTGATTCAACTGATTTGCTCCTATAGGCATGATCTCTAAGTGTCATTGGTTTAAAACGGTTACGTAAGTGCAGGAGTCCTATAAGCATGGTGTCTAGGATGCAATTGATTATTTTAACCTATAGACTGTTTTCCTAATGTGTATATGCAGAAGTGCAGAAGCCTATATTCATGATTTCTATATGCAGAAGTATAGAAACTTACAGACACGTTTTCTGATGCTGAAATGAAACAATCTTATAGGCAAGATTTCTAAATGCATAATGAAACAATCTTATAGGAAGAATTTCTAAATGCAGATATATAAACGAAAATGTTGTGATTGCAGAAATAAAACCTAAAGCATGATATCTACCCCATGTGCATAACATGAGAGACCCTTCCCTATTTTTACTATACAACCCATAGTTATCACAAATTATTACCACTTGAATGAATCCAGAAAAAGTAAATTACATCAGAAATTCCAACTACATCTGAACAGCCTAATTCAGACTCAAAGTCCAATAATATGAGATAAACCAACTTCCAGGATTAGATTTCCAAAGCCTTTGTCATCTTTTGGGTGTGTCAAAGTTCCAAGGAGCTTTGTGAACTCCAGGCAGTGCTTACACCCCAATTATATTACAGAATTATAGTGCGGTGAGGAATGGCCAGCCCTCCAATGTCCAAGTTCAGAGGGAACTCCAGGTTCCCAAGGCAAGACTCATAGGAGGGGGGCAGAACTTAGAGTCTAAGAGTAAGTGCAAGTGCAATAGAGGGGGAATTAGGGAGGAGCCATGACAAACTAGTGGTCATGCCCAGCAATTGGGATGCTGGCACACCCCTAACCAGCCTGTCAGCTTAAGTTTGGAGTTAGGACCTATTGAAGGTTAGGTTCAGACGTAGGAAGTAATTTAGATACTACCAGGCCAAAACCATTAACTCAGATGCATAGAGGGGAATAGGGGGATAGGGATTCATAATAGAAGCAAGATACAAGGAAAGAAACACACACCATTTAACTACTGAACATGAACAACAAAGTGGGAAAGAGTACTGAAACTTTAAAATGAACACATATGGGGTGTTGCAAGAAATTAAATTAGACATACCAGTTTTAGGAAAGACAGATAAGTAAAACAACAGTCTTGAAAAGCCAAATTGCAAAGCAGTACAAAAGTCTCAGCAGAAGGTAGAAGGTATTGAAAAAGTATTATGACTGAAAGTGTATGTGAGAGAGTAAGGTTTTATCAAAGCTAAAAGCTTCAAGCCCCTGCCTTTAATGCAGAAGGATCGAGCCCTTTTTATAGTGCAGCAAGTAAGCAAGAAAAGGTAAAGAAATATCATTCTGATTAGTCTCCCTTTAATTAAGGGATTCTGATCTCAAGCGGGTAAAGCAATTATGGAAAGAGATTTTAAAAAATATTTTCCCAGTAATATAATAAAGGGTAAGTACATAGAAGCTATTTAAGGCAACAAGCTAATAGTACACGGCTTGTAAAGAAAAAGGAAAGGGAATCAACCAGTAAAATTAAAACTTCAGACTTTTATTCGAATGAATCGAGTCAGGAAAAGGGGTAAAGAAAGGTTCAATTAGGGAAAACCAGTAACAATCAAGTGAACACGATTAAAGGAATCCGGAATCAATTAGTAGTTGGCAAAGTCTTTTTGAAAGAAGAGTTCTCATATATATAAACACTCAAACATGTAAATCAAGAAGAGACTGTCAAGTTGTTTAAAAGAGAATTTTAATCAAGAGAAGTTCAGAATCATAAGTAAGGAGATGCAGGTTCAACCTGCAGACTCATAATGAGTCTGAGAGTCCAGGGCCCCATTGTGGAACCCTGACTCGAACACAAAAATCAATATCGTCAAAAGGAAACCCCAAATCCTAGGGTTTAAAATGTTGAATCAGACATGAAGGTGGGAAAGCAAACCATTTGTTTTTCAGAGTCTCAACAAAACAGACATGATAGCATGTTTGAACAACAAAGGAAGAAAAATCATGAAAAACATATTCGAGAAACTCAGAACATAAACGAGTTCAGAAGAAAGAGACAGTGCAAACTTGAACACAAGCAGATGAAGCATGTAAGAACATGAATAGAGTCAAAAATCAAATAACTTTAACGGTAGGCACATATAACAGAAGAGTAGTGAAAACTTAGCAGAAATTAACAGGAGAAAAGAAGAAGGTAAAAGACAATATATGCATAAAATAAAAGAAATCATACGAGCAAGGTATAAACAAACACACATAAAGCAAAGAAGAAAAGAATCAGAAAGATTTTTTCAAAAATCCTTGCGGAAACCCTAAAATTCGGGGAGAAACGATTTTGACAAAAACTTTTGGGGAAAACACTCTAGATGTCAAGAAAAACAGAGACATAGTACAGATCTAAACAAATAACGGTGAAAAAACCTCGAATGGCTTAGGGTTTCCGAGAAACCCTAGAAATGAGAAAGGCTTGGAGACAGGTCTGGTCCTGAGTCGGGAAGGTCAAGAACCGGGCTCCTGAGTCTCGAATGTGCCGGAGCATGGCTAGAGAAACCATGAAATCAAAGATCGGAGAAGATCGGACAGGGAATCGTCGAGGTCAGGCCTCACAACTTCGAACAACTAAGGTCTAATGGTGGAGAGGAGTGAATATAGACCATCCATGGCCTGAGAAGCCATGGATTCTGGTGAAAGTACGGTGAAAAAGGGGTCGGAGATGGCTAGGGTTCCGAAGAACCTTCGAGAGAGTTTGAGGGTGGAGAACATTCAAAGTCGGCTGGCTAAACAGAAATGGGGACTAGGGTAAGGTTTGGGGAATTAAAAATGGAAAGGGGAGATCGTGACCGTTGATCAGATTGATCAACGGTCTGGATTAAAGGAGCCTTGGGTCGGGTACTTAAATGGGTCAAAGGGTATGGAATTGGGCTGGCCCGGCTGGGATTCAAATTGGGTCAATTGGGGGGTTAATGTGGCTATAATCGAAATACAAAATGGGCTGCAATTGAAACAAAATGAGGCCAGTTTTTAAATAGCTAGTTTTGTCCCTTTTTATTTCATAAAATAGTAAAAAAGATTTTAAAAATAAATTAAAAGTACTGACCCAACTAATAATGCATAAATATTAATTTAAAAATATTGAAACCAATTTTACAATTATAGAAATGCTATTAATCTTAAAATAGGCTATAATTGCAATTATATGCAATTTAGTTTTAAAAATACTAAATAAATTTATAAAAATATGAAAAATCATCTTAAATATATTTTGGTGTAAATATGAGAATGGAAATAAATTATTCACTAAGATGATAATTTTGGGAATAATTATTGGATTTTGCACTACTAAAATAGGCAATAAATTGATTTTAAAAATCCTTAAAAATTAGGAAAAAATACCAAAACTCTTGGGCATGCTTATATATGCATACACATGCTATTTTGAAAGTATTTTGAGCATAAAAATACATAGGGAAAAATTGGGTATCAACAGAGTGACCCAAATCTAATCAAATAAATTTCATAATGTAAATATAATTACAAACAATGAATTTAGCTAAAGGAATCAAAGTTAAAATAAAAAAATAGAAAAATGCCCAAAATCCTCTCCGGACCCACGTCTCGAAATCGGGTAAAATCACAAATTATGAATACCCATTCACTTACGAGTCTAACCATACCAAAATCACTGAAATCCGATACCAAAACCTCGATCAAAATCCCAAAATTAGGCCAAAGAACTTTTCTCAACTTTTCCCCAATTCTTCATCCAAATCTCAAAATTAAATGATAAAACTACTAATAGATTAATGTATTAGAACCAAATTAGAGTTAGGATTCATTACCCAATTTTCCTCCTCCAAAATCTCTCCATAAATCGCCCTCTACCGAGCTACAAATCGATTTTCCAAGTTATGAACTCAAACACTTGATTTTCTCTTTTTCTGCCCAGTGATTTTCGCATCTGCGAGGGTCCTACCACATCTGCAGTCCCGCTTCTGCGGCTCCAACTCCGCACCTGCAGATTTTCGTTAAAAGGCCAAGTTCCGCACCTGCACCCATTTACCCGCAAATGCGGTCTGCTTCTGCGATCCCTGGGCCGCATCTGCGACTAGCTCCACTATTGCCTCAGATCGCACCTGTGGTTCCCAAACCACTTTTGCGGCATCGCACCTGTGGTCCAAGCTTCGCAGGTGCGAAACCAACATGTTCAGCAACTTCAGCAATTCTTTAAGTCCAAATTCTTTTCCGTTAAGCATCCGAAACTCCCCCGAGGCCCCCGGGACCTCAACCAAACATACCAACCAGTCCTAAAACATCATACGAACTTAGTCCAACTCTCAAATCACATCAAATAACATTAAAACCATGAATCACCTTCCAATCCAAACCTAAAGAACTTAAAATTCTAAGAATCCTACAACCGATGCCGAAACCAACGAAATCAAGTCCGATTGACCCCAAATTTTGCACACAAGTCACATTCAACACTATGGAGCTATTCTAACTTTCAGATTCGGATTCTGACCCTTATATCAAAATTTCACTATCGATTTAGAAACTTCAAAAATTCAACTTTTGGTATTTCAAGACTAAATAAGCTACGGACCTCCAAAACACAATTTGAACACGCCCCTAAGCCCGAAATCACTCAACTGAGCTAACAGAATCGACAGAATTCTATTTTGAGGCCGTCTTCACACTGCTCCAACTACGGTCCAAGTTCTAAAGCTTAAGCTCTAATTTAGGAACTTAGTGTCCCAAACACTCTGAAACTCAAAACGAATCTTCCCAGCAACTCATAATAGCAGAAACAAACACGAGGAAAGTAGTTATAAGGGCATCAGGCCGTAAATTCTTAAAATAACCGCTGCTGGGTCATTACATTCTCCCCCTCTTAAAACATTCGTTCATCCTCGAACGAGCATAGAGACATACCTGAAGTAGTGAAAAGATGAGGGTAACAGCTGCACATATCTTTCTCGGTCTCCCAGGTCACCTCGTCGATCGGCTTACCCCACTACTGAACCTTCACTAATGCAATGTTCTTTGGCCTCAACTTTCGAACCTGCCTATCCAATATCGCCATTAGCTCCTCAACATAAGATAGATTCTTGTCCAACTGGACTGAACTGAAATCCAACACGTGTGACGGATCACCGTGATACTTTCGGAGCATCGAAACATGAAATACCGGATGAACCCCTTCCAAGATGGGAGGTAAGACAAGCTCATAGGCAACATCCCCAACACGTCTAAATACCTCAAAAGTACCAATAAACCTCGGACTCAATTTTCCCTTCTTCTCAAATCTCATAACGCCCTTCATAGGCGAAACCCGAAGCAAGACCCACTCTCCTACCATATAGGAAACATCACGAACCTTCCGGTCCACATAATTCTTCTGTCTGGACTGGGCTGTATGAAATCTATCCTGAATCACCTTAACTTTCTCTAAGGCATCCTGAACCAAGTTTGTGCCCAATAATCTAGCCTCACCCGGCTCAAACCAACCCACCGAGGATCTACACCGCATACCATACAAAGCCTCATATGGTGCCATTTGAATGCTGGACTAATAACTGTTATTATAGGCAAAATACGCCAGTGGCAAGAACTAATCTCAAGAACCTCCAAACTCCATCACACACGTACGGAGCATATCCTCAAGAATCTAAATAGTGCGCTTGGACTGTTTGTCCGTCTGGGGGTGAAATGCTATGTTCAACTCCACTCGAGTACCCAACTCATGTTGTACGGCCCTCTAGAACCATGATATGAATTGAGTACCTCTGTCTGAAATGATGGAAACTAGAATACCATACAGATGAACAATCTCCCAAATATAAATCTCCGTCAACCGCTCTGAAGAATAGGTAGTACACAAAAATGAAGTGCGCGGACTTGGTCAGCCAATCCACAATCACCCAAATGGCATCAAACTTCCTCAAAGTCTGTGGGAATCCAACTACGAAGTCCATGGTGATCCGCTTCCACTTCCACTCCGAGATCTCTATCTGCTAAAGCAACCCACCCGGTCTCTGTTGCTCATACTCTACCTGCTAACAATTGAGGCACCGAACTACAAACACAACTATATCTTTCTTCATCTGCCTCCACCAATAGTGTTGTCTCAAATCCTGGTATATCTTTGCGGCACCCAGGTGGATGGAATACTGCGAACTGTGGGCCTCCTCTAGAATCATCTCCCGAAGCCCATCAACATTGGGTACACATACCCGACCCAACATCCTCAATATCCTGTCATCACCAATGGTCACATCTCTAGCATTACCATGCAGAACCTTATCCTTGAGAACAAGCAAATAAGGATCAACATACTGACTCTCTCTGATACGATCAAACAAGGAAGATCGAGAAATCACGCAAGCTAGAACCCGACTGGGCTATGAAAGATCCAATCTTATAAACTGGCTGGCTAAGGCCTGAACATCCATCGCCATGGGCCTCTCCGCTGCTGGTAAATAAACCAAACTCCCAAACTCTTCGCCCGGTGACTCAAAGCATTGGCCACCACATTGGCCTTACCCGGGTGATACAAGATAGTGATATCATAGTCCTTCAGTAGCTCTAACCACCTCCTCTGGCGCAAATTAAGATCCTTCTTCTTGAACAAATGCTACAAACTCCGGTGATCCGTATAGATTTCACAAGGAACATCGTACAAATAATGACGCCATATCTTCAAGGCGTGAATAACAGCAGTTAACTCGAGATCATGGACAGGATAATTCTTCTCATGTACCTTCAACTGTTTGGACGCGTAGGCAATTACCCTACCGTCTTGCATCAATACCGCTCCAAGGCCAATCCTCGAGGCATCACAATAGACAGTATAAGACCCCGAACCTATAGGCAATATCAATACTAGGGCTGTAGTCAAAACTATTTTGAGCTTATGGAAGCTCTCCTCACACTCTTCTGTCCACTGGAACAGAGCACCCTTCTAGGTCAGTCTGGTCATAAGTGCTGCAATAGATGAAAACCCCACTACAAATCGACAGTAATAACCTGCCAAGCCAAGAAAACTACGGATCTCTGTAGCTGATGATGGTCTGGGCCAACTCTGCACTGCTCCACTTTCTTCGAATCCACCTTTATCCCCTCACTTGATACCATGTGACCCAAGAATGCCATGGAATCCAAGAAGAACTCACATTTCGAGAACTTTGCTTATAACTTCTTTTCTCTCAAACTCTGAAGCACTATCCTCAGGTGTTGCTCATGATATTTCCGACTCCAGGAGTATACCAGAATATCATCAATAAAGACAATGACAAACGAGTCAAGATATGGCTGGAACACACTGTGCATCAAATACATGAAGGCTGCTAGGGCATTGGTTAGTCCAAATAACATAACAAGGAGCTTGTAATGACCATACCGAGTCCTGAAAGTAGTCTTCGGGATATCTGGCTCCCGAATCTTCAACTGATGGTAACCTGAATGCAATTCAATCTTAGAAAACACTCGTGCACCCTATAACTGGTCAAACAAATCATCAATACGAGGCAAGGATACCAGTTCTTCACTGTGACTTTGTTCAACTGGCGATAATCAATGCACATACGCATATAACCATCCTTTTTCTTTACAAATAAGACAGAAGCAGCCCTGGGCTAAATAAAACCGTTATCAAGCAATTCCTATAACTGATCCTTCAACTCCTTCAAATTAGGAGGGGCCATACAATAAGGAGGAATAGAAATGGGCTGAGTGCCCGGCAACAAATCAATGCCGAAATCAATATCTCTGTCGGGTGACATACCCAGAAGGTCAACTGGAAACACATCAGAGAAATCCCGTACTACTGGGACTGAATCAACGGTGGGGGTATCAATACTGATATCTCTCATATAAGCTAGATACGCGTCACACCCCTCCTCAACCATTCGCTGTGCTTTAAGAAATGAAATAACTCTACTTGGAGTGTGATCTAAGTTACCCCTCCACTCTACTCGCGATACACCTGGCATATCCAATGCCACAGTTTTGGCATGATAATCAAGAATAGCAAAATGGGGAAAAAACCAGTCCATGCCCAATATAACATCAAAATCTACTATGCTGAGCAATAATAAATTGGCTTTGCTCTCAAAACTACTAAGAGTAATCAAACACGACCGATAAACGCGGTTCACAATAAGAGAATCTCCCACAGGAATAAAAACATAAATAGGGGAACTCAAAGAATCCCGAGATACGCCCAAATGTAGGGCAAAATAAGAGGAGACATAAGAATAAGTGGAGCTTGGATCGAATAAAACCAATGCATCTCTATGACAAACCCGGACAATACCTGTGATGACAGAATCGGAGGTGAGAACCTCAGTACAGGTAGATATAATATCTAGCCTGAACTCCCCCTCTAGGGCGATTTCTAACTCCCCGACCTCCACCTCTAGCTAGCTGGGCAGGTGGGGTAGCAACTGGTGTTGTAATCATAGCTGGGGAACTCTGCGGGCATGCTATGGATGGGAATTTTATGGAGGTGCACTCCTCCTAAGTCTGGGGCAATCCCTCACCATATGGCGTATGTATCCACACTCAAAACAAGGTCTAGGAGGGCACAACGGTTGTGACTGGCTCGAGCCAGGTCTGCTGGACTGGCCACTGAAAGCACCCCGTGCAGGAAGCACACTAGATACTGGAGGTGCATAATAAGGATCCTAAGGTCTAGGAGGAGTTGGAATACCACTGGATGCTGAGAGAGCTGAATGAACGGGGCAACTCATATAACCCCTACCATGATGAATTGCAGCTAGGGCACAAACACCAGAATAATGGCCCGACTCTCGTGACCTCTTGACCTCCCTCTCTTCTTTATCCCGATCATGCATACCCTCAACTCTCCTATCAATGCTCACCACCTGTTGATAAGAAATATCCATCTCCAACTCCCGAGCTATGCTAGACCTGATGCTGGGAATGAGCCCCTCAATAAACCGGCGAACTCTCTCACGAACTGTAGAAACCAAGGTTGGTGCATGCCTAGACAAGTCAGTGAAATAGATAGCATACTTCGAAACAGTCATAGTACCCTGTCGTAAATGCCCAAACTCTGCATGCCATGCATCCCTAAGGCTCTGAGGAAGATACTCCCTCAAATATATATCTAAAAATTGGGTCCATGTAAGGGAAGCTACCTCAGCTAGGCTGTCCAACTCAAAAGTACGCAACCACTGGTAGGATGCTCCTCGAAGCTGGAAGGCAGAAACCCCACTCAATCCTGATATACCCATAGTGCCGAGGATACGGTAGCACCCCTCCAGAAATACCAGAGCATCATCTGATGCTAGACCACTGAATACATGAGGCTTGTACTTCTTGAACCTCTCAAGCCTCTGTTGCTCATCCTCTGAAGCTGATGCCCTGTCCTCGGGCTGAACTGGGCTACAGGCGGTGCCAGTATAACTTTTAGGATCTGATCAACTTGGACCCGCTACTCAGAAGTGCGGGCGGCGGAAGTCTGTGCTCCTCCCCAGCCTAGGATGTAGCTGTAGTAAGGGGAATCAACCCTGCCTGAGCTAGAGTGGTGTACATACTCATGAACTGTGCAAGGGTCTCCTAAAAAGCTGGAATAGTGGTAGTAGTAGGCGTATCAGGTATGTAGGCTCCAACAATTATTTCATTAGTGCCACGGAATTCTGTTACAAATTATAGAGGTTGTGAATTATTTGTGATATGGTGTGATGCTCAGAGTCAACAATCTAATTGTTTGAGGGATTATATGCATAGGATATGCGGTTGGTGAAGTTGGATTGAGCCTCAAGTGCACTATGTGATTTTGAGCGACTGACTTTGGCGATATGCCCAAATTTGTCACATAATTGGCATTGGACTCTCCGCTGGTTTCTGCGGTTGTTGGGGTGGAAGGAGTTGAAATTCTAGAAGGAGTTGGTGCTTTGGTTGGTTGAAGTCTTCTGAATGGGACCCTTGCGGTTGTTTCTTGGATTATAGTTCCTGGATTTTGAGTTTGGGTTGGCTGAATTTTGATAAACCTGGGCAGTGATGATTGGGTTTTCAAGCTTTGGCACCAAGTGTTTAATAAACATCTCATGCGCAAGCAATTTGTCATAGAGCTCTTCAAACAATATTGGGTTATCTCGAGCCCTTATCGCAGCAGATAGTTCTTTGTACTCAGATTCTAGACCACTTAGGATTTTGATGATAAGATCCTCATTTGAGAGAGGTGAGCCACTGGATGCAAGATTGTCTGAAATGGATTTAATATCCTTCATGTACTCACTAATGGAGCGTGGGTCTCGTTTGAGATTAGCAAGAGTGTCACACAAGCTGAAGATACGTGGCTGGTAATTGTTGGCATAAGTAGTTTGAAGATTTTCCCAAGCGTGTTTAGCAGTGGCAGCATGTGCAACAAGAGAAGAGATTGTAGGATTGATTGAAGCCATTATAGCATTACAGACAAGGCTATCCTATCTCTGTCAAAGCTTGAACGTGTGGTTGGGATATTCATTGTTTGTTCCATCTTGGATATGCACGGATGGAGGGGGAAGTGACCCATCCATATACCCAAGAAGATCATAACCAAAGAGAAGAGTTATGACTTGTGATTTCCAAGTACAGTAGTTGTAACTCCCTTGCAATTTCAAAGGGAGTTGGGATGATGTATTGAATGAAATTAGTTGGGATGGTTGAGCAATTTTCCCATGACTAATTGTGACAGTGGGGGAAGTAGACGAGGTTGCGGAAGAGTGGGTCTGTTAATTACCCATTCTGGAAAAATAAAAGAGTAACTCGTGTGAGTTTTTAGAAGGCTTTGATACCATATAAGAGAAGAGATTGAATTGTGAAAGGCTTCATATCTTATTGAGTATAACAGAGTAGTATAAATAGGTACAATAGCAGTAGATGAGAGCGTTTGTTATACATAAAAGAATCTTAGAGATAAGGGAAAATATAATCTGCTACAATTTCAAATACAGAGACCTATCTAGATAAACTATGTGTATTTTAGCCTTATCAAGTTGGAGTCAGGCTTCATCTTTTTGGGAACATTCATACTCGCTTCTTTAGATTTTGCATGATGATCAAGTAGGAATACCAATACTTCGCCTGGTCTCAACCACTACTTTACAGTCCTAAGAACACTTTTTTGGAAATTTAACTTCACAATCTCACCCGTCCTCTATGCCATCTACTAGTAAGCTTTTGTGTAAACATCAAACAAGTAGCAATGAGGATCCTTGATCCTCCAATGTAACAAAACTTATGTACTCATATGGTGTCTAAGTAATTACACAATGCTCCTTATAGCCATTTTGTTATGTAATAATGATATATTTCCTTTCAATACCAAATAAAGAAATGGAAAATAACAAGATATTTCAAAGTAGGTATTCTTTGAAAGTTATTATTTTGATCTACTAATTTAATCTTAGTATCGCTAAGTACTTTTTTTAATAAAAATTTTTAATTGGTTCTTGTGATATATTAAAGTGATTTGTCATATTATATAATAACAAATGAGACATATGAAAATCATTGAGATTCTTGCAATTCTTCTGCTATAGAAATATCAAAAATTGTTTTAACCAAATCAATACCATAGAAAAACTAAGATATGTTGGTAGTTCTAAAATTATATGTAATTTTGGTTATGCATGATAAAATTTACCAAATATTGATAAGATACAAACTTCTTAAAATAACAGATTGAATCTTACCATTAACATCCACAAGTGCTTGGATGGAAGAGCTAATCTACTAGTTTTTTGTTAATTTTTCTGTGTTGTTTTAACAAAGTATTTTTTGAATTCGCGACATCAATTCCGATCAAACCACCCTATATATGCTCCTAATTATCTCAAATTTGAAACAAAGCATCCAAATACCAATACAAATATTTCTAAATTACGAATTTAGTCAAATAACACCAAATCAAAAAGACCCACTTTATCTTCTTCAATGCTTTCTAAAGTCAAACAATAGTTTTGAGCTTTTTATAGTAAATCACTAAATCGATATTTGAACTAAAAATCTGAGCATAAATTTATCAATATTAAAATAATTTTAACAATAATGGATCATAAGCCTTCTACTTTCCATCACAAAACAAGAATTTTAAGCTTTAAATATTAAAGAACTATGGGATTCTGTGATGACCTGATAGGTCATCTAGAGTTTTAGAACTTAATTCTATGTTTCGAAGACTCCAATAGCTTCCTTAAGCCTTCCTTGATTTGCGTGTGCAGTTCGAGTATTTTTCTGGAAGGTATGTTAAAAAGCTAATAAAATATGAAATTTTGCTTAACAAATTCATTTGAGTTGACTTTGGCCAACATTTTGAGCCAACGGACCCAGATTTGACGGTCTTGGTAGGTCCGTATCGTGATTTGGGACCTGAGCCTATGTCCGAAATCGAATTCGGAGGTCCCTAGCTTGAGTTGCTAATTTTTGTCGAAAATTGAAAGTTTAAAGGTTTAATGATTTTTAAGAATTGACCGATGTTTGGTTTTGTTGATACCAAATCCGTATTTCAATTTCGGAGTTTGGTACAAGTCCATTACTATATTTATGACTTGTCTGTCAAATTTGGTGAGAAACGGAGTTGGTTTGACGTGATTCAGACATTCAATTGTTAGAATGGAAGTTTTAAAGTTTTCTTGAAAATTTCATTTGATTTGGTGTTCGATTCATAGTTCTAGGAGTTATTTTGGTATCTTGATCGTGCGAGCGAGTTCGTATGATGTTTTTGGACTTGTGTGCTATCACGACCCGGATTTTTCACCCTCGAAAGTCGTGATGGCACCTACTAATGTGAGCTAGCCAAGCCAAATCTTTAATCTAATTATTTCATTAACCAATTATTTCTTTTTAACAAATATAAGACGATAAAGTGGTAACAACGAAAATTCAAATTTATGCGGAAAACAACAATAAGATTTATGAAAAATGCATCTATTACAAATACTTAAGCGTTAACCACCCAAAACCTGGTGTCACAGTGTCACAAACTGTCTAAGATTTCTACATACAAGGTCTGAAGAAATAATAATACACTGTTTCTGAATAAAAGGAAAATGAAACAGGAAATAGGGATAAAGGGAGACGCTAGGGCCTGCGGACGCCTGCATGTCTACCTTGGATCTCTGTGTGGACTGAAGGTAGCCTCCACACTACGGTCCAAAAGCTGTCTGCACATAGTGCAGAGTGTAGTATCAGCACAACCGACCCCATGTGCTGGTAAGTGTCTAGCCTAATCCCGGTGGGGTAGTGACGAGGCTAGGACCAGACTACCAAATAAACCTGTACAGTTTAAATATATATACAGCGGAAAACAAAATATAGAAATAAACAAATAATATAGGAGGGGAAAACATGCTTCGGGGAATAACAGGTAAAACAGAATATCAAGAGAATTATAGAGGAATCAAAATCAACCACTAACAAGAATAAGGAAAACGAAGGCAGATTTTATTTTCTTTTCACATCTTATTGTAAGCGTGCAACCCGATCCCAATTCCTGTATCTCGTGGCAGGCGTGCCACCTGCTCCCATTTCATCATATCGTATGGTAGGCATACCTCCCGTTCCCATTTCATTATATCTTTTGGTAGGCGTACCACCCACTCCCATTTCATTATTCCTTGTGGTAGGCATACCACCCGCTCCCATTTTATTATATCTTGTGGTAGGCGTACCACCTGCTCCCATTTCATTATATCTTGTGGTAAGCGTACCACCCACTCCCATTTCATTATATCTTGTGGTAGACGCACCATCCGCTCCCAGTTACAAGCCAACAATAATCACAAGGAATCCCGGCAAGGGAATAAAAGTAATATAACTACTTCCCGGCAAGGGAACAATGATATTTCAACAACATCCCGACAAGGGAACAATACTATCAAAACAAACATCCTGACAAGGGATCATTAATATCAAACAAAAATTCCGGCAAGGGAATAATGGTGATAATAATGTATGAAGCGCAATAAACCACAATAGAGTCCTAACAATTATAATACAAGGCTCACGAGCATGCTTGACACCAACGTATAGATACTCATCACCATGCCTATACGTCGTACTCCACAATTAACATGTATCAAATAAGACTCAACTCCTAATCCCTTAAGCTAAGGTTAGACCAAACACTTACCTCGATGCCACGAACACAATTCACGTTTCAATTATAGCTTTACCCCTTGATTCCACCACCAATTCGCTCGAATCTAGCCACAAGTTACTTAATTATATCAATAAACGCTAAGTGAATCAACCCCAATGCATGAAAATGAGTTTTCCAATTTTTTACTCAAAAGTCAAAACTCGCCCCCGGGCCCCATGGTCAAAACCCGAGGTTCGAACCAAAACCGACTACCCATTCCCCCACGAACCCAAATGTATAATTTGTTTTGAAATCGGACCTCAAATCGAGGTCCAAATCCCCAATTTTTGAAAAACCTAGGTTCTAGCCATAACACCCAATTTCCCTCATGAAAAACATTGATTTTGAGTTGAAATCATGATAAAAGATGTTAAGGAGTGAAGAAAATGAGTTAGAAATCACTTACCAACGTTTTGGAGAAGAAAGGTTGTTTGAAAAATTGCCTCTTATATTTTTGGGGTTTTGAAAAATGAAAAATAACTAAAAATCCCATCTAAATATACTACTCTCAGATGCCCTGTGCGGACCGCACAAAATCAACCGCGGCCGCACAGCTCCCATGTGGACTGCAGTGACATGCTTTAGTATTTTGGTCATAACCTTTTTTACAGATGTCTAAATTGTGATTTCTTTACTTTTCTGGAAACTAGACACAAAGGACTACAACCTTTGTTTTTGAATAATCTCAAAATTCCTTGTAGATTAAAAGATATAGGCTTCCAAAGTCGGACCAATGAAATATTCTTCACCGCGGACCTCACAGAATCTAGTGTGGCAGCAAAGCCCTCATCGTGGTCCGCACAAAATCCAGTGCGGCCGCACAAGCCCCTCCACGGCAACATTACTTTTTGTGCGGACCATACTGGTTTGTTCAGAGGCCTTCCACTTCTCTGAACCTGCAACAACTATGTTTTTAAGCCTAAGACATCCCGGAACCTACCTGAAACTCACCCGAGCCCTCGGAACTCCAAACCAAGTGTGCATACCAACTCAAAGACATCATATGGACCTACTCGTGTGATCACATCATCAAAATAACATGTAAAATCATGAATTAAACTTCAAAACTCAACATTTTCATCAAGAACTCTCAAAGTTTATAGCTCTTCAACCAGAAGTCCAACTCACAGCAAATAAACTCCGTTTTCACCAAATTTCACAGTTATCTTTCAAATACTATAACAAGTTTGTACCGGGAAAATACAGGCCCGATAACAATGGTTTCAAACATTAATTCTTTTCTTTATTTCTTAGATAATTCAGTAAAATAATTTCTTTCAAAAATTGATTTCTAAGGCTTGGGACCTCGGAATTTATTTCCGGACATACGCCTAAGTCCCATATTTTACTGCGGACCTCCCAGATCATCGGAACACGGATCCGGGTCCATTTTCTCAAAATGTTGACCAAAGTCAACCATAATCAAATTTTAACTGTAGAATTTCTATTTCTCATATTTTCACATAGAAAGCTTTCCAGCTATAGGTCCAGACCACGCACACAAATCAAGGTGAGGTAAAAGGGAGGTTTTTAGACCTCAGAACACTGAATTCACTTGCAACACAAGTGATGACCTTTTGGGTCATCACATGAGCATACTTGGTTTGGAGCCTCGAGGGCTCGGGTGAGTTTCGGATAGGCTACGGATGGTTTTAGACTTAGAAAATCTGGTGTTTTCCTCAGCTTCAGCTGTCATTTAGTTTCCTTCTTCGAGATCGCGAAGGTACTCTCGTGATCGCGAAGAGTGAACTAGGCTTGGTGGGTTTCTCTTCTACGCGAACGCGAGACACTAGACATGAATGCGGAGCACTGGGGGACCTGCTCTATGTGAATATGGCCAGTCACACCCGAACGCGTAGTGTATTAAGGTGGGGCTAGGGAATCTAGGGTGACTCGATGAGAATGCGAGTCTAGTCTCACGAACGCGCAGGTTAGGCAGGCTATTCCTTCACGAACGCGTGGAGTCTCCCGCGATCACATAAGCCAAACAGGATCTGCTCTTTGCGAACGCGTCAGGCTTCACGCGAACGCGATAAACACCTAATGCCAATGATTAAAACAATCCCAAAAACGGGATTTTGCCTCTTTCAAATTTTCAAAACTAGAAAACCCTAGAGGAGATTTTCCCAAGAATTTTTCTTCCCTAATTTGTTGGTAAGTGATTCTAACCTACTTCCTATCAATTACCCATTTCATTTCATAATATTTTCACCTAAAATCTAGGATTTTCATGGTAGAATTCGAGGGTTTGGATAAAATTAAGAATTTTTGTAAAATTAGAATTCAGACCTCAAATTGAGGTCGAATTTAGAAACAAATTACATAACCGGGATCAGAAGTGAATGGGTGATCAGGTTTTAGTCCAAATTTTGGGTTTTGACCAAGCGGGCCCTAGGTCGATTTTTGACTTTTTGGTGGAAAGTTTGGAAATTTTAAATTTATGCATAGTAATTGATTTCTTTAGCAGTGTTTGATATTTTTGAGTCAATTGTGGTTAGATATGAGTGGTTTGGAGGCAGATTCTAGGGGAAAGGCCCCGGTAGAGCTCTGAATTGACTGCGGAGTGAGGTAAGTGTTGAGGTTAACCTTGATTTGTTGGAATTAGGAACCCTCAGACTATGTGCTATGCGAATTTCATGTGTTCGGCGTATATGAGAGGTGACGAGTGCTTATACGCCGCCAAATTACCTGTTTTTCCTGATTTTTCGCTTTTCCTTAATTATCTCATTTCCTGTATTAAATGTTATATGCCCTAAATGCTTTCCATGCTTATTTGGTACCTGTTAATCAATATTTCTTCTGTTAATTAAGTTAGAGCCTTTCATATTTTCATGATTCACTGCTACTTGCCTTAATTGACTTACTTGCACCTTCTAATTGTCATTTACCGGACTTGACTTGCTGTATAGTATTACTTGTGTAAAATTCCCATGTTGTACAAGGTTCCCTTATTGGTTCAACTTGGTATTTATTTATCATAATGGTTCTTGTAATTTGAATTATTGATTTGACTGTACACATTGAGTATTTGGTACTGATATGGTGGGACTGGGTTGCACGCCCCAATATGTGAAATAATGGTGGATTGATATGGTGGAATAATGGTGAACTTGTACTAATATGGTGGGATCGGGTTGCACGCTGCAACATGTGGAATAAGAGTGGATTGATATGGAGAAATAAGGAGGAATTATGATACTGATATTGTTATATGGTGGGATCGGGTTGCGCGCTGCAACAACCTATGTGTTTCTATTTTCTTGAGCTATGTTGGTTTTTGGTATTTTTATTTGAAACTATAAGAATTGGTAATTCTGAATGTCAGTGGCTTATTTCTTGAGGCTATAGTTATTATTTTTAGTTGACTATCTTATTTCGTTCCGTATTTCCTTTTTTGTCTTTATTATATACTGCGTACAGGTTGTATTGTGAGTGACCTACCTTAGCCTCGTCACTACTTCGTCGAGGTTAGGCTCGACACTTACAGAGTACATGGGGTCAGTTTTGCTCATACTGTACTCTACACTTCTTGTGTAGATTTGGAGTCGGTCCCAGCGATGGTTATTAGCGTGGTCGGATTGGACAACTTGTGGAGACTTGAGGTACAACTTCTCAGTGCTCGTAGCTCCTGGAGTCCCCTTCCCTTTTATTTAGCTGTGTACTTTCTTTTCAGATAACTTTATGTAATTTTAGACCTTTGTTTTTAATATTCTAGTAGCTCGTGCACTTGTGATATCAGGTCCAGGGTTGTATTAGAAGTTTGGCTGTTTTAGCTTCCGTATTTTTACTTTGGATTATTTTAGATATTTCAGTTCTTTCTCATTATTTAATTTAAACTGTTTAAAAATGTATAAATTATTCTAACATTGGCTTGCCAAGCAAGTGAAATATTAGGCGCCATCACGGTCCCGAAGGTAGAAATTCAGGTCGTGACAAGTTGGTATTAGAGCACTAGGTTGCATAGGTCTCACGAGTCACAAGCAAACTTAGTAGAGTCTGGAGGATCGATACGAAGACGTCTGTACTTATCTTCTAGAGGCTATGGAGTTAGGAACAATTTCACTTCTATCCTTCTTTGTCATGTAATTTTGTTC
The DNA here is from genome assembly GCF_000393655.2 of Nicotiana sylvestris. Classification (NCBI taxonomy): domain Eukaryota; kingdom Viridiplantae; phylum Streptophyta; class Magnoliopsida; order Solanales; family Solanaceae; genus Nicotiana; species Nicotiana sylvestris. The sequence goes on from NC_091065.1 coordinate 24,150,876, forward strand.
TCTCACTACTAATAGAACTCTTCTACTCTTGTTCTCTCGCAGATGGCAAGAACACGCACTGCATCTTTAGCTGGATAGCATCCGGAGCCCCTAATGGAAGCTCCTACTAAGGGTAGAGGTCAAGGCTGAGATCGTGCTAGAGGCCGAGGCAGAGGCAGAGTTTAGCCTAGATCTTGAGCGGCAGCACCGATAATGGAGCCTCAGGTAGATTTTGATGAGGAGATTCCAACTCAAACTGCACCTGTTGGGCCAGCTCAGGTCCCGGATGGGTTAATCGCCACCCTAGTGCTTTAGGACACTTCAGTCCGTTTGGTGGGCCTTATGGAGAGCGTGGCCCGAGCCGGTACATTTCCTATAGCACCAACCATTTCTCAAGATGGGGGAGGAGCATAGACTCCCGCTACTCACACTCCAGAGCAGATGGATCCCTAGTATGAGACTCCAGCAGCCCCGCCAGTTGAGGTAGTTCAGCCAATTATTACGGTACAGGCCGGTGATGGACATGTCATGTCTTTCGAGGGATTATTGAGATTGGACAAGTTTACCGAGCTCTTCCTAGATCACTTCAGTGGTACACCTTCTGAGGACCTACATGATTATCTTGACCGCTGCTATGAGGTGCTGCGGAACATAGTTATAGTTGAGACAGATGGGGACGATTTTGCTATGTTTCAGATGACGGGTTCCGCCAAGAGATGGTGGAATGATTATGTATCTATCAGATCAGTTGGGTCGCCTGCTTTTACTTGGGACCAGTTCTCTCAGCTATTTCTTGAGAAGTTCCTTCCTATCACACTGAGAGAGAGCTACTGCATGCAGTTTGAGCATCTCCAGCAGGGCAGTATGTCAGTCACTCAATGTGAGACCCGTTTGTGGATCTACCTCGTCATGCTATTCTTCTACTTCCTACCGAGAGAGATATGCCGAGGAGATTTATTGAGGAACTCGCTCACCCTATCAGATGGTTAATGAGACTGGGGGTGAGATTTCCTTTCAGACGACTGCTAATGTTGCCAGGCGGATCGAGGATGTTCTTTTACAGGAGAGAGGGTAGGGGTCTGATAAGAGGCCTCGTCAATCTGATGAGTTTAGCATTGCCTCATCTAGATGCATGGGTACTTTTGTAGGGGCCATCATCCCAAGCCATTTAAGTCAGCGCTTTAGGCATCCCATAGTGCTTTAGGGAGATGTGCCCCATTCTGGGTAGCCAGCCTACAGTACACTGCCAGCTCCTATCAGTACACCTCCTATTCAAAGTTATCATCGTGGTTATCTGGCCCATTCGGGTCTGTCTCAGTTTCAGCAGCCACAACACTTGGATAGATATTTAGTAGTGCCTACTCTAGAGGCCGTCCTAGGGATGTAGTTCAAAGTGGTAGGCCCCAGCCCCGATGTTATGCTTTCCCAGCCAGGCCTGAGGCTGAGTCATCAGATGCTGTTATCACATGTATTGTTTCAGTTTGCCATAGAGATGATTTAGTTCTATTTGATCTGGGCTATACTTATTCCTATATGTCATCCTGTTTTGCTCCATATTTGGTTGTGCCTCATGATTCTTTGATTGCTCTTGTGTATGTGTCCACACTTGTGGGAGATTTTATTATTGTAGATCGTGTCTATCGTTCGTGTGCGGTTACTATTGGGAGTCTTGAGACTAGCGTAGATCTTCTACTTCTCGATATGGTTGATTTTGTTGTCATTTTGGGTATGGATTAGCTATTACCTTATCATGCTATATTTGATTGTCACGCCAAGATGGTGACCTTAGCCTTGTCAAGGTTGCCTCGATTAGAGTGGAGAGGGACTCCTGGCCATTCTACCAGTAGTAGGGTTATCTCTTATGTGAAGGCTCGACATATGGTTGAGAAGGGGTGTCTAGATTATTTGGCTTATGTCCGCGATTCTAGCGCGTAGGTTCCTTTCATGGATTAAGTATAAGTTGTTCACGAGTTTCTAGAGGTGTTTCCTGCATATCTGCCGGGGATGCCACCCGACAAGGATATCGACTTCTGTATTGACTTGGCTCCGGGCACTCAGCCCATTTCTATTCCGTCATACTATATGGCCCTGCCAGAGTTAAAAGAGTTGAAGGAACAATTGAAAGATTTAATTGAAAAGGTCTTAGACCTAGTGTCTTGCCCTGGGGTGTGCCTGTGTTGTTCGTGAAGAAGAAAGATGGATCGATGAGGATGTGCATAGATTATCGGTAGTTGAACAAAGTCACTATCAAGAACAAGTATCCATTGCCGAGGATTGATGACTTATTTGATAAACTTCAGGGTGCCAAGGTGTTTTCAAAGATTGATTTAAGGTCTGGCTACCATCAGTTGAGGATTAGGGCATCTGATGTCCCTAAGACAATATTTCAGACTCAGTATGGGCATTATGAGTTTCTAGTGATGTCATTTGGGCTGACAAATGCCCAGCAACATTGATGGATTTGATGAACTGGGTGTTCAAGACCTATTTGGATTCCTTTGTGATCATTGTCGCGCCCCCTTTTTTTCGCGAAATCGGGTTTATGAGATTTGGGAGGACAACTTGTTCCCTTTGGGAATTGGGTTTGAATTGAAGAGTCGCCACCTAATGATTAAAGTGCATTAGGACACTAAGAATGGTTTGATTTAAAAAACCAGAGATTTGGATAAGGGCTTGAAATTTTCCCGAGGGGAAGGTGTTAGGCACCCCTCAGGATCCACTAGTGTGGTTCTCGGCCAGGCTATGGTTGTGACTTTAAGTACAAATAACATGTAGGCAAGTAAGGCTTTCAAATAAGAGGGGATTTCCACGTAATGGTTACAAATAAACAAAAGTAAGAAAAAGGAACTAAAAGAGTTGATTTTCTTAAAAGAAATGGTAAAAAAAGATTTAAAAGAAACAAAGAAAACAAAGGGAAGGGGGGTCCTAGGTTTATTAATAATATGGATCACCCCACACAACATCCGGTAATCACTCTTTAGTGAGGGGCTACACGTGATGTTATCGCGTGGTCATCATATCCATATCTACCCTTCCTACCCCATTAAGGTATTAAAGCGTAGATCGGTGTCGTTTACTTATTGCATGCTATTACCCGTCCCAATCTTATCAGCCCCGGAGGTACTTGGGACTACTATTCCTAAAAGGGAGGAGAAGTTGGGCTTATTTGTGATTTCAAAGGTAAAAATACTAAGGCGACAAACATATATATATATATATATATATATATATATATAGGAAGAATATAAGCAAATAAGGCTCAAACAGACCTCCTTAAATCAAAGAAAAGTATATAGTTTAGCATGTCTTACACGTACTGATTAGGATCTGATTAAACTTAAAAGTTGGGGCAGACTGATTTATTGCATAATTTAGATAAGAAGCCCGAATCAGGCCTGCCTGATGGTTGTAGTTAATAAAATCTGATTCAGTTTATAAACTGTCCTATGGCTTGCCTAAGTGTTAGACAAAAACCTATAGGCATAATATCTACTAATTTTAGAAAAGATGAAGTATACTGATTTTAGAAAAGGTTGTCAGTTATTCAGGAAAGACGAGTCTTGACAAAAGATCATAAATTCTGTAGACATTAGACATTGTTGTTACTGGTTTTAGACTTATAAGCGAGTGAAACGTTTCAGACTTGGTTGATAGTTCATATAGACATGCTTTCTATGCGTTGCTAATTTTTTTTCAAAAACCTTTTGGACATAATAAGAATGCAGAAACCCTATAGGTATGACATCTAATTGTAGTTGATTTTCAGAATCTATAGATATGTTCTCTACATGCATATGCAGAAGTCACGATATCTACATGAAAGTGCAGGGTCCCTATAGTCACGGTATCTAAATGAGAATGCTGAAGTTCCTATAAACGTGGTAACTAAATGAGAATGCAGAAAATCTTATAGACATGGCGACTAAATGAGAATGCAGAAATCTTATAGGCATGGTAGCTATATGAAAAATGCAGAAATCTTATAGACATGGTAGCTATATGAAAAATGCAGAAATCTTATAGGCATGGTAGCTATATGAAAAAATGTAGAAATCTTATAGGCATGGTAGCTATATGAAAAATGCAGGAATCTTATAGGCAAGTTATCTACCCTTTTTTACATGCATGGTTACCCTTCCCTTTTCACTAGCCGTCCCTAAAAGTTATTACAAGTTATTACCGTCCAAATAAAATAAAGAAACATACATCAGAAATTGAAAATTACAACCAAGGAGAGCCTGATTCAGACTTCCTGTCTGAAGTATGAAGTAAACCAACTCCAAAGATCATGTTTCAAAGCCTTTCTCCCACTTGGGTGTGTCAGAGTTTCGTAAGAGTTTTATAAGAACTCCGGGTGCTTACACCCAAATGTATCACCATATTAAGCCAAAGTGCAGTGTGGAAGGGCCAGCCCTAAGGTGTCCAAGTTCAGAAGGAACTCAAGGTCCCAAGGCAAGGCTCACAAGAGGGGGCAAAACTTAGGAACTAAGAGAGAGTGTAAGTGTAGAATTCTGAAAGGGGGAAAGGAAAAGGGAAAACAACACACATAGGGATATAGGGATGGGGAGTTGCAAGAGGTAAAAAGCAGGCTAGTGGGCATAACCCAACAATGGGAGATGCTGGCACACCCATAAGCCTACTGGAACACATTGTTTAGAGGTCAAATTCAATCCATAGACAATAACTTGTATATTGCCATGTTTTAAACTGTAACTCAAAGCACATGAAGGGAAATAGGGAATATGGATTCATAGCAGAAACAAGTAAAAGGGAATCAACATGCTAGTTTAAGTATTTAACTCTGCAGAAGTAGTAAAGTAGACATAGATGCAGAAAGTTGTAAGTAAACACATTGTGGGGATGCTGAAATTTGAAATTAGGACATACCAATTTCAGAGAAACAAGTAGAGAAAAATGTTGTAGTCTGCTAAAAACCTAAGTGCAGACAAGAAGAGAGAGTTCTATTATGTGAGTAAGAGTTCATAAGAGATTGTGAATTGTTCGTCTGAAGTGTAGAAAGGTCGTGCCCTTTTATAGTGTAAAAACCAAGTAGAAAAAAGGTAAGAAATAATTAAAGAGCTGATTGTCAATCAATTACACAAGACTCCCTATAGTTAAGGGATTCAGATTCAAACGGGTATAAACCAATTAAGGAAAGAAATTAATCAAACAATTTGTGCAAAGTAGGCAATTAGGGGTGAATACATAAAAGTTATTTAAGGACAAGGTTTTTGAAATACACGATTTGTATAAATAAGGTAAGGAAATAAATTGACAACCAGTAAATCAACAGTCGAGGATTTTGTATGAAAGAACCGAGTCAAAAAGATAGGAGAGGTTTTTAACTTAAGGGAAATCAGCAAACAATGGAAAGAGAATCAATCAGACCATATTCAAAGGGAATTATGAATTAGTCACAAATTTAAAAGCCACTTTAGTCTATCATATATAAGGAGCATACAAACATGTTAAGCATGAAAGAAAAGATTGTCATGTCACTGTAACATTAGTAGAAAAATCCATAGTAGAAGGGTTTAGTAAAAAGGTCAGAATCATATGAAAACAAGGAATTGGTCTGAAAGAGTTGGAGGTTTTGAAATAAGACCCCTAGTTCAGGAAAATCGTAAAATCAAACTTGGCGGAACCCCCAAATTCTAGGGTTTTCACCTTGAAGAGTACAGAGATGAGAATTCAAGTAGTCGAAACAGGCTCAGAGGTTTCAGAACTGAAACCTCTTGCATGCTTCTTTCATCAACAGAAACTCATGAGAAAACATGATAGCAAAGTAACATGCAAACACAATAGAAGGATTCAAAGAACATAATGGAAAATACTGATAAGAACAGTAGAAGAAGCATGCTTAAAAGGTTTTCTAGAAGAAGCTTAAACATGGCTCAGTAGAAGAAAAAATAGTAAATACACTTAAGAATACAGTAGAAAAATATAGTAGACAGAACATAATAGAACATGGTAGAAGAAAATACTAGAACATAGTAGAAGAGCATACAAGAACATAGTATAGAAAACACAGTAGAAGAACATATAAGAACGGGGTATAGAAAATACAGTAGAAGAACATACATGGTAGAAGGAAAACATAAGAACACAGTAGAGACAAATACACACAAAAAAAAGGAGAGAAAGTCAGAGTAACACTTAAACATATTCAGAAAACCCTACATCGGAAACGAAGCGGTTTTGAAAGTAATTTTTGAAAGAAAAGTTAGGGAAATCGTTTGAAAACTCAAGGAGAGAACATATACACAACGGATCTAAAGAAATCGGAGAAAACCTCGATAGGTTAGGGTTTCAGAAGAACCCTAGAAGTGAGATAGGCTTTAAAAGGTCACAGATCTGAGTAGGAGTGGTCGGAATCAGGCTCAAACCACCATGGTAGGCGGAGTAAGGCCGGAGATGACCGTGGAACCTCGAGTCGGCAGAGGTCTGGGTGAAAACCTTCGAGGTCAGGTCTAGAATATTCAGGTATCAGGTGCGTGGGAGCAAGATGAGGTGGGTATGAGACTCCCACAGCCTGAGAAGCCATGGATTCCGGTAGGTTTCAAGGTAGACGTGGTGGTAAGAGGCGGTTAGGGTTTGGGAATGTTCGAGAGAGTTTGAGAGAGTTTGAAAGTTCAGAGGCGGCTGGTTAGGTGAACTGATTTAGGGTTAAGGGGTGTTGGTAGATTAAAAAGGAAATGAGGGTCTGTGGCCGTTGATCATTTTGATCAACGACCTGGATTTAATGGGGGGCGGACGGGTTAACTTAATTGGATCAGGGGCGGGTAGTTTAGGAATTGGGCCAGTCCATTTGAAATTGAAATTGGGGTCAATTGTGGGGGGGGGGGGTTGATTTAGGCTAAAACCGAAATAGTTAGGGCTAGTATTTAAATAGCCACTTTTTCCCTTTTTATTTTATAAGAATAGTAAAATGATTTCTGAAAACAAATTAAAGGTACTAAATTAATTAATAATACACAAGTATTAAATTAAAAATACTACGATCAATTTTGTAATTATAAACGCAATTAAATCTTAAAATAGGCTAAAATTGCAATTATGTGCAATTTAATTTTAAAAATACTCAATAAATTTGTAAAATGTAAAAAAATTACCTTAGCTATATTTTGGTATAAATATGAGAATTCAATAAAGGAGTTACCAAAAATGATAATTTGGGAAATAATTATTGGGTTTTTCTTGATAAAATAAGGCAATAAATAGATTTAAAAATCTATAAAAGTTAAGAGAAAAATAGTAAACCTTGGGCCATACTTATATATGCATACGTATGCTATTTTGAAAGTATTTTGCATATGAAAAATATATAGGAAAAAATTGGATATCAACAGCTGCCCCTCTTTACCCGGGAAGGATGAAAGAGTTATCAGATAAAGATATGATGGCCAATTTTGACCGAACGAAATGGTTGAAGAATTTGACCGAGCCTTGTCTCCTGAGCTGCCTACATATCCCTGGTCTTACAGAAATCAGGCCATATGTAGTCCAGGATCCGTCAGAGGAATATGCCGATGGAGATTTTCCAAGAACGGACGCAATGTTTAGGTTGGGCTGGATGGTTAAGGCCTAATGGGGTTGCGGGAACTAGAGCGGGATCGCTCCTACTGAGATGGCCGTTTCTCGCCGGTTTACTTGCAAATAAACAATGTATTGTGCGGAAATTTAATCATGTTGCAAGTTCCTATCGGACCATGAATGTTGTCTTTGGACGGTTAGGATGACGTCCTCAGACCATGACGTCCTGGGCCATTAAGCGTATAATAAGGATTCACAGGCCATTAAATGGTGCTCTCGGGCTATGAGAATGATGCCTCCGAACTATGACGCGTTTGAATAATGATATGCAAAAGATAAAAGGGGTCCTCAGGCAATGGCATGGCATTCTCGAGCTATGAAAATGGTGCCTCCGAACAATGACGACTTTGGATGATTTGGTGATCTTTTAGCCTATGAGATGCGGTAGGTGGCGTTCTTTCAGCCAATGCAAAACGTAAATAAGGTGGCGATCTTTCAGCCAATGCAAAATGTAAATGAAGTGGCGATCTTTCAGCCATGCAAGATGTAAATAAAGTGGCGATCTTTCAGCCAATGCAAAATGTAAATAAAGCGGCAATCTTTCAGCCGATGCAAGATGTAAATGAAGTGGCGATCTTTCAGCCATGCAAGATGTAAACGAATTGGCGATCTTTCAGCCAATGCAAGATGTAAATAAAGTGGCTATCTTTCAGCCGATGCAAGATGTAAATGAAGTGGCGATCTTTAGGCCATGCAAGATGTAAATGAAGTGGTGATCTTTCAGCCATGCAAGATGTAAATGAAGTGGCGATCTTTCAGCCATGCAAGATGGAGGTAGAGCTTAACCTCGGAAGGCAGAATGGTAGCCTTATGCAATGCAGAGAATGCATATGGTGGTAGAGCTTAACCTCGGAAGGCAGAATGGTAGCCTTATGCAATGCAGAGAATGCAGATGGAGGTAGAGCTTAACCTCGGAAGGCAGAATGGTAGCCTTATGCAATGCAGAGGATGCAGATGGAGGTAGAGCTTAACCTCGGAAGGCAGAATGGTAGCCTTATGCAGGAAGTAAAAATGGCAAATGACAATAGAGTTTTCTTAGCTGATAGCGGATTGCGGTATCGTGATTGCTGGGGATATTATGCCTGCTGGGACACTGTTGTGCAGATAGCAGTTGCAAGCAAGTGCAACAGTTCAGAGAGTTATATTCCTGAACTTTGTGAGTGAGCGTATAGTATATTTGATGATTTTGCAACTCAAGTGCCTGTATCCAAAGAAAAATCGTGAGTTTGTAAAAGGGGAAAGGTTAGTTCGTATCCCCGCTGGCTTTGCTTGACCTGCTCGGTTTTGATCCGGTGATACCGTATATATCACTGGGGTAGCATTTCTAAACAAGGCAATTTTAGTAATAAACATGCATGATTTAGTAAAAGCATAACATAAGTACATAATTAAGAATAGTTCTCTTTAGATGAATCGACGACTGCGACGTGGTTCAAGACATTGCAACTTCTCCTGCTCCGGAATTTTGAGGGTCCTCCTCAAAATTTTGCCCCAGTTTACTGGGCTATTGCTTCTAACAGCTGTTAATAATAAATGGCTGGAATCAACTTCAGAATTTTGAGGGTCCTCCTCAAAATTTTGCCCCAGTTTCCAATAGCGGGGGAAATGGAAATTTTATTGGATTGTGACTGAACCCATAGGTCTGCCTACGTATTCCCTCTTAAACGGGAATCAGGTCAGGCATAGTTCAAATTATATCATAAAAGAAAGCACAAAGGTTACACATAGTATCGCTTGACTGCGTCTGAATTGATCGGCTTTGGCCAGACTTCTCCGTCCATTTCTGCAAGTTTGAGGGCTCCTGTTGTTAGAACTCGGTGAACCATGTACGGACCCTGCTAGTTGGGAGAGAATTTCCATTTGGCTTCATCTTGATGTGGAAAGATTTTCTTTAACACCAGCTACCCCGGTGTGAACTGTCTCGGCTTGACTTTTTTGTTGAAGGCTCTGGACATTCTGTTCTAATAAAGCTGACCATGACAAACTACATTCATTCTCTTTCCATCTATAAGAGCTAGCTGCTCGGAACGATTCTTCACCCATTTTGCATCGTCTAGATTTGCTTCCTGTATGATTCTTAAGGAAGGAATTTTTACCTCAGCGGGAATGACTGCCTCTGTACCGTAGACCAGCATATAGGGGGTTGCTCCTATCGATGTGCGGACTGTGGTGCGGTATCCCAATAAAGCAAGCGATAGCTTCTCGTGCCACTGCTTATGCTTCTCTATTATTTTCCTTAGTATCTTCTTGCTATTCTTGTTGGCAGCCTCTACGGCTCCGTTCATCTGAGGTTTGTAAGCTGTAGAATTCTTGTATTTGATCTTGAAGGTTTCACACATGGATTTCATCAAATCGCTATTGAAGTTGGAGCCATTATTAGTAATGATTGACTCTGGAATTCCGAACCGACACATGATACGATTGTGGACGAAATCCGCCACGACTTTCTTAGTCACTGTCCTGTAAGATGCTACTTCAACCCATTTGGTGAAATAATCGATTGCTACTAGGATAAACCTGTGGCCGTTTGATGCGTCGGGTTCGATTGGCCCGATAACATCCATTCCAGGCGGCGAACGGCTATGGCGAGCTTGTTGCATTAAGCTCATTTGGAGGCACCTTTATCATGTCTGCATGTATCTGACAACGGTGGCACTTTCGGATATACTGGATGCAGTCTGTTTCCATAGTCATCCAAAAGTAACCAACTCGGAGTATTTTCTTTGCAAAAACAAAGCCATTCATATGTGGACCGCAGGTCCCTACATGAATTTCCTCTAATAGCCTAGATGCTTCCTTTGCATCGACACACCTTAATAATCCCAAATCAGGAGTCCTCCTGTACAAGATTCCTCCGCTGTGAAAGAAATTGTTGGATAACCTCCGAAGCATGCGCTTCTAAATAGCATTTGCGAGCTCTATGTATTCTCCTTTTGCCAAGTATTCCTTGATATCATGAAACCAAGGCTTTTTGTCTGCTTCTTCTTCGACATGAGCACAGTAAGCGGGCTGATCATGGATCTTTACCGGAATGGGATCAATGAAATTCTTGTCTGGATGTTGTATCATGGATGATAGGGTAGCCAGTGCATTGGAGAATTCATTCTGGACCCTGGGAACATGTTGGAATTCTGTATTTGTGAACCTCTTTCTCAACTCCTGCACATGATGCAGATAAGGGAGTATCTTGGAGTTCTTGATCGCCTATTCTTCTCAGACCTGATGTATAAGCAAGTTTGAATCCCCAATTACTAGCAACTCTTGGATGTTCATGTCAATGGCCATCTTGAGCCCTAAGATGCAGGATTCATACTCGACCATATTGTTGGTGCAGGGGAACCTGAGTTTGGCATACACTGGATAATGCTGACCAGTTTCTGATACTAGGACCGCTCCTACGCCAACTCCTTTGAAATTTGCTGCTCCATCGAAAAACATTCTCCAACCGTCATAGGATTCTACAATGTTTTCTCCTATGAATGATACCTCTTCATTAGGAAAATATATTTTCAGGGGTTCGTATTCTCTGTCCACGAGATTTTCATCAAGGTGATCTGTTAGTGCCTGTCCTTTGATTGCTTTCTGAGTCACGTAGACAATGTCAAATTCACTCAACAGGATTTTCCACTTGGCCAGCTTGCTAGTGGGAATAGGCTTCTGAAAGTTGTACTTCAAGGGATCCATTCTTGGTATGATATATGTAGTATAGGCACAAAAGTAGTGCCTCAACTTCTGAGCTACCCAAGTCAAAGCACAATAGGTGCGCTTTAATAGAGAATACCGAGCCTCGTACGGGGTGAACTTCTTACTGAGGTAAAAGATGGCCTGCTCCTTCCTCTATGTTTCATCATGCTACCCTAGTACACAACCGAACACTCCATCCAATACTGCAAGGTAAAGTAATAGAGTTCTACTCGGCTCAGGAGGAACTAAGACTGGTGGTGTTGATAGGTATTCCTTAATTCTGCCGAAAGCTTTTTGGCAATCATCAGTTCATGTAGTAGCGGCGTCCTTCTTCAACATCTTAAAGATCAGCTCACAGATGACCGTAGATTGTGCTATGAACCGTATGATGTAGTTAAGTCTTCCCAGGAAGCTCATTACATCCTTCTTGTTCTTTGGTGGTGGCAGTTCTTGAATAACTTTGACCTTAGATGGATCCAATTCTATCCCTCGGCGACTCACAATGAACCCAAGTAGTTTTCCGACAGGAACCGCAAATGCACATTTTGGGATTCAGTTTCAGGTTGTATCTTCTTAGTCTGTTGAAGAACTTCCTCAAATCTTCCATGTGGTTAGTGGCTTTCTTGGACTTTATGATGACATCAATTACATACACCTCAATCTCCTTGTGTATCATATCATGGAAGATAGTAGTCATGGCCCTCATGTAGGTGGCCCCTGCATTCTTTAACTCGAATGGCATCATCTTGTAGCAGTACACCCGCCACGACATAATGAAAGCCGTTTTCTCAGCATCTTCTTCGTCCATCCAGATCTGATGATATCCAGCGAAGCAATCTACAAATGATTGCAACTCATGCTTGGTGCAATTGTCGATCAGGATGTGTATGTTCGGCAAGGGGAAGTCGTCCTTTGGACTATCCTGATTGAGATCCCGGTAGTCGAGACAGACTCTGACCTTCCTATCCTTCTTCGGCACCGGCACAATATTGGCTAACCATGTCGGATATTCTACTACCCTGAGAACCTTAGCTTTGACCTGCTTAGTGACTTCTTCCTTCATTTTCAGACTCATGTCGGGTTTAAAATTTCTGAGCTTCTGTTTTACCGGTGGACATGTTGGATCAGTTGGCAGTTTGTGGGCCACAATAGATGTGCTCAAACCAGTCATGTCACCATATGACCGGGCGAATATGTCCTCATATTCCCTTAGAAATTCTGTGTACTCTTCCTTTTCACACGGTGACAAATGAACGTTGATCCGAGTTTCTTTGATATTTTCTGCATCTCCTAGGTTAACAATCTTGGTCTCGTCCAAGTTGGATTTAGGCCTGTTCTCAAAATTCTCTACTTCTTTAACAATCTCTTCCGGTATATCCTGTTCCTTTGAATCTATGTCCGTTTGTTGCGTTGTCTCGTTGCATGTCACAACCATTGGTTCATCAATATAGGTAATAGTAATGTTGTATAAGTAAAGTAAAGAGAGAAAATAATAAAATTAAGATTTGTAAGGAAATCGAAATGCTTTGATAAATTTCATAACTGTTTTGAACATTGGAAGATCTTATTGTGAAAATTCAAAAATGCGAAAGGAAAATCAACTAGTAAAAATAAAAGATAGTGCATGATGCTTTGTTCAGCCTTGATACCCCGAGGCTTTTCAGGCTCTGGTGGTTCTGATGGTCTAATTGTTGAGGCATGCTCCTGGACTTACGGCCTGTATGGAAGGGCCTTCCTCCCCCTCCTCCTCGAAAATTATACAACAATGCATGTCATCATCTTTTAAGAACAAATTCCTTACTGCTGCTAGTGCTTCCTCTTCTTCTGACCCATAGATAACATCGGCCGACTGGAAAGTATGCTCCAAATATGGTATTGGCTGCTCCAGCGGGTAGAATAGACCGCGCCATGGTGGCGACCAGTTGTTGAATTCCTCCCAAGTATACTCATATCCCAGACCAAAAGTGGTGCCATATTTCTTCAGTTTGATAGGCTTGGCGATTCCTTGGAGGTTCTTGCCAAGTCCCTTGCCAGGTTCATATCTGCACCAATTTAGTATTCTCTCAATTTTGTTGCCCACCACTTGTCTTTGTCGACGGTATTGACTCGCTCGATGTGGTGATAGGTTTCCCCGCCTATCCTTCTCCTTCCCCCAATCGCAGGGATGGTTTGGCGACTGTATATGGGGTTGCTACCGTCGCCATGAATGATCACCTCTTGGTGGTTCCACTCAAATTTCACCGCCTGATGTAGTGTCGATGCTACGGCCCCAGCGACATAAATCCATGGTCATCCCAACAGCAAGTTGTAAGATGCCAGCATGTTTATAACTTGAAAATCAACGTCAAACCAAGTAGGCCCCATTTGCAAACACATGCTGAATTCCCCAATGGTGGATCTTTGGGAACCGTCGAAAGCTTTGACGTTGATGGCCCTGTCCTTGATCTCATGCGGCCCCTTCCCTAATGTTCTGAGTATTACCAACGGACAAATATTGAGGCTGGACTCTCCATCAATCAGGACCCTAGTGATAAAATAATCTTTGCATTGCACGGTGATGTGCAACGCTTTGTTGTGACTCAACCCTTCTGGTGGTAGCTTATCTTCATGAAAAGTGATCTTGTGACTTTCCAATACCTGCCCTACCATGTTTGCCATTTCTCCTCCGGTGATGTTGCTTGGTATATATGCCTCACTCAGCACCTTCAACAAGGCATTCTTATTTACATCGGAACTTTGCAGCAAAGCTAGGATAGAAATCTGTGCCGGTGTTTTGTTCAGCTGATCAATGACTGAGTATTCCTTGGCTTGTATCTTTTTCCAGAGATCATCAGGCCTGGTTTCAGTGATGGTCAGCCATCCAGAGGCCTGCTTACTCGACTCAGCTAAATGCTCTGGAGTATAAACCCTGCCAGTTCTTGTCATACCCTATGCCGCAACTATTTCCCCAAATTTAGCTTTCCCTTTCCTTCTCGCCTCGGCTGTGTAATCCCAAGGTATGACATTTGTATGGAACGGTGTTACGACCGACATTGTTACTGGGATGGGCACCTTTACTCCGAACGGAGCATGTATTTTGGAGGGTAAAACCACAACTTCAAACGGTGCGGGTGCGTTTGCTGGAGACCCAAACTCGACTACAATTGGTGTTGGCATCTTTGTAGGGGGCGGTGCTTCAAATTCAAGTGGTACCGACATGTTTACCTTGGCATCCCAAGAAGGCTGAGTCTGGACTATGATCGGATTGAGGGTGACTATCGACTTCTTTGGTTCGTCATCTTCTGTGATTAAATCGATCAATCCATTGGGATCCCAATCATCCTCTATTCAATAATGTGAACACCTCCACCCTTATGGTCTGACAGAGGGTTGTTGCGGACATTCGGAGTAGGCACCTTTGCTAAAATGACCTTATTATCGATCGGAGTCTGGATCTTATCTCTCAGAGAGCGGCATTCATCAATGGTATGTCCCTTCATGCCGGAATGGTATGCACAAGATTTATTTGGATTGACCCACTGAGAAGGGTTTTCAGGGGTTATAGTAGGGATAGGGGTGACATAACCAACAGCTTTGAGCCTTTCGTACAGCTGGTCAATCGGTTCAGCAATGGCGGTATATTGTTTGTGGGGTTTGCGGTTGACATTTGGTCGAGGTCTAGGAAAGTTTTGACGTGTGAGAGGTGATTGATAGTGGGATGACTAAGCATTGTAGGCTTTGTATACATGTGCGGGTTGGGAATATCTGTGTGAAGTAGGTTGATATATAGGAGGTGGGTGTGATTGGTAAGTAGGTGATGGAGTTTGGTAAGAGGGTGATGGTGCTTGGTAATTCGGGGTAGACTGATATGTGAGTGGAGGTATCAGATAGGCTTGGTATTTGATAGGGGATTTGGCTCTTTGTGCAACCATTACGGCACCTATGTCCCTTTTTTTGGACGCACCACCAGACTGTAAAACATTATTGGTAGCTTGCAAAGTTTCAAAATTTGTAACCATACCACTTTTGATGCCTTCCTCGATCCTTTCCCCTAGCTTGATGATGTCGGAAAATTTCTGACTCAATCAATATCAGCCATTCATAGTACTGTGGGTCTTGAGCCCGGACGAAAAACTTGTTCATTTGTTCTTCTTCTAAAGCAGGCCTGACCTTAGCAGCTTCTGATCTCCAGCGAGTGGCATACTCGCGGAATGTTTCCGTGGGCTTCTTCTTTAAGTTCTGGATGTAGAACACATCTGGTGCATTTTCTGTGTTGAACCTGAACCTATTGTGAGCACGTAATTTTTGCCCTATGAGAACTACTCCCAAAAATTAAAAATAAAATGGTTTTGTGTTGTTTGTGATTTATTTGTATTTTGTCTGTGCATGTTTATTTCTACTTTAATTAAGAAAAATACAAAAATATGTGTTGCATGTGCATTTAGGAATTAATCTTGCATTTTATAGAATTTATTAATCCTTG
Source organism: Nicotiana sylvestris (assembly GCF_000393655.2). Lineage (NCBI taxonomy): Eukaryota > Viridiplantae > Streptophyta > Magnoliopsida > Solanales > Solanaceae > Nicotiana > Nicotiana sylvestris. The sequence goes on from NC_091065.1 coordinate 24,166,594, forward strand.
GTTTAAATAAAATGAAAAATACAAAAAAAATATGTCTAGGATTCAATTTTATAATTTTTAGGGTTAAATCATAAATTATTCGGCAATAATTGGAAAATCATAAAAAATATGCATTTTTGTATTTTTATGTTTAACTGTGTGATTTTGTACTTAATCTAATGTTATTTAAGTTAATTTGGTTTTTAGAATTTAATTTAGGATTTTTTAGGTTTTGGAAAAATTGGTCTAAAAGGGAAAGAAACAAAATGACAAAAATGATGAGAAGAAACTCGGACCAGGCCAAGTTCCACAGGCCCAAATCGATGCCCTTTTACCCGGTCCAATTAGGCTGGCAATACGACCGTCCAAATGACGTTGTTTTTGTCATGCTCAATCTGGGTCGTTGATCTCACATGATCAATGGTCCAGGTCACCCCTCCCATAACCCATGTTGACCAATTCCCCATACCCGTTCCTATACCCGCCCCGACCCCGTCACTACTAAACGACCCCGTTTGGATTAAGTAAATTAATTTGGACCGTTGGTTCCCATCATCCAACGGCCCAGATTAATCAACTTATTTTCAATATATCAAAACACCCCCAAACCCCTTCACCCGCCTCATTTTCATCCTTCGTCTCTTTCAGAGACAAACCAAACGACCCAACCAAAACCCTAGCCGCCCTCGTTCCCTTCGCCTGAAAACCCGGCGGCGCCGGCTCCGATGGCCGTGAAAATCACACCCGCGAACTACCAAACCATCCCCTCTCCGAATCCACGCTCATTTTTCTTCGAATCACCCCCGAGCCCCTCGAATATTAGATCAAAGGAATCGAACCAAACCCTAATCCATTCAAATGCCACCAAACTCACACCCTGTGATCTCCTGGACCCCCTCACCATGAATCCTTGATCGACTCTTTTCAAATCATCGTGGGGTAGCTCGGATTCCAGATAGAAGTTAGGTAGGCCAGGTTCCATGAATTTTGGGCCAGAGACTGACTTTAGCCATGCTGTTTTCCTTCGAAAACACATGGTTAAAGTCCGTCCCGGCTTGAAAGTAGGAAGAGCCTCGAGTTTTTTTTATCGAGTTGTGATTCGGGTAAGTCTTTTACGTCCAGTTTTGATTGTTCACTCTTGCAGTTCCGTTTGTTTACTCTGTCCCTTCCTCTTCTATAAATTGGCATGAATTTCCCATTTGAATTATGGTCAGTAGTCTAAGGTCCAAATCTGGGCCATTTTGCAAGTTGGATTTGTCAAGAACTGGTCTAATTTGTGTCTGTTTAGTTTGGTTTAAGTTCAGGCTACCAATTACTTTGTCATTGTGATTCCTTAATCAGTGATGTTGGCCTGTACAATAGACCTAATGCTTAGGAAATGGTTCATGATTGTTTGAATCTAGACTTGTGCTATTAATCAGGTTTCTTTTCATGACACTTGCTTTGCCTCATCTCTAATTGCAGGCTCATGTTGAGAGTAGTTGGGTTTAGTCAAAACTGTTGTGAATTAAAACTTGTTCTATAGTGTGTGATTCCCTTTGCTTGCAATTCATGCTGTCGATTACCTGCCTAGTTGGTCGTCAGGAGGTCTACTGGTCTTTCAAATCTGAAGTCTTGCAATCTGTCCAGTTTGAGTTAGGAGTCAGTTGTTAGGAATTTGATAGTTTGAACTGGTTATAGCTGAAGGGTTTGGTACAGAGTGAAAGGGATAGGGTAGGACAGTAATTTCAGGAACTCTAGGAGGGTATTTTAGGATTTAAAAGGTTTGAAATTGGTTTGAGTTGAATGGTCTGACAGTAGGGTACTAAAGTACCATTAAACTAATGAATTGTTTAAGTGCTAATGGGGAGAAAAACATAATGGTAGGGGAGGATTTAAAGGAAATGAATTAAGAAATAGGAGCCCATACCTTTTTAAACTTAAAAAAAAGGGACAAGGGATAATGGGAGGAAAACATACACTAGTGGGGTACTAAAGAAGATCATGGGCAGAATTAGTGGGGAATTCTGCCTAAGTGCTCTTGGGGGGCTGGAAAGGTCAGTTGTTTGGGTATAAATAGGGGTCTGGACAGAGTTACAGGGGGGGCTTTTTTTGGGGAGGCTGGTTTTTCTTTTTGGGCAGACCTGAGAAGAGAGAAAAAAATCTGAAGAGAGTTGAGAGAGCTTTTACTGTTTCATTACCTTAACTAACCTGTCAAAATCTTAGCCGATAACCCGAGCCCCCTGAGAATCATAAACAGTTTTAAAATTCTCTGCTTCAAGTTTCAGAGATCACTTTTGAGAGTTCTTTTGAAAGGCAGTCTGGTTTAGTGTGGTCAAAGCTTTAGAAAGTTTTTTTTTCTGGTTTAGTTTTGAGGGTAGTGTGGTACAGTCAGGTCTGTTTGGGTATCTGCTGTTGTTGTTGTTCTACAATTCATTCCGGGGTAAAATTTGAGTGTGTTGAGTTCATTTCTGGGTTGAGACTGGTTTGTTGTTGCTATTTGAGTTCTGGCTGCTGATACCTGTTGAAAATTGCTGCTGATTCCTGTTGCTGTTGCTGTTTGATTGACCCCCCTCATTTTTTGGTTTATACTTCAACTTCCAGGTACATATTTCGAGCCTATGTCGATGTAGCTCCATCTGTTGGAAACGTGAAATGAAACTGAAGTTGAATATCTGTCGCAGTTCTATTTTGATAATTTTGTTACGTTAGGTAGTTCTCTGTATAGTGATTGAGTGTTTATTGTAATAAAAATGGGACTATTTTGAATGATAAATCTATGACTGTTAGCTTAAGGATTGTTAAACTAATTAGAGAAATATATTGAATCCGGAGTTAGCAGTTTATTTTGGTCTAGCTATTGTTATCAATGTAGGGAAATTTGGATCTGTATGAGGAATAGTTTTGCAATTGGACATTGAATTGATAATCAACAGACGCTAGGGCGATAAGCAGTTCTAATAGTCTTCAGTAATCCATTTCTAAATTCATGATTCCTTTAAGTATTGAGTGTTGGTTTAATATTGTTAGTTTTAGTTAGTAATTACTGTTGCTCAAATCCAATCATGCTTCCCGTCTAATTTCCCTTTATAGTGATAATTAGGAACTCACTAATAGATAAGCAAGTAAGGTAATCTTCATAATCATCGAGTGCATGTTGAATAATTTGTAGCATCTCAGTGTATGTGTATTTAACTCGAGTTAAAACTTGGTCTGATTTAACAATTAAAGGCCTAACAGTCCACTAGCGGACGGTTTGGGCTTCAATGTCCTTCACAGACAGCCCGGACTTCATACACGTAGCAACTTGTCAAGGTAGGTTGGCCATTTCGTTCCTGGGCAGACCTTGAGGCCCCAAAACCGTTGAGAGTTTGACTTAGTTGGAAGTCATAGGTTCAAAGTAATAGCTCCTAAATAATGTACATTAATTAGGATTTTTATTTTGTTATTAGAGATAAACAGAGTAGAAAATCACAATCGCTTTAGGTTTACCTTTCTAAAATAAACGAGACGGGCCTCGCCAAATAAAATGCACAAATTGTGGGGTCCTCAATAAATGGTTACAATAAAATACTTAGAATTCGGGATGGGACGTTTAGCGGATTTCACGGCCTTCCCCAAAAAATAATAACGCGCTAGTTTCTTTTGGCGCGTATTTTAATGAGGTTAACTTCCTAAACTCGGGTGCGCATTTATGTGACCCAAATCCAAATCTCAACGAAGTTAAAATATGTCAAAACCACGGGTGCATTTATGTGACGTGGTTCAAGATTTGTTTTAGTGACGTTGCAATTTTCCTTGAAAAAAAATAATAAATAAAAAGCGGTTGAAGTTAAAATTTGTGCATAGGTTCAACATGTATTAAAATTAGATAAATAAGCCGAATATAACAGTTGAGCGACTGTGCTAGAACCACGGAACTCGGGAATGCCTAACACCTTCTCCCGAATTAACAGAATTCCTTATCCGGATTTCTGGTTCGCGGACTGCAATACAGAGTCAATCTTTTCCTCGATTCGGGATTCAACCGGTGACTTGGGACACCATAAATCTCCCAAGTGGCGACTCTGAATTAAATAATAAATCCTGTTTCGATTGTCCTTTAATTGGAAAAACTCCCTCCGCGCCCCTTTGCAGGGTGTAGGGAAAAAGGAGGTGTGACAGATCTGGCGACTCCGCTGGGGACGATAACCTAGAATCTCTGGTTCAGGGTTCAAGAATTCGAGCATGGAATAATTGTTATTATTTGGCTTCATTTATTATTTGATCTTATTACATGTTTTGGCCTAAATGTGCAAAATGTTGCTTTTATCGCTTTGATATTATCTGAACTGTATATAAACTGCTACGAAACCCTTCTCTTCTCACCTCCGAGGATATGCTTACTGGTTGAGACTCCCTATTCTGTTAGTGTCATACCCTGAAATAAGAAAGAGGCCGGACAAGTTACAAAGCCGGACGATCTCGCGGGTCCCCGGTACGTAGCCCTCTCCTCGACTCGAGTTGTCCGCTCGGGTACACAGTCTAGACCAAATACCCAGGTTATGAACGTAGAATAACTCAGCTTTATGCCGGATCCCTAGTAGGAATGTTTGTTTGCATCATGTCCATTTGACCTTGGAGGCTCAACACAGGGGTTGGGTCTGTCTAGGACAGGTGTACCAAAACGACAAAAGACCATCCTGATGCATCGAACTTGCTACCTGTGCATTTGTTTGCTTCGGACTTGCATGCTGACCGGCTTTTGAATACTTTGAGGAAAGAGAGATAGAGGTAGTTAATCGCCTATTTTGAAAAAAATCAATGTCCAAATAGCGTCGAAACTCTGTCGAATTTTTGAGAAAATGAAAAAAGGGGTTTTGTTTATGAAAAATGGTTTTATTTGCTATTAAAAAGAGGTTTGTTTTCAAAAGAAGTTTGTTTTATCTACCCGAACTATGCCGGTTTGATTTTTACAGGGTGCGGGATACGTAGGCAACCCTCATCGGGTCCAACCTCCCCTTTACAAAAATGTCAAAATTTTAATTTTCGTCATAAATAAGTCGGGTGATGCCGTTTTTGTCAAAATAGCCGAATGTTCCCAAAAGGGATGCCGGAAGGCTGACTTTGCATAAACGGCCACTTGTAGACATATTTTGGATTTTTGACCGGTTGACTCACCCAGCCTCAAAATCTTCGTTCCCGAAGTACTGAAAGGCCGTGTTCGGAACCAGATCTTTCTTTTAATCTGTGAAAAATTAAAAATAACCAATTGGTTGAGTCAAATAAATTTTATTTTTCGCTTAATCACCTTAATAAATGTGCAGGATGAGCACGATGCAAAATGAACCTTTTTCAATAATGATTAAAATCCCTTTCAAGTTGCGGCTATGGTGGGATGATTTAGGTGGTGAAGGGCAAGATGAGGTCAAGAAATATCTAAAAGGTCTTACGGGTTTATTGGAAATCCAGCCTCGGGGGATATCATAAGAGCTTTGGTCACCTGCTAGGACCCAGCACACAATGACTTCCACTTCTCCGATTTTGAACTCACCCCAACTTTGGAGGAAATAGCCGGGTACATCGGAAATGCTGAAGTTTTTCGAGGGAAGAATCGACTATATCGGGCACTACATTACCATAAAGTGCCTAGCTTGTGAGTATATGTCCCGTACCACCTTCTTTGCTTCAATAATGATTTATGTCCACCAAATCATGGAAGATTTGAAAGATCTGCAAAGGGGCCTTGCACCAAAGCCCGCGGCGAGGCCGAATGACGCCCCGCGGGTGCCAAAATTCAAAACTCTGAAACATTCATAGTTTGAGTCTGTATTTTCCTTGTCTTTAGAGTCTGTTGTCCGTCGGAGTTTGTATTTCCCTTTTTGGCATAAAGTCTGTAGTTTGTATCAAGTCTATCAATTTCCTTTCAAAAATGTTTTGCCTTGTAATAAAACGTTTTGCTAGTAAAGGTTGAAAAATCCAAAAATGGTGTCTTTATTTTCCGCACTTGTGGCAGAACTACGCGCGGTCTGATTCATGCGGGGACATGATACGTAGGCAATCCACATAAGATTCGACCACCACTAAAAAGAAAAAGAGAAAGGCAAAGTGAATAAAAGAAAGGAAAAGAAAGAAATAAAAAGAGAGATAAAGAAAGTTTCAGAAACACTTAAACGAGGCACAAACAAAGTAAGCCGGAATGACGCATGCGGTCGAAGCAAAGACATGTTAGAAATGGTTAAACTGCCTAGGAACATTGCATCCCCCGACGTGAAATTGCAATATGTGTTAAACTCTAACGCTAACAAGTTTGTTGTCCTTCCAGAGATTTTGAACCAGTTAGTTTGTTAGAACGTTATGGCAGATTACCATTACCAAACAAGATCCAAAGGGCCCATACTAAAAATCATGACTAGTTTAGACCAAAGTGTCGAGGATGAAAGGACGGAGAATCAAATGCTGAAGGAGGAAATGGATAAGATGAGACAGGAGATGAAAGAAATGCAACTGGCCTTAGCTAGGGTACAAAAAGTACCTAACCCTCCCGTTACTCCCACTCTCCCACCAGGACACACGCCGGAATACCCTCCCCCTGGCCCTTCGACAAGCTTCCCCAGTCACCAATGCTATCAGGGAAGAAATGCCTATGATCCCCAAGCTTCACAACCCAATCAGAACCCTCCTCCACCAAATGTTCCTATTTTTGTGGCGCCCCCACCAGCCACGCTGCAAAGATCATCCAACGAGCCGTTGTTTCAGGCTCACGATAACCAATATTAACCCCCTGAACCAACCTTCTAAGCACCCGAGCCTCATACTTATAATACTCACTTCGAGATCCCGGTAGAGACTGAAAAGTCGGCTAAGAGACCAGAGGAAGACGAAGTGCTTCAAAAGTTTAAAAGCCTGGAGCAGTCCTTCAGGAATATCCATGGGTTAGGCAACCAAGTCAGTGTGGCCTACAAAGATCTATGCCCATTCCCCGACATTCAATTGCCGGAAGGGTTCAAGATGCCAAAGTTTGATCTATACGAGGGGCACGATGATCCAATGGCACATCTGCGAGGTTTTTGCAGTAAAATGAGAGGGGTCGGGGGAAAAGACGAGCTGTTGATAGCTCATTTTGGTCAAAGTCTAAGCGGGTCTGCACTGGAATGGTACACAAGATAGGATCCTAGCAGGTGGTACACCTGGGATGATCTGGCACAAGCCTTTGCAGGCCACTTCTAATATAACCTTGAGATCGTCCCTGACCGTCTCACATTGCTGAAACTTGAGAAGAAGCCCGAGGAAAGCTTCCGAGAATTTGGGTTCCGCTGGAGAGAGCAGGCGGCAAGAGTTGATCCTCCGATGAGAGAGGGGAAATGGTGGACTACTTTCTGCAGACTCTGGAGCCAACTTACTTCGGTCACCTGGTGACGTCAGTTGGCAAATCTTTCAACGAAGTAGTAAAAATGGGCGGTATGATTGAAGGGGGACTTAAGTCCAACAAAATCTTGAGCTATTCGGCGATTAAAGCAACCACTCATGCCATCCATAGCGGCACGGGAGGGGTGCTCGGAAAGAAGAAAAGGGAAGATGTCGCAACAGTCGAGGCATGTACTTGGTCCAGATCCAGAGGTCCCCCCCTCACTACCAACCTAGACCCCATCACTCAAATTACCCACATATTCCATACGGCCTTCCACAGCCCTACTACCCACCACAAGAGCCACATTTCTCTATCCATCACGCCCAAACTTACACCCAGCCTCCGGCTCGCCCGCAATGGCGTGCGCTGGCTCCCCAGAATATATATCCACCTCCACAAAATATATATCCACCTCCACAAAATATATATCCACCTTCACAAAACACATATCCACCTCCACAAAACACATATCCACCCCCACAAAACACATATCCACCACTAAGGGCCTATAGGAATCCTTCGGGACCAGGTTTCCGTAGAAATTAGACTTTCAGGAATGAAAGCGTGAAGAGGCAGAGAAAATTCACTCCGTTGGGAGAAACCTATACTACTCTGTTCCACAAATTGAGGCAGTTAGGCCTATTGAGTCCTGTGGAGCCCAAATTGCCAAATCCCCTTCCCAAAAATCTGGACCATTCGGTAAGCTGTGAATATTGTTCGGGGGCTCCCGGGCATGATACTGAGAAGTATTGGAAGTTGAAGACTGCCGTACAAGATCTTATTGACACAAATAGGATCGAGGTCCAGGAGCCAGAGGCACCTAACATCAATCAGAACCCGTTGCCAGCACACTGTGAAGCCCACATGATCGAACTAGTGCACAAAGGAGGGAAGCTTAAGAAGCCCTCACAAACGGTAATGATGATCCGTGCCAGTCCGAAAGAAAAGGCGATTAGTGGAAAAGCGGTAGTGCAGTTGGAAAGGGTAGAAGGCAAGCCAGTGGTGGTCATGGGGAAGAGTTCGTCTGATGTTGCCAAGAATCCAGAGCCGGTCAAAGTAACGGTACAAGGGATATCAAGCAAGCCAGTAGCCATGAAGGGGGCATGCATAGGACCAGTTGTTATCAGGCCAGTAATGCAGTTGCCGATAATCAGCGAGAAAGTTGTGCCATGGAGCTACAGTTAAGTAATGGTAATGCAAAAGGGGAAGGAAGTTGTAGAGGAAATATGTGAGGCACAGGGGTTAACTCGTTCGGGAAGGTGTTTTGCTCCCGCAGAGTTAAGAAGGGCCAATCCAACAGCGACAAAGAATCCAGTTACCGAGGAAGAGGCGGAAGAATTTTTAAAGAAAATAAAGGCGCAAGATTACTCCATTGTGGAGCAGTTGAGGAAGACCCCGGCACAGATCTTATTGTTATCGTTGTTGATCCATTCAAACGAGAACTGCCGAATATTGATGAAAATTCTGAACGAAGCCCTTGTTTCGGATAAGATGTCTGTGAACCATCTGGAGAAAATAACAAACAAGATTTTCGAGGTCAACAGAGTCACTTTTTCAGACTATGAGTTGCCCGTGGAGGGTAAAGAACATAATAGAGCCCTTTATTTGACCGTGAAGTGTGAAGACTCGTTAGTCACTCGAGTACTGATTAATAATGGGTCCAGTGCCAATATCTATCCTTTGACCACGTTGAACAAATTGAAGGTCGATGGTGACAGGATTCACAAGAACAACATCTATGTTCGAGGGTTTGATGGTGGTGGTACAGACACAATGGCTGACATCATACTTGAATTAACAATTGGTCCAATCGAGTTCACCATGGAGTTTCAAGTGTTAGACGTGGCAGTGTCATATAATCTTCTGTTGGGGCGACCCTAGATCCACGCTGCCAAAGCAGTACCTTCTACATTACATCAGATGGTTAAATTCGAGTGGGATAGGCAAGAGATCGTAGTACATGGGGAAGACAATGCAAGCACCGTAAGTGATGCCATCGTACCCTTCATAGAGACTGATGATGATAAGGGACCGTGGGTTTACCAGGTTTTCGATACGATTTTAGTGGACAAAGTTCCCGAAGGTGAAAGCATCCCACTTCCAAAAATAGCAGCTGCAACTGTCATGGTAGCCTCGGAGATGTTGAAGAACGGGTTTGTGCCAGGCAAAGGTTTAGGGGCTGATCTTCAGGGTATTGTTCAGCCGATTTCTTTGCCCAAAAATCTGGATACCTTTGGGTTGGGGTTCAAGCCTACAGCAGCGGATGTGAGACGGGCCGGCAAGTTGAAGAAAAGAGTCTGGGTCCTTCCCAAGCCAATCCCGCGCCTATCCAGATCATTTGTCAGAGCAGGTATCAGAAAGTTGTCGGTCCCGAAAGTTCTCGGACCACTGATTGGGCCAGATGGAGATTTGAATGAGGGCTTTGAAAGGCTGTTCGCCGATGTCAACATGATAGAAGCTGGAGAAGGGTCCAGTAGGTTAGATGTATAGTTTGTGGGGCCTAGGGCAAATATCAACAATTGGATAGATACTCCCCTTCCTACCCGGAGGGAGTCTTGGTAATGGGCTCTGATTTTTCTTTCTTATTTTTTTTGGATTATTCCAGGGTTGTAATCCAGTTTTGTTTTGTATTCGGCAAAGTATGAAACTCTGTTTTCCCGTATTTTAAAAAAAGTGAAAGCTTTTCTCTTCTTATTTTGTTTTAACTTTGTTTTCTTCTTTTCTCTTTCTGAACAGTTCTCTTTATATTGGTTCTAATGACATGGAATGCACAACGGATCTTCAACCTAGTCTAAAAAATCAATCTGATTCCGAACTAATTGTGCAAGAGGTCGATTATGATGATGAATTGGAATACGATGAGGATGAAGCCTTCGAAGAGATAAACAGAGAGTTAAGCCAGTTTGAAGAGAAATCCAAGCCCAACTTAACTGACACAGAAGCCATCAATTTAGGGGATGCAGATGATATCAGGGAAACTAAAATAAGTATCCACATTGCACCGAATATCAGGGAAGAACTAATCAAAGCACTTATTGAGTTCAAAGACATTTTTGCATGGTCGTATGATGACATGCCGGGGTTAAGCACGGATGTAGTGGTTCACAAATTGCCCATTAACCCGGCATGCCCTCCCGTCAAGCAGAAATTGAGGAAGTTCAAAACAGATATGAGTGTGAAGATTAAAGAGGAAGTAACCAAGCAGCTGCAAGCAAAGGTTATTCAGGTCACTCGATATCCTGATTGGTTGGCTAATGTGGTGCTAGTTCCGAAGAAAGATGGGAAGATCAGGGTGTGTGTCGATTACCGCAATCTGAACAGGGCAAGCCCAAAGGATAACTTTCCATTACCCAACATCCATATCTTGATCGATAATTGTGCCGGACGTGAGATCGGGTCTTTTGTGGATTGCTATGCTGGGTATCATGAGATTCTAATGGATGAAGAAGATACGGAAAAGATGACTTTCATTATGCCGTGGGGGACTTATTGCTACCGGGTAATGCCATTTGGTTTAAAGAATGCTGGGGCAACGTACATGAGAGCAATGACTACTGTGTTTCATGACATGATACACAAAGAGATTGAGGTATACGTGGACGATGTGATCATAAAATCCAAGCATCAGGAAGACCATGTAGCAGACCTAAGGAAGTTTTTCCAAAGACTTCGAAGGTACGATATTAAGCTCAACCCGGCCAAATGTGCATTTTGTGTTCCATCTGGAAAGCTGTTGGGATTCATCGTCAGTCGGCGAGGCATTGAGTTGGACCCGTCAAAGATCAAATTCATCCAAGATTTTCCACCGCCAAAGAACAAGACAGAAGTAATGAGTCTATTGGGAAGGTTGAATTATATCAACAGGTTTATTGCTCAACTCACAGCAACTTGTGAACCCATTTTTTAGCTACTAAAGAAAGATGCTGCGGTAGAATGGACGGCAGAATGTCAGGAAGCATTTGACCAAATCAAAGGATATTTATCAAATCCACCTGTGTTGGTTCCACCTGAGCCGGGAAGACCGTTAATTCTTTATCTAACGGTCCTGGAGAATTCGTTTGGCTGCGTACTAGGGAAACACGACATTATAGGAAGTAAGGAGCAAGCCATCTATTATCTCAGCAAGAAGTTTACAGGTTATGAGGTTAAGTACACTCAACTCGAGAAGACATGTTGCGCCCTAACTTGGGTGGCCCAGAAATTGAAGCATTATCTGTCATCATATACTCCTTGTCTCATTTCACGCTTGGATCCACTGAAGTATATTTTCCAGAAGCCTATGCCCACAGGGAGATTGGCGAAATGGCAGATATTACTCACAGAATTTGACATCGTCTATGAGACGAGGACGACCATGAAGGCCCAAGCATTGGCTGATCACTTGGCTGAGAATCCTGTTGATGAAGAATACGAGCCCTTGAGGATGTATTTTCCTGATGAAGAAGTGATGCATATAGATGAGTTGGAAATGACCAAGGAACCAGGATGGAAGCTTTTTTCGATGGAGCCGCAAATGCGAAGGGAGTTGGAATAGGAGCGATACTTATTTCTGAAACATGACATCATTATCCTGTTATGGCTCAACTGCGTTTCTATTGTACCAACAACATGGCTGAGTATGAGGCATGCATTTTGGGTCTACGGCTAGCTGCAGACATGGATGTCCAGGATGTCTTGGTCTTGGGAGACTCGGACCTCCTGCTGCATCAGATTCAGGGTGAATGGGAAACAAGGTATTTGAAGCTCATACCATATCGACAATGTTTGCACGATCTGAGCAAGTGATTTCGATCAGTGGAGTTTAGACACATCCCAAGAGTTCATAATGAGAGTGTCGATGCTTTGGCCACCTTAGCATCAATGTTGCACCACCCAGACAAAATTCATGTTGACCCGTTGCATATTTAGGTTCGTGATCAGCATGCTTATTGCAACATGTTAGAGGAAGAACTGGATGGCGAACCATGGTTCTATGATGTCAAGGAATACCTCAGGATGGGGATATACCCGGAGCAGGCCACCGGAGATCAAAAGAGAGCCATTCGGCGACTGGCAAATGGATTTTTCCTCAGTAGAGGAGTGTGGTACAAAAGAACACCAGATTTGGGATTGCTGAGATGCATAGATGCTAGTCAAGCCACGATAGTTATGACAGAGGTACATGCTGGAGTTTGTGGGCCACATATGAGCGGATATGTATTGGCAAAGAAGATTCTTCGAGCAGGGTACTATTGGCTCACCATGGAGCATGATTGTATCAGTTTCATACGGAAATGCCATCAGTGTCAGATACACGGAGATCTGATTCATTCTCCGCCGACAGAATTACATACAATGTCAGCACCATGGCCATTTGTTGCCTGAGGCATGGATATCGTTGGACCAATTGAGCCAGCAGCATCCAACGGGCATAGGTTCATCCTGGTGGCCATTGGTTATTTCACCAAATGGGTTGAGGCCAAAACTTTCAAGTCTGTGACCAAGAAAGCAGTGGTCGATTTTGTTCACTCAAATGTCATCTGTCGATTTGGAATCCCAAAGGTGATCATCACGGATAATGGTGCTAATCTTAACAGCAATTTGATGAAAGAGGTATGTCAACAGTTTAAGATTACACACCGCAATTCCATCCCATATCGTCCCAAGGCGAATGGAGCAGTTGAGGCAGCCAACAAAAACATAAAGAAGATACTTCGGAAGATGGTAGAAGGTTCGAGGCAATGGCATGAAAAATTACCATTTGCATTGTTGGGTTATCGCACTACTGTCCGTACTTCAGTAGGGGCAACTCCTTATTTGTTGGTATATGGAACTGAAACAGTAATACCGGCGGAAGTTGAAATCCCGTCCCTTCGGATTATCGCTGAAGCTGAGATTGATGATGATGAGTGGGTCAAAAATCGTCTGGAGCAGTTGAACTTGATTGATGAAAAAAGATTGGCAGCTGTGTGTCATTGCCAGTTATATCAAAGGAGAATGGCAAGAGCATACAACAAAAAGGTGCATCCCCGGAAGTTTGAAGTGGGCCAGCAAGTGCTAAAACGCATCCTCCCACATAAGGCTGAGGCGAAGGGCAAGTTCGCCCCGAATTGGCGAGGGCCATTCATTGTAACCAGAGTGTTGTCCAATGGCGCTTTATGTTTAACATATATCGAAGGGAAATGCGTCGACATGGCTATCAATTCTGACGCAGTTAAGAGATATTATGTATGATTTCTTCTAATGGTAATTGTCGTTTGTTTGCATTTGGCATGGTATCGGAGAATGAAATGACGGAGGCAATTTGTTCTTCCATCCAAACACTTCAACCTTTGCTTCCCCTTTTGAGCTTTATTTATTCTTTCATACCCCTCTTTTGGAATCAGTAATGAAAATGAAAGAAAAAGAGAAGAGAAAAATAATAATAATAATAAAGACAAAAGAAAAGTCACAAGAAAAACAAAGGAATTGGGAACTACGTTTGACCTGATTCCTCAAAAAAGGATACGTAGGTGCCTCACGGCTCGTTCATAGTGTAACAAAAATAAAAATCCCCAAGCAAGAAACTGGGGCAAAAGTTGAGTTTGTAATTTTGGGAAGGAAGTTTGATTCCAGGAGTTGTACTGTTTTACCCATCAAAATTATTTTGAACCTTTTGATACCCCTTTTCTTTTAGACATACACAAAATCCCATATTGATGTCCAAAAAAGACCTCCCGATCAGTATCCGAGAAGTGCCAAGTCATGCAAATGGAAGTCGGGAATAACACTCTGATCCCCAGCAGAGAAGAGGATCATAAGCTGGAAATGAATTGATAACCGAAAGAATCCCCAGCAGAGAGAGTCATATCGGTAACACTATAATCCCTAGCTAAAAAAATAAAATAAAATGAGAGAGTCTTATCGGTGAAAACCTCCACAGGCACCATAAGGCGACAGAAGCTGAGAGAACTAAAACAAGAGAGTCTTATCGGTGAAAACCTTCACATGCACCATAAGGCGACGGGAGTTAAGGGAAATGAGAGAGTCTTATTAGTGAAAACTCCTCGAAGGGCACTATGAGGCGACAAGGGGTCGAAAGAGGCAAACAAGAAAAGATTGACGGAAAGGACCCGTCGAGGCATCAAACAGTACAAAGATGTTGAGTCGACAAAAGAATTGGGCGCTTACATATCCCCAACAAAGTAAGGCCATCAGAAAGATTGATTAATATAAATAGGCTGGGTTGGTTAATCCAAAATGCACGACGTGATCATTGGGATCGGTTGTACCATTCAGAAAACTATTCTTCTCTTATTTTCTTGAATTCATCAGTTTTTATTTTTAAAGACTTTATCTCCCCACCAGTTTGTTTTTGAAAAGGATTTTCAGAGCTTATTACCAGTTGCCAAGATGGTGCAAAAACACAATGTGGATAGGACGGGCCAAAGATAATGCAATGGAACGAGAAAGACGTTCGTTGCAAGACCAAATGATGGATTGGTATAGGATTTCGGGGAGAGTATGGAGAAAAGTGGGAAGCAACATTTGGTGAATAAAGAATCGTCAAGAAACAAGAGCATCCGTGGCATATTATCGACCAAGTTCCAAGAGGGTCGGACAACACGGAGCAGGGAAAGAAGAGGGGGAAAACCATCCCCAACGGGAATATGATCGCCAACAGGAATATCATCCCCAACAATTAATCTCATCCCCAACAAGCTTTGGTAATGTAATTGAACACAAAGCTGGGAAAGGAGAAAGAGGAAACCATCCCCAGCAGGTTGTCAAACTGGGGCAGAAAATTTTCTTTTATTTTAAAAATTTTCTGGAAGTCCGGTACCCACTTGGGGAAGAAGCAAGATAACACAAGTTTGGGGAAAAATGGTATCCCCAGCAGTTTTCGGAAGAAGGCCAAACAAGTTTTAAAGGAAGCAATTTCTGAAGGAAGATGACACAAGTCTTAAGGGAAGTAGTTCCAGTGGAAGGAAAGCACCAGCTTTAAAGGAAGTAGTCTTTGAAGGAGGAAAATAACATATTTTTGAATAAAACCGGTGTTATCCCCAGCAGTTTTCAGAGGAATGAAACACCAGTTTTGAGGGAAGTAGTTCTGAAAGAAGATAATTTCAAGTTAGAAGGAAAATGGTTCAGGAGGCAGGAAAGAGCAACAACAATAAAACGCATTTCTTAGAAGTCATTGAAGGCAGGAGCCTGCCTGGAGAATGGAGGTGCTATATTTTTAAGAAGTAGTTGAAGTCAGGAGCCCGCCTGGAGAATGGAGGTATTATGTTTTGGGAAGTAGTGAAGTCAGGAGCCCGCCTGGAGAATGGGGGTATTACATTTTGAGTTGTAGCTAAAGTCAGGAGCTCGCCTAGAGAATGGAGGTTGTTGTCATTTCAAGTTGAAGCTGAAGTCAGGAGCCCACTTGGAGAATGGAGGTTGTTGTCATTTCAAGTTGAAGTTGAAGTCAGGAACCCGCCTGGAGAATGAAGGTGTTATATTTTTGAGTTGTAGTCAAAGTCAGGAGCCCGCCTGAAAAATGGAGGTGTTATATTTTTTAAGTTGTAGCCGAAGTCAGGAGCCCGTCTGGAGAATAGATGTGTTTTATTTTTAAGAAGTTGTTGAAGTCAGGAGCCCGCCTGGAGAATGGAGGTGTTATGTTTTTAAGAAATTGTTGAGGTCAGGAACCCAGCCTAGAGAATGGAGGTGTTATATTTTTGAGTTGTAGTCGAAATTAGGAGCCCGCCTGAAAAATGGAGGTGTTATACTTTTTGAGTTGTAGTCGAAGTCAGGAGCCCGCCTGGAGAATAGAGGTGTTATATTTTTAGGAAGTTGTTGAAGTCAGGAGCCCGCCTGGAGAATGGAGGTGTTATATTTTTAAGAAGTTGTTGAAGTCAGGAGCCCGCCTGGAGAATGGAGGTGTTATGTTTTTAAGAAATTGTTGAGGTCAGGAGCCCGCCCGGATAATGAAAGTGTTATATTCTGGAGAAATAGTTGCTGTTGAAGTCAAGAGCCCGCCTGGAGAATGGATGCTGCATTATCTTTAAATTGATGTTGAAGTCAGGAGCCCCCCTGGAGAATGGAGGCCGTATTATCTTTTAAAGTCAAGTTGGAGTCAGGAGCCCGCCTGTGGAACAGAGGAGTACATTTCAAAGCGAGTCAGGAGCCCGCCTTAGAATAGAGGAATAAATTTTAAGTTCTAAGTCAGGAGCCCGCCTATAGAACAGAGGACTACACTCAATTTCAAGTCAAGAGTCAGTAAAGCGGAGGGTTACAACAAAATATCCCCAGCATAAATTCCGCTGCAGAAATCAGAAGGAAGGCTACAAGAGCAAGTTTGAAGATAGATAAGATGTTGTAATCCCTAGTTTAGTCTAGCTTCTTGTATTCTTTTAGCACGGTGTAATAAGGAGGTCAAAAAGTAGTAGTAACAGCATGCAGCAGCAGTAACAGCAAAATTACAGCTTCGCGGTAGTCCCAACTACCGAAACTTCCCAAACTACATTGACCTAATTCCCCTTTAGCCAGGGATATGTAGGAAACCTTTGAAGCAGAGGTTCAGTCAAATCTTTCAAAAAATGCTTCACACAGAGTAGCCGAACGGGCAAAAATCGCTCGTATCCGCTTACTTTATCTTTGCACGGAAACTCTTTGTGTTTCCGGACAAAGAGGGGCAGTTGTGAGCACGTGATTTTTGCCCTATGAGAACTACTCCCAAAAATTCAAAATAAAATGGTTTTGTGTTGTTTGTGATTTATTTGTATTTTGTCTGTGCATGTTTATTTCTACTTTAATTAAGAAAAATACAAAAATATGTGTTGCATGTGCATTTAGGAATTAATCTTGCATTTTTAGAATTAATTATTCATTGGTTTATATAAAATGAAAAATACAAGAAAAATACGTCTAGGATTAAATTTTATAATTTTTAGGGTTAAATCATAAATTATTCGACAATAATTGGAAAATCATAAAAAATATGTATTTTTATATTTTTATGTTTAACTGTGTGATTTTGTACTTAATCTAATGTTGTTTAAGTTAATTTGGTTTTTAGAATTTAATTTAGGATTTTTTAGGTTTGGGACAAATTGGTCTAAAAGGGAAAACAACAAAATGAAAAAAATGATCAGAAGAAACTCGGACCAAGCCAAGTTCCACAGGCCCAAATCGATGCCCTTTTACCCGGTCCAATTAGGCTGGCAATACGACCGTCCAAACGACGTCGTTTTTGTCATGCTCAATCTGGGTCGTTGATCTCATATGATCAACGGTCCAGGTCACCCCTCCCATAACCCATGTTGACCCATTCCCCATATCCGTTCCTATACCCGCCCCGACCCCGTCACTACTAAACGACCCCGTTTGGCTTAAGTAAATTAATCTGGACCGTTGGTTCCCATCATCCAACGGACCAGATTAATCAACTTATTTTCAATATATCAAAACACCCCAAACCCCTTCACCCGCCTCATTTTCATCCTTCGTCTCTTTCAGAGACAAACCAAATGACCCAACCAAAACCCTAGCCGCCCTCGTTCCCTTCGCCTGAAAACCCGGCGGCGCCGGATCGAAGTTAGGCAGGCCAGGTTCCATGAATTTTGGGCCAGAGACTGACTTTAGCCATGCTATTTTCCTTCGAAAACACATGGTTAAAGTCCGTCTCGGCTTGAAAGTGGGAAGAGCCTCGAGTTTTTTTATCGAGTTGTGATTCGGGTAAGTCTTTTACGTCCAGTTTTGATTGTTCACTCTTGCAGTTCTGTTTGTTTACTCTGTCCCTTCCTCTTCTATAAATTGGCATGAATTCCCGTTTGAATTATGGTCAGTAGTCTAAGGTCCAAATCTGGGCCAGTTTGCGAGTTGAATTTGTCAAGAACTGGTCTAATTTGTGTCTGTTTAGTTTGGTTTAAGTTCAGGCTACCAATAATTTTGTCATTGTGATTCCTTAATCAGTGATGTTGGCCTGTACAATAGACCTAATGCTTAGGAAATGGTTCATGATTGTTTGAATCTAGACTTGTGCTATTAATCGGGTTTCTTTTCATGACACTTGCTTTGCCTCATCTCTAATTGCAGTCTCATATTGAGAGTAGTTGGGTTTAGTCAAAATTGTTGTGAATTAAAACTTGTTCTATAGTGTGTGATTCCCTTTGCTTGCAATTCATGCTGTCGATTACCTGCCTAGCTGGTCGTCAGGAGGTCTACTGGTCTTTCAAATCTGAAGTCTTGCAATCTGTCCAGTTTGAGTTAGGAGTCAGTTGTTAGGAATTTGATAGTTTGAACTGGTTATAGCTGAAGGGTTTGGTACAGAGTGAAAGGGATGGGGTAGGACAGTAATTTTAGGGACTCTATGAGGGTATTTTAGGATTTAAAAGGTTTGAAATTGGTTTGCGTTGAATGGTCTAACAGTAGGATACTAAAGTATCATTAAATTAATGAATTGTTTAAGTGCTAATGGGGAGCAAAACATAATGGTAGGGGAGGATTTAAAGGAAATGAATTAAGAAATAGGAGCTCATACCTATTTAAACTTAAAAAAAAGGGACAAGGGATAATGGGAGGAAAACATACACTAGTGAGGTACTAAAGAAGATCATTGGCAGAATTAGTGGGGAATTCTGCCTAAGTGCTCTTGAGGGGCTGGCAAGGTCAGTTGTTTGGGTATAAATAGGGGTCTGGACAGAGTTAAAGGGGGGGCTTTTTTTGGAGAGGCTGGTTTTTCTTTTTGGGCAGACCTGAGAAGAGAGAAAAAAATCTGAAGAGAGTTGAGAGAGCTTTTACTGTTTCATTACCTTAACTAACCTGTCAAAATCTCAGCCGATAACCTGAGCCCCCTGAGAATCATAAACAGTTTTAAAATTCTCTGCTTCAAGTTTCAGAGATCACTTTTGAGAGTTCTTTTGAAAGGCAGTCTGGTTTAGTGTGGTCAAAGCTTCAGAAAGTTTTTTTTGGTTTAGTTTTGATGGTAGTGTGGTATAGTCAGGTCTGTTTGGGTATCTGCTGTTGTTGTTGTTCTACAATTCATTCCGAGGTAAAATTTGAGTGTGTTGAGTTCATTTCTGGGCTGAGATTGGTTTGTTGTTGCTATTTGAGTTTTGGCTGCTGATACCTATTGAAAATTGCTGTTGATTCCTGTTGTTGTTGCTGTTTGATTGACCCCCCTCATTTTTTGGTTTATACTTCATCTTCCAGGTACATATTTCGTGCCTATGTCGATGTAGCTCCATCTGTTGGAAACGTGAAATGAAACTGAAATTGAATATCTGTCGCAGTTCTATTTTGATAATTTTGTTACGTTAGGTAGTTCTCTGTATAGTGATTGAGTGTTTATTGTAATAAAAATGGGACTATTTTGAATGATAAATCTAGGACTGTTAGCTTAAGGATTGTTAAACTAATTAGAGAAGTATATTGAATCCGGAGTTAGCAGTTTATTTTGGTCTAGCTATTGTTAATCATCGAGTGCATGTTGAATAATTTGTAGCATCTCAGTGTATGTGTATTTAACTCGAGTTAAAACTTGGTCTGATTTAACAATTAAAGGCTTAACAGTCCACTAACGGACGGTTTGGGCTTCAATGTCCTTCACAGACAGCCCGGACTTCATACGCGTAGCAACTTGTCAAGGTAGGTTGGCCATTTCGTTCCTGGGCAGACCTTGAGGCCCCAAAACCGTTGAGAGTTTGACTTAGTTGGAAGTCATAGGTTCAAAGTAATAGCTCCTAAATAATGCTCATTAATTAGGATTTTTATTTATTAGAGATAAACGGAGTAGAAAATCACAATCACTTTAGGTTTACCTTTCTAAAATAAACGAGACGGGCCTCGCCAAATAAAATGCGCAAATTGTGGGGTCCTCAATAAATGGTTACAATAAAATACTTAAAATTCGGGATGGGACGTTTAGCGGATTTCACGGCCTTCCCCAAAAAATAATAACGCGCTAGTCTCTTTAGGCGCGTATTTTAATGAGGTTACCTTCCTAAACTCGGGTGTGCACTTATGTGACCCAAATCCAAATCTCAACGAAGTTAAAATATGTCAAAAACCACGGGTGCATTTATGTGACGTGGTTCTAGATTTGTTTTAGTGACGTTGCAATTTTCCTTGAAAAAAAATAATAAATAAAAAGCGGTTGAAGTTAAAATTTGTGCATAGGTTCAACATGTATTAAAATCAGATAAATAAGCCGAATATAATAATTGAGCGACCGTGATAGAACCACGGAACTCGGGAATGCCTAACACCTTCTCCCGGATTAATAGAATTCCTTATCCGAATTTCTGGTTCGCGGACTGCAATACAGAGTCAATATTTTCATCGATTTGGGATTCAACCGGTGACTTGGGACACCATAAATCTCCCAAGTGGCGACTCTGAATTAAATAATAAATCCCGTTTCAATTGTCCTTTAATTAGAAAAACTCCCTCTGCGCCCCTTTGCAGGGTGTAGGGAAAAAGGAGGTGTGACACCTATCCATAAAGTCAGACGCCATACTCACCCAGTTCGACCATTTCTTCGGGTCTTGGCTAATGTACCAAGACAGAGCATGGTATAACCTGCTTCCTAACAGCCTGTCTCATAACTCAGAGAGGGACATAATGGTAGGTTTCTCTCAAATCGATCCGTATCAGAAATGGTGCATCCCTGGATCGGGCGATGAACTCTTCATTAGGGAACCACTCGAACATCTATTGTATTTGATCCTCAGTTAGATTTTCAAATAGCTCCACCCACCCCTTGGCATCTTCTGGCTGAGCAAACATGTTGGGCATGTAGTTCATTCGCCTTGGTTGATGGAAGGCTATATGATCATCCCAGTCTCTACGCTGAATCTCTTACCAATATTCACCCCTTTGAAGATGCTCCATGAGCCAGAGCTGGAGTAGCAAGTTGCAGCCCTCGAAGTGTGGGGCTCCTTGTTGACACTTTTCCAAGGCTCGGTATATCTCTGCGATGATCACGGGTACTATGCTAAATGGTTGTCCACCAATTCCCTCCATCAAAGTTTTGTTAACCATGGCTATCCTGGTGTGGATCCTTGCTTTCTTCATTGGAAACACTATCATCCCCAAGAAGCAGAACATGAAGACAAAGACCCTTCGATGAATATGCCCCAACGATGTAAGGGCGAACTTATCCGGATATGTACGGTAGGATTTGCTGTGACCGTATCTCTCGTACAAATAATCAAAGGAAATCTAGGACTCTGTCAAACATGTCAAGTCTGGATTCTTCTTTAGGCCCATCATTTTGAGAAAATCTCTATCCTTGCAATTTTCCAGTATTAACAAACCCGGGGTCTCCCATGGTACACCAGCCAATCCTCCTATTTCCTCTAGCAGGGGTGTCATCTCAATCTCTCCGAAGCGAAACACAGACCTATCATAATCCCAGAACAGAGTAGCAACTTCTATGATTTTGTTATTGGGTTGGACCTCCAGGAGGGAAGGTAGATTTCCTAGGTATTTCCGGACAAGAGTCTGATCACTGGAATGAAGATCCTCCCACCAGCTTAGCAACCTTGGGTGGATGTTTGTGACCATGCCGAATCTGGGGACTTCTTGCCTTATGTTTCTGCAAGACAAAAAGGTTAGGCCCTTACCCCCACCAGACTCGACCATTAAATACCAATAATTGGCATAAAAGCATTTAGTTCTCCAAATAAATGCACAAAACATGGTAGTGTCCGTTTGGGTTTTGGGAAAACCCAGGACTTTGGATAAGGCTATCTTAAAGAGTCATTATGCAGACAATATAACTGACTCGGCTAGGTTTGACCATGATGCATGCACAGTTTAAACAGAGTAATGTTTCTATGGGGTTTTAGACTGGTACCCTTGAGCGGACAACTCAAGAGGTAAAGGCACGGAACCGTCGACTACACCGTTGATCGATTGGTTTTACAGCAAATACGCCTTTGCCGTATTTAAAGGGTGATAATATCGGAAGAGCGCAACCACTCATTATAAGAGTTGCTATGGTATTTGTTTGGGAGGAGTGGAATATGATGTTGGAAACATGCATATGCAATAATTAAAACAAGTTGTCACGTATTTGCACGTTCATAAAGTAATAATTACAATAATTTAAAACAGTAATAAATGGGTAAAGTAATGGAAAGCAGTGGAAGAAACAAGAGACAAAGTAGTTTTTTTGCAGTAGAAGAGGGAAATAAATGCTTAAAGATATTAAACAAATAAGGCACATAAGAAATGTAAAGTCACAGTAATAGCTTGAAATGGTAGAAGCCTAAAAGATATCCCCAGAAGAGTCGCCACGCTGTCGCGCCTCCTTTTTCTCTCGAAATCGGGTTTATGACATTTAGGAGGACAACTCGTTCCCTTTTAGGAATTGGGTTTGAATTGAAGAGTCGTCACCTAATGATTAAAGTGAATTAGGACACTAAAAAGGGTTTGATTTAGAAAACCAGAGATTTGGGTAAGGGCTTGAAATTATCCCGAGGGGAAGGTGTTAGGCACCCCTTAGGATCCACTAGTGTGGTTCCCGGTCAGGCTATGGTTGTGACTTTAAGTACAAATAACATGTAGGCAAGTAAGGCTTTCAAATAAGAGGGGATTTCCACGTAATGGTTACAAATAAACAAAAGTAAGAAAAAGGAACTAAAAAAGTTGATTTTCTTAAAAGAAATGATAAAAAAAAAAATTAAAAGAAACAAAGAAAATAAAGGGAAGGGGGTCCTAGGTTTATTAACAATATGGATCACCCCACACAACATCCGGTAATCACTTCTCAGTGAGGGGCTACACGTGATGTTATCGCGTTGTCATCATATCCATATCTACCCTTCCCACCCTGTTAAGGTATTAAAGCGCATGATCAGTCTCGTTTACTTATTGCATGCTATTATTTGTGGTTTCAAAGGTAAAAATACTAAGGCGACAAGCATATATATATATATATATATATATATATATATATATATATATATATATAGCAAGTATAGGAAGCACATAAGCAAATAAGGCTCAAACAGACCTCCTTAAATCAAAGAAAAGTATATAGTTTAGCATGTCTTACACGTACTGATTAGGATCTGATTAAACTTAAAAGTTGGGGCAGACTGATTTATTGCATATTTTAGATAAGAAGCCCGAATCAGGCCTGCCTGCTGGTTGTAGTTAATAAAATCTGATTCAGTTTATAAACTGTCCTATGGCTTGCCTAAGTGTTAGACAAAAACCTATAGGCATGATATCTACTGATTTTAGAAAAGATGAAGTATACTAATTTTAGAAAAGGTTGTCAGTTATTCAGGAAAGACGAATTTTGACAAAAGATCATAAATTATGCAGACATTAGACATTGTTGTTACTGGTTTTAGACTTATAAGCGAGTGAAACGTTTCAGACTTGGTTGATAGTTCCTTTAGGCATGCTTTTTATGCGTTGCTGATTTTAAAAAAAAACTTTTGGACATAATAAGAATGCAGAAACCCTATAGGCATGAAATCTAATTGTAGTTGATTTTCAGAACCTATAAACATGCTCTCTACATGCATATGCAGAAGTCACGATATCTACATGAAAGTGCAGGGTCCCTATTGTCATGGTATCTAAATGAGAATGCTGAAGTTCCTATAGACGTGGTAACTAAATGAGAATGCAGAAAATCTTATAGACATGGCAACTAAATGAGAATGCAAAAATCTTATAGGCATGGTAGCTATATGAAAAATGCAGAAATCTTATAGGCATGGTAGCTATATGAAAAATGTAGAAATCTTATAGGCATGGTAGCTATATGAAAAAATGTAGAAATCTTATAGGCATGGTAGCAATATGAAAAATGCAGGAATCTTAAAGGCAAGTTATCTACCCTTTTTTACATGCATGGTTACCCTTCCCTTTTCACTAGCCATCCCCAAAAGTTATTACAAGTTATTACCGTCCAAATAAAATAAATAAAAATACATCAGAAATTGAAAATTACAACCAAGGAGAGCCTGATTCAGACTTCCTGTCTGAAGTATGAAGTAAACCAACTCCAAAGATCATGTTTCAAAGCCTTTCTCCCACTTGGGTGTGTCAGAGTTCCCTAAGAGTTTCATAAGAACTCCGGGCAGTGCTTACACCCAAATGTATCACCATATTAAGCCAAAGTGCAGTGTGGAAGGGCCAGCCCTAAGGTGTCCAAGTTCAGAAGGAACTCAAGGTCCCAAGGCAAGGCTCACAAGAGGGGCAGAACTTAGGAACTAAGAGAGAGTGTAAGTGTAGAATTCTGAAAGGGGGAAAGGGAAAGGGAAAACAACACACATAGGGATATAGGGAATGGGGAGTTGCAAGAGGTAAAAAGCAGGCCAGTGGGCATAACCCAACAATGGGAGATGCTGGCATACCCATAAGCCTACTGGAACACATTGTTTAGAGGTCAAGTTCAATCCATAGACAATAACTTGTATATTGCCATGTTTTAAACTGTAACTCAAAGCACATGAAGGGAAATAGGGAATATGGATTCATAGTAGAAACAAGCAAAAGGGAATCAACATGCTAGTTTAAGTATTTAACTCTGCATAAGTAGTAAAGTAGACATAGATGCGGAAAGTTGTAAGTAAACACATTGTGGGGATGCTGAAATTTGAAATTAGGACATACCAATTTCAGAGAAACAAGTAGAGAAAAATGTTGTAGTCTGGTAAAAACCTCAGTGCAGACAAGAAGAGAGAGTTCTATTATGTGAGTAAGAGTTCATAAGAGATTGTGAATTGTTCGTCTGAAGTGTAGAAAGGTCGTGCCCTTTTATAGTGTAAAAACCAAGTAGAAATAAGGTAAGAAATAATTGAAGAGCTGATTGTCAATCAATTACACAAGATTCCCTTTAGTTAAGGGATTCAGATTCAAACGGGTATAAACCAATTAAGGAAAGAAATTAATCAAACAATTTGTGCAAAGTAGGCAATTAGGGGTGAATACATAAAAGTTATTTAAGGACAAGGTTTTTGAAATACACGGTTTGTATAAATAAGGTAAGGAAATAAATTGACAACCAGTAAATCAATAGTCGGGGATTTTGTATGAATGAACCGAGTCAAAAAGATAGGAGAGGTTTTTAACTTAAGGGAAATCAGCAAATAATGGAAAGGGAATCAATCACACCATATTCAAAGGGAATTATGAACTAGTCACAAATTTAAAAGCCACTTTAGTCTATCATATATAAGGAGCATACAGACACGTTAAGCATGAAAGATAAGATTGTCATGTCACTGTAACATTAGTAGAAAAATCCATAGTAGAAGGGTTTAGTAAAAAGGTCAGAATCATATGAAAACAAGGAATTGGTCTGAAAGAGTTGGGGGTTTTGAAATAAGACCCCTAGTTCAGGAAAATCGTAAATCAAACTTGGCGGAACCCCCAAATTCTAGGGTTTCCACCTTCAATCAAGTACAGAGATGAGAAGGCAAGTAGTCAAAACAGGCTCAGAGGTTTCAGAACTGAAACCTCTTGCATGCTTCTTTCATCAACAGAAACTCATGAGAAAACATGATAGCAAAGTAACATGCAAACACAGTAGAAGGATTCAAAGAACATAATGGAAAATACTGATAAGAACAGTAGAAGAAGCATGCTTAAGAGGTTTTCTAGAAGAAGCTTAAACAGGGCTCAATAGAAGAAAAAATAGTAAAAACACTTAAGAATACAGTAGAAAAATATAGTAGACAGAACATAATAGAACATGGTAGAAGAAAATAATATAACATAGTAGAAGAACATACGAGAACATAGTATAGAAAACACAGTAGAAGAACATACAAGAACGGGGTATAGAAAACACAGTAGAAGAACATACGTGGTAGAAGGAAAACATAAGAACACAGTAGAGGCAAATACACACAAAAGAAAAAGGAGAGAAAGTTAGAGAAACACTTAAACATTTTCAGAAAACCCTACATCGGAAACAAAGCGGTTTTGAAAGTAATTTTTGAAAGAAAGGAGGGTTTGTGGTCGTTGATCATTTTGATCAACGACCAGTATTTGGGACGGTCCATTTGAAATTGAAATTGGGGTCAATTGGGGGGGTTGATTTAGGCTAAAATCGAAATAGTTAGGGCTAGTATTTAAATAGCCACTTTTCCCCTTTTTATTTTATAAGAATAGTAAAATGATTTCTGAAAACAAATTAAAGGTACTAAATTAATTAATAATACACAAATATTAAATTAAAAATACTGGGATCAATTTTGTAATTAAAAACGCAATTAAATCTTAAAAAAAGCTAAAATTGCAATTATGTGCAATTTAATTTTAAAAATACTCAATAAATTTGTAAAAAATGTGCAAAAATTACCTTGGCTATATTTTGGTATAAATATGAGAATTAAATAAAGGAGTTACCAAAAATGATAATTTGGGAAATAATTATTGTGGTTTTCTTGATAAAATAGGGCAATAAATAGATTTAAAAATCTATAAAAGTTAAGAGAAAAATAGTAAACCTTGGGCCTTACTTATATATGCATACGTATGCTATTTTGAAAGTATTTTGCATGTGAAAAATATATAGGGAAAAATTGGATATCAACAATCATGTTTATTGATGATATCTTCATCTACTCCCGTACTCGAGAGGAGCAAGAGCATCATCTTCGGATCGTACTTCTGACTCTGAGAGTTAGATATATGCTAAGTTATCAAAATGCGAGTTTTGGTTGGACTCGATCGCTTTCTTGGGGCACGTAGTATCAGCAAAAGGCATTCAGGTGGATCCTAAGAAGATTGAGGCAGTTCAAAACTGGCCTAGACTCACTTTAGCTACGGAGATCCGGAGTTTCTTGGGTTTGGCGGGTTATTACTGTCGGTTCGTGGAGGGGTTGTCATCTATAGCAACCCCCATTGACCAGGTTGACCCAGAAGGGTGCCCCGTTCAGATGGTCAGACGAGTGTGAGGAGAGCTTTTAGAAGCTCAAGATTGCTTTGACTATGACGCCAGTGTGTTGCCCATAGGTTCATGATCTTATATGGTATATTGTGACGCAACTCGTATTGGACTTGGTGCGGTATTAATTAAGGGTGGCAAGGTTATTGCATATGCATCACGGAAACTGGAAGTTCACGAGAAGAATTATCATGTTCATGACTTGGAGCTGGCAGCCATTGTTCACGTGCTGAAGATTTGGAGGCACTATCTTTATGGCGTGTCGTGTGAGGTATTCACAAATCATCAGAATTTTCAGTATTTTTTCAAGCAAAAGGAGCTCAATTTTAGGCAGAGGAGGTAGTTGGAGCTATTAAATGACTATGATATCACCATCTTGTATCATCTCGGGAAGGCCAATGTGGTGGCCGATGCTTTGAGTAGGAAGTCAGCTAGTATGGGCAACCTTGTGTACATTCCAGTCGGTGAGAGATCGATTGCATTAGATGTTCAGGACTTAGCCAATCAGTTCGTGAGGTTTGATGTTTCTGAGCCCAGTCGTGTTTTAGCTTGCACAGTCGCTCCGTTTTCTTTGTTTGAGCACATTAGGGAGCGACAATATGATGACCCTTATTTGCTTGTCCTTAGGGACACAGTGTGGCATGGTAATGCCAAGCAAGTTACGGTTGGAGATAATGGAGTTTTGAGGATGTAGAGTCGTGTTTGTGTGCCTAATGTGGATGGACTTCATGAGTTTATTCTAGAGGAAGCCCATAGTTCCTGGTATTCTATTCATCTAGGCGCCACCAAGATGTATCAAGATTTGCGGCAACATTATTAGTGGAGGAGGATGAAAAAGGATATAGTTGCATATGTAGCTCAGTGTCTAAATTGTCAGCAAGTAATGTACGAGCATCAGAGACCTGGTGGTTTGCTTTAGAAGATAGAGATTCCTGAGTAGAAGTGGGAGCGTATCACTATGGATTTCGTTGTTGGACTCTCACTGACTCAGAAAAAGTTTGATGCAGTTTGGGTTATTATGGACAGACTGAATAAGTCAGTGCATTTCATTCCCATGGCAGTTACCTATTCTTCAGAGCAATTGACAGAGATTTATATCTGCAAGATCGTTCGTCTTCACAGTGTGCCCGTGTCTATAATTTCTAATCACGGTACACAGTTTATCTCGCACTTTTGGAGGGCAGTACAACGTAAGTTGGGCACACGGGTTGAGCTGAGCACACTATTTCATCCTCAGACGGACGGATAGTCCGAGCGTACTATTCAGATCTTAGAGGATATGCTCCGTGCATGTGTTATAAATTTTGGAGGATCGTGGGATCACTCTTGCCCCTTGCAGAGTTTGCCTGTAACAACAGCTATCAGTCGAGCATCCAGATGGCTCCCTGTGAGGCATTATATGGTAGACGATGTTGATCGCCGAATGGATGGTTTGAGCTGAGGGAGGCTCAGTTATTTGGTACAGGATGCATTGGATAAGATTAAGATAATTCAGGATAGACTTCGCATAGCTCAGTCCAGGCATAAGAGTTATGCCGATCGTAGGGTTCGTGATGTGGAATTCATGGTCGGAGAGAGTGTGTTGCTTTGGGTATCACCCATGAAGGGTGTAATGAAGTTTGGAAAGAAGGGCAAATTGAGCCCTAGGTATATCGGGCCTTTTGAGATCCTTGAGCGAGTAGGAGAGGTGTCCTACATACTTACGTTGCCACCTGGTTTATCAAAAGTCCATCCGGTGTTCCATATGTCCATGCTCCAGAAGTATCACGGCGATCCATCCCAAGTGTTAGATTTCAGCACATTCCAGTTGGACAAGGATTTGACCTACGAGGACGGGGCGGTAGCTATTCTAGACCGACAGGTTCGTCAGTTGAGGTCGAAGAGTTATCTTTCAGCTCGAGTGTAGTGGAGATGTCAGCCTGTTGAGGCAGCTACCTGGGAGTCCGAGTCCGATATGCGAAGTAGATATCCCCACCTTTTCACCAACTCGGGTACTTTTCTATGTCCGTTCGAGGACGAACAGTTGTTTTAGAGGTGAACAATTTGATAACCCAAAAGGTCATCTTATTTCTTAAAATCAATTTTTCACTCTTAAGCCTTAAAAATTTCATTTTTACCCTCCTTGATTTGCGTGCGTAGTCCTGGCATGTTTTCGGAAAGCTTTTATGTTGAAAGTTGATGAAAATAATAATTTTTGCCTTAAAAGTTGATTTTAGTTGACTTCGATCAACGTTTTGAGTAAACGGACCCGAACCCGTATTTTAACGGTCCCGGTGGATCGTAATGAAATATGGGACCTGGATGTATGCCCGAAATCGAATTCTGAGGTCCCTAGATCGAGATATGAATTTTTGTTAAAAATTGAAAGACTAAAAATCTAATGGTTTTAAGAATTTGGTTAATGTTTGATCTTGTTGGTATCGGGTCCGTATTTTAGTTCCGGAACCTAGTACAGGTTCACTATGATATTTAAGACTTGTCTGCGAAATTTGGTGAGAAACATAGTTGGTTTGACTTGATTCGGGCGTCCAGTTGTGAAAATACAGGTTTTAAAGCTTTCTTGAAACTTTCATTCGATTTGGTGCTAAATTCATGGTTTTAGGTGTTATTTTGGCAATTTGATCACGCGAGCAAGTTTGTATAATGCTTTAGGACTTACGTGCATGTTTGGTTTGGAGTCCCGAGGGCTCAGGTGAGTTTCGGATAAGTTACGAAATGATTTGGACATAGAGAAAATTCTGGTTTCTGCAGCTTCAGTGCTCTCTAGTTTTCTTCTTCGCGTTCGCGAAGCTACTCTCATGATCGCGAAGTATAAGTTGGGCTGGGGGTGGTTTTGTTCAATGCGAATGCGAGGCAATGGTCATGAACGCGGAGCACTGGGACGTCTACTCTTTGCAAACACGACCGTCAACAAGCGAACGCGTAGAGTAAATGGAGGCGGGCCGGGAATCTATAGGTTGTTCTACGCGAACGCGAGCCGATGCTCGCGAACGCGATGGCCAGGGGGGACAGACCATCACGAACATGAAAAACCTTTTTCTAACGCGTAATCCTTCAGGGTCGCGACCCTTCGCGAATGCGACAGGCCCTTCACGAACGAGAAGAAGGCCTGTCTAGTGATTTAAAAACAGAACTAAAACGGGATTTTTGCATTATCTATAAAATTTCAAAACTAGAAGACCTAGGGGTGATTTTTAAAAGATAATTTCTTCGTCAAAGTGTTGATAAGTGATTCTAAGCCACTTTCTTTCAATTATCCATTGCATTTCATGAATTTTCAACCTAAAATCTAGAGTGTTCATGGTAGAATTGGGGGCTTTGGGTAGAAACTAGGGATTTGGGAAATTGGGGATTTAGACCTCGAATTGAGGTCGTATTTCAAAATTAATTATATATTCGGACTCGGGGTGAATGGGTAAAGGGATTTTGGTCCGAACTTCAGGTTTTTACCAGGCAGGCCCGGGGTCGATTTTTGACTTTTTGGGGGAAAGTTTGAGAAATCTAAATTTATGCATTGTAGTTGGTTCCTTTAGCAATAATTAATTTTATTGAGTTAATTGTGGTTAGATACGAGTGGTTTAGAGGTGGATACTAGAGGAAAAACGGTAATTGAGCATTGAGTGGCCCGCGAAGCAAGGTAAGTGTCGTGTCTAAATTTGACTCGATGGATTAGGAACCCTTGACTTATTTGCTATATGAAATCCATGTGATTGGTGTATAGGTGAGGTGACGAGTACCTATGCACTGCCAATTTACCTTTTTGCCTATTTCTTTCCCGTTCCTCTCATATTGTCTCATTTCATGTCATAATTGCTACATGATTTACTTGTATTTCCATGCTTAATTGCTACTTGTTAGACATTGTTTCTCTTTGCTGAAAGTATTAGTTGTTTTTTAGTTTCGTTGCCTCCTATTATTTGCTTAAGTTGGTTATCGGTGCTTTCAAGGCATATTTTGGATTGGTCTCGCTGAGTAGTATTACTTGTAAAGTCTCATAATGCATAAGCTCCCTAAATGTTTTGGTTTGAAGTTGAGCCTTGTGAAGAGTTATGTGATTTGAATTGTGTAATTTATGTACTTGCTGAGTAACTGATACTGATATGGTGGGATCGGGTTGCACATCGTAACAGGTGGAATAAGGGTGATATATTGAGGAGGAATAAGGGTAAAATGATACGTACGGTGGGATCGGATTGCATGCCGCAATATGTGTAATAAGGGTGGATTGTGGTGAGATAAAGGTGAATTGCGATTGTGATTATTGTGATATGGTGCTACAAGCTTTATGCCGCTAAAAGCTTTATGCTTATTTTTTTCTTGACTGTGTTAGCTAAATGGCAGTCTTAAATTGCACTTAAGGATTGTAATAGCTGAGCACTAATGATATGCTTCGACAACTATATTCACTCCTTGCAAGTTACTAGTCTATTTTATCATGTCTTCTTTCTGCTTTTATTATACATTGTATGTAGGTTATATTGTGATTGCCCCGCCGTAGCCTCATCACTCATTCGTCGAGGTTAGGCTCGGCACTTACCAGTATATGGAGTCGGTTGTACTGATACTGCACTCTGCACTTCCTGTGCAGATTTTGGAGCAGCTTTGGGCTGATCGAGTTGGCTGTAGGATTCACTTGCTTGGAGACCCAAGGTAGTCTTGCTAGCATCCGCAGGCCCTGGGGTCTACTTCTATACTCCATACTGTACTGCTTTCCTTATTTCGTAAACAATTGTATTTTCTTTCGGACAAATGTTTGTAGTACAATCTTAGTATGTTCGTGAATTGTGACTCCAGATTCTGGGTAGTAATAGCATATAATCAAAGTGGCTATTTATTGACTTCTGCGTTCATTTTGATTTGTTTTAGCCTGTTTATTATTAATCACTGGAGCTTATTGTTAATCACTGAAAGATAAAGGAACTGGCTAATAAAAACTCTAACGTTGGCTTGCCTAGCAAGTGTGATGTTAGGAGCCATCACAGTCCCAATGGAGGGGATTCCAGGTCGTGACATAGGGAATCTGGGGTGACTCTATGCGAACACGAGTCTAGTCTCGCGAACGTGGAGGTTAGGCAGGCTATACCTTCGCGAACGCGTGGAGTCTCCCGCGATTCGTAAGCCAAACATGCTCTGCTATTTGCGGACGCGTCAGGGTTCACGCGAACGTGATGAACACCTGACACACCAGTGATTAAAATAGTCCTAAAAATGGGGTTTTGGTCATTCTTTCAAAATTTCAAAACTAGAAAACCCTAGAGGCGATTTTTCCAAGAACTTTTCTTCCCCTATTTGTTGGTAAGTGATTCTAACTTAATTCCTTTCAATTACTCGTTACATTTCATAAGATTTCCACCTAAAATCTATGATTTTCATGGTAGAAGTTGAGGGTTTGGGTAGAATTAGGGATTTTTGTAAAATTGGAATTTAAACCTCAAATTGAGGTCGAATTTCAAAATAAATTACATAACCGGGCTCGGGGGTGAATGGGTGATCGGGTTTTGATCCAAATTTAGGGTTTTGACCAAGCGGATCTGGGGTCGATTTTTGACTTTTTGGGAGAAAGTTTGGAAATTCTAAATTTATGCATAGTAATTGATTCGTTTAGAAATGTTTGATATTATTGAGTCAATTGTGGTTAGATATGAGTGGTTTGGAGGCGGATTCTAGGGGAAAGGCCCCGGTAGAGCTCTGAATTGACTGCGGAGTGAGGCAAGTATTGAGGTTAACCTTGATTTGAGGTAATTAGGAACCTTCGAACTATGTGCTATGTGAATTTCATGTGTTGCAGCATATATGCGAGGTGACGAGTGCTTATACGCCGCCAAATTAACTGTTTTCCCTGATTTTTCGCTTTTCCTTAATTATCTCCTTCCATGTCTTAAATGTTATATGCCCTAAATGCCTTCCATGCTTATTTACTACATGTTAATTAATGTTTCTTCTGTTAATAATGTTAGACCCTTTCATATTTTCACGATTAACTGCAACTTGCCTTGACTGACTTACTTGCAACTTCTAATTGTCATTTACCGGACTTGACTTGCTGTATAGTATTACTTGTGTAAAATTCCCATGTTGTACAAGGTTCCCTTATTGGTTCAACTTGGTATTTATTTATCATAAAGGTTCTTGTAATTTGAATTATTGATTTGACTGTACACATTGAGTATTTGGTACTGATATAGTGGGATCGGGTTGCACGCCGCAACAAGTGAAATAAGGGTGAATTGATATGGTGGAATAATGGTGAACTTGTACTGATACGGTGGGATCGGGTTGCATGGTTCAACAAGTGGAATAAGGGTGGACTAATATGGGGAAATAAGGGGAGATTATGATACTAATATTGTTACATGGTGGGATCGGTTGCGCGCCGCAACAACCTATGTGTTTTTATTTCCTTGAGCTGTGTTGGTTTTTGGTATTTTTATTTGAAACTCTAAGGATTGGTAATTCTGAATGTCAGTGGCTTATTTCTTGAGGCTGTAGCTATTATTTTTAGTTGACTGTCTTATTTCGTTCCGTATTTCCTTTTCTTTCTTATATACTGCGTACAAGTTGTAGTGTGAGTGACCTGCCTTAGCCTCGTCACTACTTCGTCGAGGTTAGGCTCGACACTTACGGAATACATGGGATCGGTTGTACTCATACTATACTTTGCACTTCTTGTGCGAATTTTGGAGTAGGTCCCAGCGACGGTTATTAGTGTGCTCGGATTGGACAACTTGTGGAGACTTGAGGTACAGCTGCTCAGCACCCGCAGCTCCTGGAGTCCCCTTCTCTTTCTATTTGGCTGTGTACTTTCTTTTCAGAGAGCTTTATATTATTTCAGACCTTTGT
Source organism: Nicotiana sylvestris (assembly GCF_000393655.2). Lineage (NCBI taxonomy): Eukaryota > Viridiplantae > Streptophyta > Magnoliopsida > Solanales > Solanaceae > Nicotiana > Nicotiana sylvestris. The sequence continues at coordinate 24,200,640 of NC_091065.1, forward strand.
TTGTACTATTCTAGTAGCTCGTGCACTTGTGACACCGGGTCCAGGGTTATATTAGAATTGGCTGTTTTAGCTTTCGCATTTTTACTTTGGATTATTTAAGATAGTTCAGTTCTTTCTCATTATTTAATTTAAACTGTTTAAAAATACATAAATTATTCTAACGTTGGCTTGCCTAACAAGTGAAATATTAGACGTCATCATGATTCTGACTTTAAAAATTTCGGGTCGTGACATGTTCAAGTCGAAAATGAAGACATTTCGCTAAGATCATGCAAAATGGAAACATTCCATCAAGACGAGTCCCGTTTAGGGGATATGTCGTGCAATTTTTTGTGATTGTTGTCCTTCGCCACAATAATCATTATTAGCCATTTAGGCTCTACGTTTCTTTTGTTCGATGTGTGGGTATTACTTAGGGTTGTGCAATAATTTGATAAATACTGAATTACCATACTTCAAAAATTTTGGTCTTTGGTATTCTACATGATATTTGGTTTAAGTTTTAAAAAATATTGGTATTAGGTATAGTATTTGGTATTTTAATATGAAATACCAAAATATCGATACCGTACCGAAATATATATTATATTACACAATACACAAATTATTAATTATAACATAAATATAAAAATCTAAAATTTTACTTTTCTTTATTCTCTAAGTTCATCAATTAACTCTAAGTAAGCAATAAAACATTTCTAATGATCAAATTTATTCTTTTATGTATAGTTTTATCTCTTTAGTTGATATTTGCTAGTTTTGAACAAAACTTTTGTCAACAAACGTTTTTAATTTTGTACTTTTGAGTACTTTAATTAAGAATATTATAGTCTATGACTCTATGCACTAGTTAGTATTCAAACCAAATAAACCGAAGTTACCGAACCGAATAAACCGAAACCGAAAGGAGAAAAAATCAAACCATACAGAATTTAAGTAGGTACGGTATTGGTATAATATTTTAAGAAACCGAATACCGAAAATACCGAAACGAAATGACTAAATACCGAACCGACCGACGAACACCCTTGGTATTACTACATCAAATCCCACGGATTTCATCCTTGAGCAAATTAAGGAGAAGAAATAACACCTTAAGACAATCACAGAATATTTAATTTGATGTTTCTTTATTTACTATATTCTAATGCAATTTGACACTCCAATTTAAATACTAGTTGTAGTGTAAACTTTTGATGCTTGCATTAGGGTATATTGCTTACATTATACTCCTTGATGTGTAACTTTTACTTAGACCCTGTATAACAACAGAATACTTCGTACATTGGACTGCTATTATTTCAATTGAAATGTAAAACTTTGATATTTGAATACTTTCATATTAGACATCTTTAAATAGTGTGCTTGGTATGACAAAATTCAATTACTTGAATCTTAAACCAGTCACATATATTGGCTCTGTAAAAAGCTATTACAAACTGAAATTCCAAGTCAGAGGCTCTAAGCCTTAATTAAATAGTGTGATACAATATACATTGCTTCAGGATAGACATGACAATATTAACCATACACTTGAAAATTGGCAATGCTATCATCTCGATATACAATTCTTCCTTATATTGGATGAGCGCACAAATTTGTCCTGCGGCTGCATCTCAAGGCATTGCTGATCTCTTTCTCCTGGCTTTGCAAGGAATGCTTGGAAAGAGTGTCTCCTGTAGGTTGAGGTATTACCTCTTTGAGTATTCATCAAATTCTTGAGATCTTCGACGTGTCAAGTAAACAGTGACTGGTTAACTCGGGCATTTGCTCTTTCAAGATCCTTTACAAATGTCCTGAGGCAACCATTAATAATACGGGGTGCCGCCCCATCACAGAATCGTTTCGCAAGGTCAACAGCCTTCAAGAATGGGAGAATGAAAATTATTTGAGTTCAACTGCTAATTGAGTGCTTAATAGACAAAAGCAGTTAAGTGATGAGCGGGATTGACAGATGAGGAAAGAAATTACAGGATAAGGCGGATTTAGGCTGATTCAACTAAACATATTACCTTCTGCTCGAGCTATGCATATATAGATGCACAATAATTAAATGTATACATATAAAAGGACACTGTCATTCTGAACTCACTCTAGATCCTCGATTCACCTCTATTGATGATACACTATTGTGGCATGCAAGTGTCATGGAATATATAGGGAACTCAACAAAAAGAGAGAATTTTAAGTCGTCTCAAAATGAAACCATTCACATCTTTGGCTTAGCCTCCCTTCCTGTCTTTTGAACTACTTAGCTATTTCTACTTTCACCCTAATCAGCCTCAATTGAAATGCTCTTCTAATGTTAACTAACAGAAAGTAAGGACAAGGAAGCAAGAAGAAATACTTTGCCCCTCAGCTTTTCATGCATGGGGAATGGGGAGGTTAAGTAGTCTAGTTATTCAAGACTCAAGAGTAGTCCAAAAAAATGTTTGAGAGAAAAATTACTTCATTGATGACTATCTGGTGCCGTGTTCCTAATACTGATATTTCAGCCATTGATAAATGAAGAATTGAGAACTCCAGGATCCTGCTTGCTGGCTCATTCTGGAAGAAGAATTCAAGGCATTAGTGACTGGCGTATTAACAAATTCTGTCATCTGAAGATACCAACAAAAAGTCCAACCGATAGTTCTATCTGAACCTGACAGACTATTCACAAAACAAACACAAACAACTCCAGATGATAAAGTCAAAATGAAAGATTAAACATCCCTAGCTTTTACACAAGTGCAGATCTCTTGACCTATCTACTCATAAAAAGCATTCATAAATTGTATATTGTTCCTTTACACTTGAATTCAAATGAAAGCTTGTTTGCTGCTAGAATTCATATATTATTTCCTTCAACATCACCACAGCAGAAGTAGGCAGATTAAATTCCTATCATCACCCAACAGAATCTGTGCAGGCAGATGTCAGTTTTGGCCCTTGATCTGTACTTGATTTACAGCTCATCTAACCTTGAACTCATGCAATACAAACAAAGTTGGTCCTTCACTCCACTAAGTTGACCAACTTGACAGAAGTTTAACAGCCTCATTGATTCTCATTGCCACTCCTCTTTTCTTTCATTGCCTCCTTCACTATATCCTAACCGCTCCCTCATATTGCATAACCCCGACTGAGTGTGTCGATAGTTTGAAAGTGCTTGGCATGATGGTGAGAAAGGGGAGCAGGACAATGCAAGTGGAATTGCGCTATTTCACTTAATTTGGTAGGCTAACTTGGCAGAGGGACTGGACAGGTCCGTTGCAGAAAAAGGTTGGAAACTAGATTAACTAAAGAGAAAAAGAAAACAAAAAAACTATAGAAGTGCAAGAGACAATCTATTTTCCTAGCCACTTTTAGTCCATAGTTGTCTTTCAAATATAAGATCTCCCAAACTTGAACATTTTCTTAACCCAAGCTTGTCCACAATTGTACATTCAGGATGCCGCACCACAAGTGACTTTTTGTTAATCAAGAAAAGCATAATGTAATTTCTTCATTCATTTGAAGGAAAGATAATGCATTGTTCCACTTATAGTGTCAAAAGAATTTTCTGAAAGTAGATACCGAGGCTCCCTTAGAGGTACAAGCAGGGCAAGATTTTGAACGAACTGCATGTTTAGTTATACTTTCATATAGAAGTAGAAAAGGGTTCAATCCGTGGAAGCAGCCTCTTGTAGAAATGCAGGGTAAGGCTGCGTACAATAGACCCTTGTGGTTCGGCCCTTCCCCGGACCCCGCACATAGCGGGAGCTTAGTGCACCGGGGCCGGGCTGCCCTATAGAAGTAGAAATGGGAGAATGTTCTTTTGATCATATTCAATCGATTCAATGTGAATGTCATTCTAAAGAGTTGGGACTGGCGGCAGAACGTGGTTGTGTGGGTTCATGGAAGAAAGAATCCCGATATTTATGGTGCTGTCACTTTTGTGTCCAGCAAGCAAGAATCTATGTATTACAACTAAGAGCAGGAACATAAAGGCATAAGTAACACATCCAACCTTCCAATTATCCGGTGCCACTTTATTTATTGCAAGCACGTTATTATCCCACTTTTCTTCAACTGCCACCAAAAGTTTCCGTGAGAAACTGCAAATATTCAAGAAAGTTACCAGTCTATCCATGCCTGCCCATACTCTGAAGAAAGTAGAAACTGTAAGCTACGTAAGGAGAGTCATATATGATTAATGAGCTTACCGCAAAATAAGTTTGCTGTACACCAACTTTGGTGGGGCTGAGAGAACTTCAGCTTCTGAGAGAGAGAAAATAAATTAATGGATTATTGGATTGAATGGACAAATATAGAATTAGCTAAAAAGGAAAAGACAGATAGAAAATTTTCCACATTTTTTAATTCGAGAAAGATTTTGCATTCATATGTTTGTGCTAAAAACCATTGACTAGTTGCACAGTGACAATATCGCTAAAATGCAATAACGTATCTAGTATCTATGAGGGGATAGGACTTTAGGAGTATGAAGGCTCAACCAATCTCCCAGGAAACTGAGGAAGAAAAGAAACTTCAGAAAGTTATTCCATCACGAGGCGGAACTAGACCTCAATACAATCTTCTGCAGATGAACTTTTGTTGAATAAAATGTTCTTTTATCCTTCATGTGCATGTACTGTATTTGGGCTAAAGGTGGAGCAAAACAAGGGTGGCAGTTTGATCCTACTCATCATGTTCATTTTGCTCACATATGTGATTATTCTGAGTAAAAATATTGTTAATCAAAGTACATCCATTCTCTTCAGAAGGTCATTTTTGAAGAGCTTTCTCTTTGCAATTTTTCTTTTTTGATTAGCTCTTTTTTATTTTCAGAGAAGCATATAAACATGTCTGGTTATCTTTCACTATAGATGTCATTTTGGAGGAAAAAAAATAGTCTTATGTGGCTTATTGCAAAATAGTTCCTAGAGAAGTATTTTTAGAAGCCCTCATAAAGCAATCAGCTTCACAAGGAATTTTTGTTGGGGATCACAAGGTTTTTAATAGATAAAAAGGACTTCCAAAAACTTTCCCAAATAGTAACTAATGCTTTATTAATTGGAAAGAGGTGCAAAGCATTTCTCTACAACTTAAGAATCAAAAGTTAATAAATGAAACAACTCCAAGAAGTAATAAGCAACAAAGCCTGAAAAAACAAATAGCAGAACCAAATCAAACAATTGTGTATCAACTATTGAGTTGACTAATTGCTCTGAGCATCCTTGGCACAATAGAATGATTAGTTTTTTCCTTGATAATAGAATTTGTTTGGAGGATAAAAGCTGACACCTCGGGTTTCAGGGCTTCAACTATTGGGTTAGGTTCATAGTTGCATTATTGAACCTACTCTACACATCCAATCAACAGTATTCTAGATGTCTAAACAGCTTCAGCAAGAATCAAATGTCCGAAACACAAAAGGAATTCACCGGTTTGACAGCTTAAAGAGCAAGCAACTAACACTTTAGGGTCTAGTGGGAACTCCTCACGGTAGGGCTGTTCAAAATCGAACCGTAACCGTTAACCGAACCGAAAAAATGGCTTATTGGCTTATTGGTATCGGGTATCGGGGTAACGGTTGGTGAACGGATTGAGATTTTATAATTAACGGCTTAACGGTTTGGGGGCGGATTACTCAATTTCCTTATCGGATAAACCGTTAACCCGTTAAGAAATTTTATAGTTATACTTTTACCCATATTTATATAAAGTAATTTAACCCTAAGGCCTAAAATAGTAAAACCTAAATCCCTAATTTATCAAATCTAAATCCCTCCTGCACCTACAGTGAGTCCTCTCTCTCTTTAGTAATGCACTTTATGTGTATAATTCTTTTGTGGTGAAGAACAAAAGAATGAGTACTAAACCTGGCATTCTCAGAGAGTGGTCGTGGGCACGGCTTGGGAATTCAAGAAAGAGGCTAAGCAACCAAAAGAACTAGGGTTCAAAAAATTTCTATTTGATTTAGCCAATAAACCACCCGATAATCGTTAATCCGATATCAATCTGCTCGTTGTCTTATTGGATGGCTAGCGGATTACTACATTTATAATCCGATAACCGATAAGACGAACCGTTAAGCGTAATAATCCCCCCAATCCGCCTGATAAGCACCCCTACCTCAAAGAAAAAAAAAACTATAGAACAGAAATATCCACCCACATGTACAGGACAAACTTCTTAGGCAACGCTATGACTAGGTACCTATCAATGCTAACCGGAAAAAGTACCTTTGCGGGTGGAATGACTGAAGTGATGACTGAGATGAATGAACTCATGTAGGCCAAATAACTGAATTAGCCCCTTAGTGGAGGCAGGAATATCAATAACTACCAGAGAGCACAAGAATGGAGTTTGCTAATAATGCCAAAATTGGCTCCAGCTGTTTGTAGTGTGCCTCATTGAATGGAATCTTCAAAAGCTGGAGTAGAAAGAAGAGGATGTTCAAAACTTGTTGCCTTAGGAATGAATGGATTTGAAGGATAGGAAATTAGGAATTGGGAAGAAAGACTGTAGGTTTCTAAAATAACATGCACTATCTTACTCATTATTATTCACTTCTTTCCATGATAACCAATTGACCCCTTAATAGTGCCGACAGCCATACCTTTAAAAGAGTTTGAAGTCAACTTTGCTGCTTCTTTTTTTTTTTTTTGATAAGGAGAAATCAACTTTTCAACTAGTGTCCTATTTAGATCAGGGTGCATGTTGCCTTTATTTTTTGTTTAATCTTTTTGGAGGGAAGTCAACTTCTTTCCTAATTATCACCCCACTGCCACTATATATTGGTGAATAATTGACTTTTTGTCCTATAGGTTAGGCACATTCATGAAGGACTATTCAGGTTATTATCTCAAAGACTAAGCTCCCCTAGGAAGGACATCTAAAATGCCGTGCATATGGTGGACTGCACAGTAAACTCATCATTACATTATAATAGGAGAATGTCAATGCATATTCTACAACATAATCAAAAGTCAGTTGAGATAGGCATTGATTAACCATCTAAGGTTGTCACTCTTGACTTGTAGGCATTGATTAACCATCTAAGGTTGTTACTCTTGACTTGTAGTGGATCAATCCAAATATGAATGAAACAATTTAATGTGCAGAAGCGGTGGTCAATTCATACTACGTCCCTGCATTGTCAAACACTCAAGAGTATCCTTGGTACCAAAGAAGAAATATTCACCATGAAGGAACATAAGGGACCAAGAAATAATTTTGCACTTTAAGTCTCAACTTCAGGCTGCAAGTCTAAAATAGGTAATTATTCAGTCTCTGTCATTCCGCTCAAAACCAAGTCTTCAAATCAGATACTTAAGAGAAAATTAGCTACAATGCTACTGATAGAAGAGATCATAAGATTGTAATAGAGTAAAGATATTAACCTTAAGTAAACCATCCCTAGAGAAAACTAAAGTAAGACAAAGTAGCAACAAGCAGTAAGCTAAAACTACACATGTAAATACCTATTTCAGAATCATTTTCATCGTTCTTCAGAAGTTCATCAGCTTCTTCAACCGTCTCAGTTTTCACAGGGGGGCCTCCAAAGCTCATGTGATTGTACTTCACTAACCATTCTTTATCAAATTCATATCCCGGTTCTACACACCAGATTCAAATATTGTTAGCTAAAGAATTAATAGAAACATAAGTTTATCTGCAATTTATTTAAAACTAGAAAAGGAGCCAATAGAACAAGCCATTACCTCTTCTAATGTTCATTCGTTTCTCAAAAAGGCGAACAGGGCCTGACCCTTCCAAACATGCCCCATATATTGTCATCCTAAGACAAGAATATACAACAGAATTAAAACTGACATTTGCTCCATGTAACTGTTAAGTAAAAAATGTATTTACATTATTGAATGATTTTTTTTTAATAATCGTGGAGTTATTGTATGGTTATTTTAACCTTATATAAGTAATGAAGTGGTTGGGCCGTAAATACTGGCACCCGGTGTCTACACCAAACCAACTAATTTAACATGGTTAAATCATAAATTAAGGTGAGAATATATATTAATTAACTATGGTTCAATGATATGTGTCATGTATTGATTGGGTTGGTGTAGACACCGGGTCAAGTTCGAATCTTACTGCACCATAACGAGAATTATCTTCATTTACTTAGTTTAAAAAAAACAAAACAAAACAACAACCTAATAAAATGGATAAAATTGACTTATCTGTAACAATTCAAATTTTTACTAAAGTAGTTCGCACAATTAAACAAATAAAACGAGTTATACAATAGGGGAAAGGAAAAGGACATACAGAGCGAGTTCTCGGGCGGCTCTAGGACTACAAAATCTGCCACTCTTATCGATTTTGGGCTGCACTGAGAAAGTATCAGTAGATTGTTCAACAGCTTCTTCAACAGTAAGAGCTGAAGGGCGAAGCAGAGAGAATCTACTACTGTTGCTGTTAGTATAAACACTACTCTGGTTTGAAGAAGAAAAGAGCAAACGAGGAGCAGAAGTGCATTTTGATAAAGAATTGAAGATAAACCCCACATGGGGTTTTGAGGTATAGGAAGATAAGAGGATGTGTGAAATGGAAGAGGAGCTGAGCACTGAGGTTGCCTCCATTTTTGTTTTGAGGAAGTTTGATTGGGCGTTACCTGTTAAATTGAGAGTATTTCGCTGTTGAGGAATGTTCAAGTTGTTATGGATAATGGTGCCGCCATGTACATAGTGGATTGTGGCGCTATGATATGGAGCAAACTGTATCAGTGGTATTTCCATTTTGGTCCTTTGTCCCCCTCTCCCTCTATTTTACTTTCTTTTTTTCGTGTTAGTGGTAAGGCTGTCCAACGGGACGGGACGGGACAGGACGAGACCAAATTAACGGGACGGGACAGGACGGGACGATATTTAAGCGGGATGGAGGCGGGACGGGACAAACAGGACGAAACGTTCGTCCCATCCCGTCCCGCTAACAAACGGGATGAGACGAGACGGAAAGGGACGGGACGGACGGGTTCGTGGGCCTTAAGTGTATTTTTTTTTAAAAAAACGTCTAGTTTTTTGAAATTTACTATGTTTTTAAAGTTTGTAACGGCTAGATTTTTGACTTATTTAATAAACTTAAATGTTACTATGTTAAAATGAAAATTAGAAAACTAAGTAAAGAATTATAAAATATTAAAACAAAAGACTTGTAATGAAATATTCTAGTAATTATAAATTTATAATAGAGTTATAATTTATTTAATATAATTTCAAAGTATTAACTATTAAGTAACTAAGACAATTCATAAATAAAATTCAACGCTTAGAGCCTTTTATTTTATTAATAGAACTTTCAAATCTCAAATACAAATATAATTCTTTTGAAGAGCACCTAATCTACGCAGCCACCTTCTAGGAAGGGTTCTGTTTGAACTAGGCCTCTTAGTAGCCAATTACAAATTATCATACTAATATTTGTAAGCTCCTATATAGCTTCTTTGTAACTTATCAATAATATCTCTCGAACATTCTGCTGGAATTGGCAATGTTGATTGATGTTCCATGAGCTCCATGCCGTCATCGCTCCCAGTGGTTAGCATCTCATTGTATTCTTCTTCTTCCCTAGTGGTTAATTTTTCAAAACCAAGATTTTTTCTTTCTGCATTAATCCAATCTCTGAATAATACGAAAATCTCTAGACTGTCCTCCATTAATGAATGTCTATGATCTCCAATTTGAAATCTTGCCGCGCTAAAAGCACTCTCCGATGCTACTGATGATGCTTGAATAGTTAGGATATCTCGGACCATAATTGAAAGTGTTGGAAAAGCCTTGCCACGCTCCCTCCACATGACAAAAGTTGTTCCTTGACTTCTTCGTCTTTAATATTTTCCAATCCTTGATTAAGATAAGAATCAAGTTCATCATCAATAGAGGAATCAAAACCTGTTATATCATCCATATCTTCCCATTAAACTTCTGCTCTAGACTTAGAAGTAGAAGGAGCAGTTTTACAACCAGTTGTATCCATAGATTTATATTTATCAAACATTGATCTAGCATAAGAATATATGCTAGCTTGGCAGTTTTCGAGAGATGGTTGTTCATTTTCTTGAATTTCTAAATTCTCATAAATTTTACGAACAAGTCCCTTTGCACCTCTTAGTTTTAAAGATGGGTTAAGTAGAGTAGAAATTAAATAAACTTCGGGAATATGGAAAAAATACTTTTTAAATTTTAAAATCATTTCTTTAATGGCCGGTGCATAAGTTGGATTTGTTTTATACTTACCAAATACAATAGAAATTCCACAAATATACCATAATATTTGTGTAACAGTAGGATAATATATACCAGAAAATTGTTTTGTAGCATAATAAAAATTTTCTAAAAATTTAGTAAGCTCTCTGATCTCATCCCAATCAGAATCAACAATTTGATCAACATGGTGAGCATTATGCATATTAAATACTTTTTGGATAGACACCCGATAATCATAAGCAACTTTAAGCATTTCATAAGTAGAATTCCACCTAGTACAAACATCTTTTGGAACTTTTCTAAATGGAAGGTTAGCACTAGCACATTGTTGAGCAAATTCACGAATTCTACTTTGTTTATGAGCACGAAAAATATAGCGCATGTTGTATTTTACTCAAGCATCAGAAAATAAATTAAGACCATCTTTTACAACCAAGTTAAAAATATGGCATGCACATCTAACATGAAAAATTGTTGGATTAATTGGACAAAGTCTAGATTTTAAGCTATTTGCTGCGGTTGTGTTAGAAGAAGCATTATCTAAGGTGATAGTTAAAACTTTATTAATGAGTCCATAAAAATCAAGTATTTGTAGAACAGTAGTTGCAATATATGCTCCAGTGTGTTTTGAATCAACAAATTTATAACCAATAATACGTTTTTGCAAGTTCCAGTGATGATCAACCCAATGACATGTAACAGTTAAATAATCACAACCATTAGGACTACGACCTATATCAGATGTGATAGACACTTTATAATCTAAGTGAAAAAATACACAACGAATAAACTGAAGATATTCGGTTTGAAATTTAAAAACATCATTTCTAACCGTGGTCTTAGGAAAACCTTGAAAAGCAGGGTTATAAATTTCTTGTATATAATGCACAAAAGCAGGGTGAGAATGGAAAGTAAAAGGTAAGCCACAAACAGCCACCATTTTTGCTAAGTTCTCACGATCTCTATCTTTGTTATATTTGCGTAAAACATGACCAGAAGCAGGGTCAAGTTGTTATTGAATTTGATTAGAACCAGATCCACTAGGAGTGTCAGTACTGATGGTAGGATCTATAATTTTTCCGGCTTCTATGTTAGCTTGTATTTATAAAGATTTGTGATCCCTTATTAAGTGTCTACTTAAACCTCCCGTCCCACCACTTGTTGTGTGGGCAAATACTTGCTTACATTTTTCACATATAGCACGATGATTGACTTTATCATGTTTAAAAAATTTCCATACAAGTGATGTTTTGGGACGTTCAGCCTTAGGCTTACCCCTTACAGGGGGTACAGAGGGTAAAGCTCCAGACTAAGATTGACTCTGAGTTGGATCTTGTGTTGTGGGACCAGTGGGTGTTTCATCTAATTCTTCTTCCTCATTTTCTTCATCCTCAAAAAAAATATCATTGCCAAATTGTCTTTGTAAAGTTTCATGATCTAATTGTTCTCCGACATGAACAGGGTTGGGAAAATGAAGTTTCATCAACATGAGTCATTTCATCAATATGCTTTCTAATTCTAGGTCTAGGAGAAAGGTTAGGATTAAGATTACTACTACTTTTACCTTTACTATTTTTTTTACTGCTTTTTTTAAAAATACCAAATACATTTTTAGGTGCCATAATTTAAATACGAAATTAAATTAAAAAAGCTAACACAAATATTAAACACACAAATGAAATACGAAAATATAACAAGTAAAGTAAACACAAAAAATAAGCACTAAAATGATACGCAAAAATTATATATTAAAATTAGGAGATGGAACGAGTGCACCGTGATTAAATATTGAAACTTGAAGAAATTGCCCAAAATATTGCTCCAAATACTTGACAAATTAATTTGAAGCTTGAAAGTTGCTCCAAAAAATTTGCTCAAATACTTGAAAGTTATCACTTTATACTTGATAGTTGATAGTTGATAGTTGATACTTGATAGTAACAAAATTGAGAGAATAATATAGAATATAGATAGAATATTAGAATGTAAGAGATTTGAGAGAGAAGATTGATTTTTTGTGGGAAAAAAATGAAGAAGAATGGGGGGTATTTATAGTAGAAAATAGGGCCAAAGTGTAATTTAATAAACTTAGGGGTTATATTAAAAGTTTGGGGGGGAGGGGTAGGGGTGTTTTGGGGGGTGTAGGGGCTGGGTCTGTTTGGACCGTTGGCGACGGCTAGTTTTTTTTAAAAGAAAAACTGGCGGGACGGGATGGAATGCGGGACGGGACGCGGGACGGGACGCG